>NW_008824666.1:244982-273070 GCF_000699105.1 Pygoscelis adeliae | reverse complement strand
ATTATTATTATTATTATTATTATTACTACTAATTTTCCTTCCTTTTCTTTCCTATTAAACTGTCTTTATCTCAATGCACAAATCTTACTTTTTTTTTTCCCAAAAAAATTCTCTCCCCCATCTCACTGGGCAGGGGGAGCAAGCGAACAGCTGTGTGGTGTTTAGCTGCCTGCGGGTTAAGCCCCAACACTCACATTAAGTGTCCTAACCCCTAAGCTATACATTAAAGCAGACCCTGGGAATGCAATATCTTCATCAATATTTTGTGCAGAATCTCATATTCCAAGTATGTTGAAGAACACTAAGTGGATTCAACCCTACTGGGCAGGAGGTCTTGGTCTGCGAACTTGAACATGGAAGAGATGTTGGCGAAAAGGATGGTGAAAGGACGAGAGGAAATGGCCTCAATTTGCGCCAGGGGAGGTTTAGATTGGATGTGAGGAAAAATTTCTTTACTGAAAGAGTGGTTAAACTTTGGAACAGGCTGCCCAGGGAAGTGGTTGAGTCACCATCCCTGGAAGTATTTAAAAGACGTGTAGATGAGGCGCTTAGGGACATGGTTTAGTGGGCATGGTGGTGTTGGGTTGACGGTTGGACTCAATGATCTTGGAGGTCTCTTCCAACCTTAATGATTCTATGATTCTATGATTCTATGAGATGAGAGGACAGATGAAGTTGAGGCAGATTGTTATGGAGAACTGTAGATGGTTGTAAGGCATCATGCTAAAAAGAAGGAAACGGGCCTACAGTACTTACAAATTTAGGAGCAGTTGAAAAGGTGGTCCATGAAGACTTCAATTTTGATTTTTGCTTCTAAAGATGCAGATCTATAAATCCCTTTGTGAATATAGCCAAGAACTCTGTTTCAAGGAAAACTGGTCAGCAAAAGTATCTAAGCCACTTAGCAAAATGGTCGGGAGGCTCCCAAATCACATATCTGCTTTCGGAAATATCATTCTTAACAGGCTGTTCTTAGGACATTTTTGGCAACACCAGGAATTAAAGTCAGATTTTCTGAATTTCACTCTAGTGTATTAACCATAACAGCAGCCTGTTCTCAGAGCTTGAAGTTCACAAATGTAGGTATAAATCATCAGTAACCCACTGGAGAGATGCCAGTGTAAACCAAAGCTCAGTGTAAGACAGAAGAGATTCAGGCAGTAAGAAGTTTCTTATTCCTCTCCCCTTTTCTACTTTTTAGTTCTACAATTTTAATCCTCTTTGAAGGTATATGAAAATAATTATATTAAATGTAATCTTTGTAAAAGAAAAAAAAAAGAGACATTCTGGTACTTCAGTGCTTTATTATTTCACTATAATTCTCTAGATAAGAAAATTTGATTTTTTGCCATTAACTCCAGAGCTAATGGCAAAAATGTTCAAAACACATTTTCATTCCAAGAAGAAATGTCAAACCTTTTCAGACCTTCCCTTTCTCCTTCCCTGCTGGTCCTGCCTATATTATAGTACTCCATCTATTCCTGGTGACATGACTTGGAGAAGCTCATGTGTGTTATGACTACCTGACATAAGACTATGTCCTGTTCCTCTGTTCTCCAAGTTATCATCCAGAAACTCTTACATTTTGCCTGCTATATCGGGTTAATTGCATTATTCACCTGATTAAAGATTGTATTTTGTAGGATCAAGTTCTTCCTCTGTGATAAAGGAAAAAAAAAGAAAAAAAAATTTTTATTCTTAAAAGTACAGATTTTTTTTTTTTGTAATATAAATTGAAGAAAATCTGTGGGAACTGGTCTTATTCTCCATGGAAAATAAAAATCTGGGAGGCGGTGTAGTTGAAATTTTCAGTATTAAGAAAGGGAGATAAGTGAAAATATAAAGTAAGCTTAAAGGGTGGGCTTTTATTATTATTACTTAAAGGAGAAAACTAAAGGACTAAATTGAAATATTAGGTAACAATGAGCAAACAGGGACTTGGGCAGCGTTGCTTCACTCTCAGAGAAAGAGACATATGGAATAAGTTACTAGTGAAGGTAACTGAAGTACAGTCTCACAGAGATAAAGAGATACCTAAATCTGTTTCTGGAAGGGAGGATTGAAGAATAGGGTGAAAAAAGCAAGCAGGGTGGATTAAGTTAAACTATGCCAGGACAGGCATGTCAGCACATATGAACCTTTTCTCTCTCTGCAATTCTGCTCTTTATTTGCTTTCTTGCATTATCAGCCTATAATATCAGACCCATACTGTCACTTTAACTCCTTCACATCTACAAATTTCCCCTGTGCTATTCAATCCCCAGTGCATCAGTGAATTCTGCATGGAGCATTCAGACACTCAGGACCGGTATAATTGATGTGTTCTTGGTGTGCAAGTGTTGTGAAGCAAGTGATAGACAACTAAGGTGAGATTCTTCTCACCTAAGTACAGTATGAGCATCTGCTGCTGAACAGAGATGCTCTCTTTAGAGTAACTGGACAGAAAAAGGCATATTTTAGCAAGCCATCTGAACTATTTCAGTAAGATGAGATAAATTTGGCCATAAAAGTTTCTGTTTCTCTTCACTGAACATAAAAAGAGCATAGGAAAATTCACGCAGACATAGAAATCCAAACCTTTGAGGCCTACAGTTATTCACATGAATTGACACCACTCGATGCTGTGTCAAGAAGCAAAAACATTTCCATCTGAGTTATCTGAGGCCACTTCAGCAACCCTGATATGGACTGTGATTCAGAGACACCTCAGCAAGCAGGCTTGCCTTGAATCCAGCCCGGGGAAGTCAGTGTAAAGCTTAGAAGCAGAGTTTGATGACCTTAGTATAGGTCTGTTATAATGTCTCCATTTGGCTTTGAGAAAAATAATTTCTCTGAGTAACACTCCATTGGGTTGTATAGGTGTAACTTCCAATGGAAATTAAATCCTTTCATAAGAACTAATGCCTGATGTTCAAGTTCTCTGGTGGGAATGTGCTTGGAGCCCTCAGCATAAGAAAGACACGGACCTGTTGGAGCGGGTCCAGAGGAGGGTCACAAAAATGATCAGGGAGATGGAACACCTCTCCTATGAGGAAAGGCTGAGAGAGTTGGGGTTGTTCAGCCTAGAGAAGAGAAGGCTTCGGGGAGACCTTCTTGCAGCCTACCTGTACTTAAAGGGGGCTTATAAAAAAGATGGCTCAAACTTTTGAGCAGGGCCTGTTGTGACAGGACAAGGGGGAATGGCTTTAAACTAAAGGGGGGTCGATTTAGACTGGATATAAGGAAGGGATTTTTTACGCTGAGGGAGGTGAAACACTGGCACAGGTTGCCCAGAGAGGTGGTGGCTGCCCCATGCCTGGAAACGTTCAAGGTCAGGTTGGAGGGGGCTCTGAGCAACCTGATCGAGTTGAAGATGTCCCTGCCCACGGCAGAGGGGTTGGACTATATGGCCTTTAGAGGTCCCTTCCAACCCAAACAATTCTATGATTCAGTTACCTATAGAGACCATTTTCTCCCATATATTCTTTTTATGTTCTGCATCTTCTAACCTTCAGAATAAATTCAAGAGCAGATAGATTCAGAAGAGCTGTATGTAGTTGTATTTTTCCATCTCATCTACTGAAGGATCTAGGATGGGACAGACACTGGAGATGGGATAGCAAAATTGATACACGTTTTGAAACATTTTTGCACATTGGGGAGTACTACCATTTTCTACCTTAAAGCATCAAAACTTTTATGGCTCAGTTCTGTTTAGACACTGTAGTTTATGGTTTTCAAAATTCAGAAGACGATTCAGAGCACATGGCGCTCTCATGATTCTTTCCCTTGAAGCAGTTAGACTTTATACAAAACACTTAAATATCCAAAAGAGGGTGATTACAGCCAACTCCTTAGGTCACACAGCTAGAATATAGGACATATGGACATAGCACTAGCAAAAGAGAATGAGAAATACTTGCTCTCAAGTCATCTACAACACGTTCATCTGTATCTGTAGATACAACCAACTTCAAAAAAAGAATTGTCTCAGCTGTTTACCAAACCATTTTTCTGTCTGAACTAGTTAGCTTATCCCCAGGGCTGTACAAATTACAGATTATGAATCCTTCAATAGGTCTAGTTTGCAATGTTTAAGTCCTCTCCTGGGATGCGTTTGAAGTCCCTAGTGTAAATCGCATAGGTTAGGAAACTGAGCCTTTCTCTTCCAGATTCCAAGTGGTGGTCCTACACACTGGACTGCTGAATTACAGAAAAGGGAATAACTTAATCCATCCTGAACATGTGTCTTGTCCAAACCTTTTCTCTATTTTGCACTCAGCTGAAAGTGCTTGGGGTTACAAACCTAGAGATACATATGTTTTTTTGTAACTGATAAATGTAGTTTCTGGAGATTAAATACTGATTTGAAAAATAATCCATAGTTTTTTAGAACAAACTCAATCTTGTAATACCTGTGGTGGGATAAATGATGTTAACGGGAATGCTGTGGGTAATGTTAACTGAGCATCATGAGAAACTGTGGATGATGCAAACTTAGTCTAATTAAGGAACTTATCACTCCCTTTTTTCTAATTTTTTTTCTTCTGAAAATAATGTTTGAGAAAAATATTTTATATTAAAAATATGATGGAAAATTATCAGTCTATTTTATAATATAATGAAGTATATAACTTCATAAGTTATATCCACTATTGCAATTGTTAAATTCTTATTCACTATGTTGCATTACTACATATGAAGAAGTTTAAATGATTCTTTCAAATATCATAGGAATCATTGCTATAGAATGGATGTATTTCAAATAGATTTGTAACAAGAGATGTTCAAATATCTTTCACCTCAAAATCCTGCTAGATCATACATGTAGTTTCGCTACGTTCTTTAGAGGCCTAGTTTAATTTAACATGTGCCACTGTGTTCTTTGGTTGCTTGGAGAAACTAATGAACGGCACAAAATAATTATGTTCTGTCATTTCTTACTCTTACCATACTCTGTGTTACACAATCACTGCAATGCTTTTACTAAGAACCTTGGCTGCATTCCACTCCAAGTTCTTATTCAATAACTTCATCTCTAGGACTACAAAGAATCATAATCAGTTTCTATCCAAGTGCTGAAATTAATTTTGTGGAATTCCATCTCTGTATGTTACAATGCTGGCTATTGAAGCAATCTTGAAAGCAGACACCATGTGGGGGGAAGGAAGAAGGGGAACAGGGAGAGAAGAAAAAAGAAGGAAAACTTTGGCCCCAGCTCACAGAAATCAAGCTGTGTTCCGTGACGCTCTGAAAAAAAGAGGGTGGTCTCCTCCCCACCAGAAGTCACGCAACAGGAGCAGATACCCTCTACAGGCTGCTGCCTGTGCAGTTGTGTTTCCTTACCTCAGAAGAGTGAAAAGATGCCTCTCTTGAGAGGATAAACAGATGAACGGGTTTCTATTTACAACATCTCTGAAAGCTACCACAGACTTAGACGTCTACTGGGATGTCTCAGTGATTTTACTGTCAAACTTCTGTATCTTGTTCAGTCAATGGAGAGTTCCGAAAAGTCTTATATTAGGTACCTATAGCAGGTTTCTAAACTCTTTTGCTTCTTTAAGGTGGTATCTTAAAGCTCTGGATAGGATATGTCTGAACTTGTGTGTAACTTTTTAGGCACCTGCCTCTGTCTTAGCAACCACAGTGGACCATCTGAATATCCTGAATATATAGTAGCGGTGGTTTAGAAGACATAAGTGGAGATTTGACCTGCTCTCAGTATTTCCTTATATCATTATATTAGAAAACCATCTGGAAATGCCTGTGTTCAAGATTTCTTATAATTTCAAAGGCATTTTGGGTAACACAGCCATTTGGGTGACATGGCAATTCCGGTTAATCCATGACTTCTGCAGGAAGAAACAGGGACTATTAAAGAGCACAAGATGCTAGTCAATATTCACCACTGAGCATGTAAGTGATGCCTCGGTCAACTGAGGGTTAACGTTAACTGAGATACTCAGAAGTAATCTAGAAAAAACTTCATTTCACATTATTGTTGGATGAAAACACTGATGCTATGCAGATGGTACTGAAAACAAAAAGGGAGGGACAGTCATGGGAGCTTTTTGTCTAAATAAGGTCCCATTTTTACCTACATGATTGGTGCAGTGTACACAGTAGTATGTGTGTGGCTCTCTGCACACTGCTCTGCTTATTTATCCAACTGGTGTTGACACTACAAGTCTGTTTGGCAAACACTCATGGTCAAATGTCAATCTTTTTATGAACACATCCACACAAGCATAGAGATGACCAAATGGATTTGGCTTATTAGCTTATTGATTTGGAATATAGTGGGTTCAGGACAGAGACAAGGGCCTTGCCTTAGTAAATGCTACAAAGGACAGCATTCTCCAACTCTGTTCCTTTTCATAATTAAAATAAACAATGGATACAAGGCAAAAAAATAAATGTTGTCATTCATAGCAAGTGTTTCAGTCAGCCAGAAACATTTAGTGTCAGAGATGTTGCAGGTTACCTCAGAAATAATATTATCAAACTTTAATACAGAAGTGACCATGTCTTTTCAAATAATTCATTCCTCATGAAACTGTGCCAGTTACTAACACTGTCTGCCGGCATCCGACTGACACACTCCAGTAGTAATAAATGGGGCACTGTATGTCTAAGCTCCCTAGCTGAGATATGACATTAACTCTTGACCCTCAAATGAAAAGAAAACTCAGTATCTCCTGTTACTATTATAAATGTTGACTTTAGTATCCATTATTAAAGAACACATTTCGGTCTCATTCCACACTGCATCATGCTATGTATGGATCTATAACAGTTTTCATTTGTACTGTTTCTTTTCACTTTGTCTGAATCTGATAAGCCAGAAACCTTGGGGACTGAACCAAAACACAAGCATTACTGAAGAAACAAGCCTGGGAGATTTTCTGCTTCATCTCATGACACCATGCTTGTGTAATGTTATAGAGTAATACAGCCTTTATTGTACAGCATATGAAAATGTGAATACAATTGAATTATCTTTATATATTCCATACACACAGTATGCACAAACTCCACATTCAAGTAACGCATTGATTGATATGTCTTAGGGCCTCTTCTGGGCCACTTCATAATCAAGATGAGCTGTTGTAGTTCTCAGTGATGAACTTTTAGCTCAAACAATAGAAAATCAGGCTTTTCTGATCCAGAGGCCCTTATCTCACTCTCTAACACATGAGCCAAAAATATGGTTATTAGATATAGCAGTCAGAGGCCAAAGATTGCATACTTCTTTCAAAAGTATCCACTTTGAAATTTGAAAAAAAAAAATATTTTCCTGAAATTAAACCAGTCCCTGTTACCTCATTGCAGATTATTAATAGTTTAATCCATTAATTGCACAATGGCAGGAATTACTTGTGGAAACTCTATTTGTTAGACTGACCAATAGGCACCAAAGTATTCTATTTTCTTATGAGTGGAATGGATGTGAAAATTTGGAATTTAGAAGGGTGTGTTTCAGCACCCAACTTGAAAATGTTAATTTTTCAGTTCAGCATTACATGTTTATGAAAGACTTTATTATGGATGGAAGGGACTGTCTGGCTGCTGAATTTTGATTGCTGTCCTTGGTGGCATTGCAGAGAAAGAGGTTAGTGTGGCTACTGGATTAGTCATACATTTAAATTAAGCTCAAGTTTTTATTGACTCTTAACTGTTGTCATCTAACCTCTGTTGAGAAGTGAATACAATGTGGTTTCTACTGAACAAAAAATCTTTTAATGACCTTTGTTGTACTTCTCAGCTGAGGCCAGACTTTGAATACTTTGATCATCTTCTCCGTGTTGCAGGTGATACTCCAGAAGAGCCTATGTAACATGGAGATCAATTTTTATTCTGTCACCTAAGACATGTCTTTAAAACTCCCAGGTTGAACTGTGTGAAATGTTTTGCCAAGAGAATACACTCATTTTGCTCTGATACACTCATCCTGGTACCACAAAAAGCATGCCAATCCTTGTGTACTAATCAGGATGGAAACCCAAGCAGTCACAGGAAATATCACCACTCCCTGTGCAGAGCAGTTATACTGGTTCATCTGCAGAACAATTGCATTAATCTATGTTATATGCAGCTGTTTTCCAGTCAGTTAAGGAGCAGAAAGATAGAAGAGAATACCTTGTGCACAGGCAACACCTGGTGTCCAATGCCTCACTTCCACAAGCTTGAGGCTGGAACTTGCTCTGTTATTGTAAACTGTGGTATGGAGGGATTGATCTAGTTCTCTTCATCCTAGGGAACAAGATGTTCCTGCCAGAGTTACAGTTCCTTCATGTAAATCAGCTTAACTAAGTATTCATAGATGGTGAGAGTCAGCTCCAGACTAAGATACCTACATTTAGGTGTTTACATGCAAGCTAGGTTGCTGAAGAATAGTTGCTGAAATATTAGCACCTAGTGTCATTTTAGGCACTGCATAATAAACCACACAGTCTTCAGCTATTGCTCTGGAAGGGCACAGTTCCTTTAAAAACCCAGTGTCATATCTTCCACCCCATGTGGATGTCTTGGATACCCAAAGCTGTCTCAAAGGTCACTACAGGCCTAACTTTAGGAAGCCAAGTCCCACCCTGAGCACATGCAAGTGTGAGACCCTGAACTGAGCCCTCAGCATCTCCTCCCATGTGAACTGAACTGAATGAAACCTTAGGGTCCACTGACACAGCTGAAGGTGATGGAGAAATCCCCAGAACATCTAAACACTGATGGGAGGGCAACAGAATCAATGTCCCATGGGGACCAGCACTCCAGTCACCTGGGAAAATTTATTCAGTTCACATTTTTCTATTCAAACAAACAAACAAACAAACAAACTTGGTCCATTGTTTTAAGCAAAGTGAACTCAGTTTTTACCTGGTTGATGATCTTAGTAATTTAAGTAGGTATTTAGAAGGTGATTAATTAACACTACATAAAATTAAAGCGAAAAAGGAATATTCACTGTCCATGAATTTGTGAACCGTGCTACTGCATTTAAATGATGTTGCCTTGTGCATTACACCCAGTTTAAGACAGCATAAAAAAGACAGGTGTGAAAGAACTTGACAGATTAATATGCAATATATATTAATATAATATTGTCCGTTATGCTCCTTTGTAATATAGACTGATCTATGTGAACACACTAGGCAACAATGACATTGGAGCCAGGATATATAAGTGCATCCAAGCTGAAATAAGCTGACAATGAGGAAATGATCCTGGAGAGGTAAATCCTCAGAACTATATTTGGTTCTTATACATCCTTACATAGAGAATTTGTCTGCAATTAGCAGAGGTATTCTAGACAACTCAGCACAATCCAATCTCATATCTTTTTTTCTGTGCATGCTTGAAAAAATGGCGATACACAAACAGAAATTTATCAATGTCACTGAGCCAGATTGCTGCCCTTCTAACGAGGAATTAGTCCCACTAATGTCAAAGGGCTGATGAATGTCTTCAACAGCAGTAAAGAGTTCACAGCCTTGCCCATAGAAATAGGCTCTTAAATCAGAGCATGTTCTTATCTTTGAAGCTTGAGTAGCCATTGACTCTTGGGCTGTTCCTACCCAACAGCCAAGAGCTATCCGGCACTGCAGTTAGCCCTTACGATTAGAATTCTCAGGAGCATTTCCCCTGCTGTCATCAAATCTGTCATATATTACTATTCTGTCCTTTATATGGCCATGGAGCTGGTAATTGCTCTTATGCCGACTGCAGAGGCATGGGTGAAGATTGCTCCAATGTGAGGCAGAGCAGCTCAGCAGAATACTGCTCTGCTGAAGTGTTGAACATTAAAGTAAGGCTAAATTATTCCCTGACAGGGATTTGCTTGCCAGTGCACCAAGACCACAGCCTGCCTGCCAGTCAGTTCACCTGAACCCCCCACCTGCCTGTTTCTAACTCTGAACCATGAACTCTTTGGGGAAGGGAATAATGTTCTTCCCCTCTTTATATAATTGAGAAGCACAGGGCTCTAAACACCACACAAATTCAAATTATGAATACGGATGATAATTTGTGAATAAGTTCTTCCCCAACATAACCTTTGAGAGTAAAACTGCAGAAACTTGAACGTGTCACACATCATGGAGAAAAGGGCATTCATTTTTAGATCGTTGTATCTTTGCATGAACTCTACCAATTTAAAATGTCAGCCTTCAGAGTTATGCCCTCTACAGAAATCTTTCAATGTGTAATTTCACTTTTGCAAGTTACAGTTTGGGAGTTTGTGAACCAGGGTCACTTTATTCTGCTGAATACAGCTAAAAATCAGTATTGGAGTGTTTCTGCAGTCTTGCTCAATCATTTTGTATTTCTTGCAGCAAAGCTTAGTGAATCATGTAAAAACACATTGTTTTGTTTTGCTTTGGAAGAACACACTTCTCACTGAATGATGTGTGCATAAAATATGTTGGAAACCCACATGTTATCCTGCCATGGGACTCCGTTCTTGCTGGGAGCTTCTAGGGGCTGCACTAATACTGGTAATAAATAACAGGAACAAACCCAGTACACAAGCTTAGCTACACCACTGGTTTTAGAGTCACAAAAATATCTTAAGGGAGAGGAAGTAGCTCCATGTGTGTTCAATTCTCTACTTTCTCCTGTAATTGTGAGTTAATAACAATGACTCTTTCAATTAGGAATTGGACTGAGTCCACCAATTCCTGTCACAATACAATCTCCTCACAATGATGGAGAAGACCAAATGACCATCCGATATTAGCTGATTTGTAACTGTTAATACAGAGATGAAGAGTCAGCATGCCCTTCATTCCAACTTGAAGGGTCTCATATATAAAAATGGAGATAAAAGAAGTAACCTAGTGTGTTCATTTTTTTTTCTTCTGAAAGAATCTATTTTTCCAATAGCCAAAACAATAACCAGTTTCAATTCATTTTATGTAAAATGTATCCACAATAGCCAAATAAATTTGATATAATAGACTCCACAATGATTAATACACATTCAATATTTGTGCGGGTTTTGTTGCATATCACACTGTTAGGGTGAGGATTTGTTCTAATGAAATCTAGTTCCCCTGCCATTGTTGATTTTCTTTATACCAAACCCACTTGAATTCTGATTTTGCAAATCCTGTTCACATCAGTAATGCCTAGATCTGAATGGTTTCCATATGAGGAAAGAGCAAATACATTAGGATCCTTAAGCTTGGGAAAGAGGTGACTGATAGGGGGAAATGACAGAGAGCTTTAAGTCATAAACTATATGCAGAACGTGAACGGACAGTGAATATTCACTCCATCTCATAGCACAAGAACTATCAGACATGCAATGAAAGCACTAAGGAGCAAGTTGTACACCAAAGCAGAGTATTTTTTTTTCACACAACATATAATTACATTATAGAGCTCATGGCCACAGGATTTCATGGAGATCAAAAATATACATGAATGTAAAAAGGAACAAACTAGTGGAAGGTAAATCAACTGGTGTTATTAAACATGACTTGCCAGAAAGAAATTCTGGATCAGGAAGTTCTGAAACCACTGATTACTGGAAAATTTACCAGACCAAGACATTTTTGTACATGCCTTTGTTTCTTTCCTCTTCACCTACATGTCTGCAACTGCCCAGTCTCAGAGACAGGATGGTAGGTATGGAGGACCTTGGTCTGGTAGGTCTCCTCCCCTCTACTCTTAATATCCCATAGGATGCGAGTCACCTCATCTGTCAACCTTAGATATCTAGAGTGTAAACGCCTACGTGCAAGTCCTTTTCTAACCAGATAGGAGCAACAGACACTCCTGGAGTACAGAAATTTAGACTGTTTCATGCATCTGTATTAGGGAGAATTGAATTGAACTGTAAACATATCTTTCTACCCACCAACACTAAAGAAAATACAAACATCTATCTCAAATGAGGGCACCTATTCCATAGGCTAGGCCAGATATGTCTGAGTCCTATTACTATAGCCTTATGCAGATGACGATGACAAGATTTTTCCTTCTAGCCCTCAGATTTGTGCCTTATTTCAAATTCAATCCAGCAGAGTAAGGTACTACAGAAAATGAAAGAAAAAGGATCTGTCTCAACATATTTTTATTCATCAAAAGCATCATATAGAAGAGTTCGTAATCTGGCCCAATTTTTATAAAACATCTACACACAGGCTTCAGTCCCATTGAAATGATTAGATTTAAGAATGTGTTTAAGAACTTTGTTGAACTGGGACCAGAGTGAAATATGGTAGAATGAAAGCCACCAAAATGTCTGTGACATTGAAATATAGTTCAGTTCCATTAATAGCAAGTCTCTGTTTCAAGTAGACCTGATCTGACAAAGAGAACCAAAATTACTCCAGTATATAAAAAGGGTTTCCACTGTGCTGTTAAATTCTGATATAAATTATTAAATCCCACAGAGATTTTTTAGATCAAAGGAACTTTGTACTTTCATTATGTAGCCACTTCTACAGAGAAAAGAAATTGCCAAGTATCCTGCAAGGCAGATCTGAAAATATGATCTTTTAGAGCAATTCAGACTTTCTTGCGTTCCCATTTATTTTTTGTACTGCATCCAAAAACTCTTCTGATATGCTACATCCAGCTACAGAGCTAACGTATAACACAGAAACCTAAGGTGTGCTTCAGATGTTACCGTGCAAGGGAAGGTCGCTATTTTAGAATTAACTGGGGAGGTACCATGAGACACTAACACTCTTTACCATGCACTTTTCAAACTACATTGTAACTTTTTCTAATTACAAATGTAACCATTTCCACATGTTCCTTTAAAAAGACATGCTGCAGTTTTAAAGACATAGTTGTGGAAATACATTTCAATCTTCCAATTTTCATGAAAAAAATTGATCTGCATTTTTAAGTTCTCAGCCATGCAGGCACCAAAATTTTTCCAGAGGAAAAAATATCACTCATTTGGGATATTTTATTTGTCTGAATTAGCAACATTACAACTGCAATTAGAGTGAAACATTTTCACACCTTCTGCTTAGTAATTAGTTCAGGAGGTAGACCTCACAAAGTCTTATCACAGTAAGTCTGTGTTATCCCACATTTAGCCCTACAAGAAGTAATTGGGCATGTGGAGTCCAATTAAGTCCATCACAGCCGTGCCTCAGGTCCTATTAGGCCATGCAAAGCTAAATGCTGTGTCATTTACACAGCTGTACGTGCATGTAATATAAATTGTCAAATAGGTGTAACACTGGATTTTGTCTGTTAGCCACAATCAGTGTTCACTCTGGGGATGGTGCCTGGTAGCATTTTCAGTATGTGGCTAGGCTGTGTCATCCTATATTCGGAGAAGTTCCCTCTATTACAAAAATGGGTGTTATTGCGAACAAACAGAAATACAGAACAGGACACTGTCTTTCCTATTGAAGTTGTGTTTTGCCTTTCAAAAATACTACAGTTTTACAGATCAGAGAAAGGGAGTATAAACCAAGGGGAAAAAAAAAAGTTCTCTGACATTGTGAATAGGGACATTCAATTAACAACAAGGAATTTTGACTTCTAGTCTAATTTTCTCCAGTTAACATTTACTGGAAAACACAAAATAGGTCTTTAAATGGGGAAACAAAGCCTGTGACTCCCTTTTTCTTAGGAAGCCCTAACCATTAAATTACACAGTTACATCTTATTTCTTTTCTTCTAACTCACTCCTGGGGACAGTAACTCTTGTATCTATTTCCCCATTGCAGAGGTAGGAGGTGCCTCTGCCCTCCCCCATTAACCCTCCTGACATAAATTCTGGTTGTCATCCACTCCCCTGGGAACTAGGAAATATGGGCCTGATCCCCTCTGTCTGAGGAAGGAAGGGAAACCAGTTTCTTCACTTCCTGTTGTGAGAGTGGTCTAAGTGCTACATTATTATATTAAAAGCCACCTCTGCAATTACTTACTCATCCTATGTCCGCACATTAGGGCTTGTCTCAGATGGATTTTGTAAGTTATCATCTTTCTATACATTAGATGCACTTTAATGGGTCATATGCAGTCAGTCAAAGGCTCGGATGGGGAAGTAGCTTTTTGCCTCAATCTTGATTAGGTTTAGGTAGAAAGTAAACACCGAGGCATCAGTTCAGTAGTCTAGTCGATTTAAGCTGTCCTGATTTGAGATGCCCTAAAGTTGCTGGACATACACATATACCTACCAATAAAATCTGTGCCCTTGCAGACTGGAAGAAAAAAACATATAGGATACCCAGTCTTGTGAAAAGGCTCCAGACACATATGTTAAAAAAAAAGAAATAACCTCTGAATTTCTCAGGTTAGTGCTGTTTCCAACTGAACCTGAAGCAGAAACAGACCTCAGAAGTCAAGTAGAGATTCACCATGGAAGTGTGGGATTTGGAGGCATCTGCATGAAGTTTATTTGTATTGAAATTTTCAACTTTTGTACTTAAATGTCATTTAAGTCCTAACTCAAGTATTTAAGAATGAATATAAGATAAATCCCTTTGGGGATCTGAGCTTTACTTACCAAGCCAAGCACTATGTTTGCCTTGCATTGCTCAGCTGCAGTACTCGAAGAACACACTAAGGAAGGAATTGTCTATCAGGAGCAGAAGTTCCAGGTTACATATGTCTGTGCAGGGCTGATAGTTCACTGGAGAGGGATGGAGCCAAGATTCTGCCAAAATTTTATTCTTCTTGCTCTAGTGACCCTGAGCTTAGATTCACAGATCCAGAAGATGATGAAAGGCCAAGGGACAACTTGAAACATAAGCTCCTTTATATTCCTCTACACTCCATAAACTCTAAACTTCCTTGATGACATCTGGCACACCTTACTCTTTCCTACTATAGAGAGGGTCTGTTCTCTCAATACTATATAAAATTACTAGTCTCGTTAAGCACGTGAATCTGTAATGTCTGAGAATCATTCTCGCTTATCTCTATGTCTTCACCTAAATAACACTTCCAAAAGTCAAGTCATACATTTATTCAAGGTATGGAACTTGCAGAGCATAAAATTTCTAAACTGGGAATGTTGGCATTTCTGAGATCAGCAGCAAAGGTTGGTTTGCAAACCTAACTGGAATTTTGATTTGCTTCAGTGCCATATAACAGTTCGGCTTTTAAAGCATCAAGGTTTTTTTTTTAGTACATTTAATTAAACTTCTAAGACTGCTTGGCAAGCTTAAATTCCACTTGTTGCAATCAGCAGCATGGTGATTATTTATAATTTAATGAAGATTGCTTCCATCTGTACTTCAGAGCAATTAGGGAGTTTATTCATAATTCATTAATTTTAAAGACGTACATACAACACGATTCTGTGCTCTAACTTTATGTGTTACAATTTAATGACACTTAAGAATACCTGACAATTAACCATGTTTAAACAAACTAACAATTTATATAAACAGAATCAAATTTAGCAGCCAGCACTAGAATTTAGCCTCATGACTCTGGGTTTTGTGTTTGATTTTGTAACATATAAACAGAGCAATGCCTTTTTCAAGGCTAACCGTTACCTCTGTCCCCTTTGTGATATGGATTTAAGACAGTTTGTAAGTATTAGAAAGGGAGAATGCAGGGAAAGGGCAAGAAAGAAGAAGGGTAGTTTAGCTCACCTCTTCCTGTCCAGAAATTCTTGCAACTTCTCAAGGCTCCCGATATTGGACACAATCAGCAGAAAGACTTGAGGAATATGGACCTAGTTAGTCTGGTAACACCAGAGTAACACCAACGGTGATGCAGAAATAATCTGTACTTACAGTAAGCACATCATTTACTGCAAGTAAATGCAGGTGAAGTTATAGGTGAAAGGGCAATACAGGAGAAAAAGTGAGAAATATTTGTCAAGATTAAATAAGCAATTTCTATAATATAGTCATGGATTTCAAAAAAATCAATGAGGTTCACATAATAACTGAAATGTTATCTGAAATTTCATCTTGCCTTTAATGCACCTTCTCTAGTCATCTTTGGGAAAAGAAATCAGCTGGAGTGCAAAATTTGAAGACTGAGCACTTCAGTCAACATTCAAGTGAGTTGCAAGAGATCTAAATGTCAACAGTTGTTAGACATTGTGTTTACAGTGCAAGTTCTTGACTACATGCTTCTGCACCTGTTTGTAAAGAACAATGTATAAACAGGTTAAAAATATATCAAAGTTCTTGAAGAAAGCAATGGCAAATGTTGGAAGTGATCAACTTTCATTTTGTCAGATTTTGCTTGCAGTGTCCTCTGGTATGTTGGTGAATCAGTGGCACCAGCTAAATCCTTCTCATCCCTCACCTTGCAGAGCTTCTACTTGCTTAGTTTGGAGCACTCTGGGCCCATTCAGCAGTGAACTTAAACATTTGTAAAGTTTATTTAAAGCTAACTGCAATTGAAGAAGGAGGTTAGACAGTTACCTACTTTGCTGAATCAGTGTCAGGACACAAATCAAGATGCACATTAGGGCAGAAGTCACAAGCGAGCATCTAGAGGGAATCACAGCTGGTGACACTGAAAAAGTCCAAAGGCTTAAGATAATCCCAGTTCAGAATGGGGAATAGAGTCAATATAGACTGTCCAGCATCAAATCTATGAACTGGAGAGAAGCCATCCAACCTTTACCACCACTCCTTTCAACCTCACTTAAAATATTTTCTACCATGGTGATACATTACCTCTGTGTTTGCTCACACCAGCCTAGAAAGCTGAAAACTTAGTAAGTTGGAAGGTTGGGCTTAATAAAACTTACCTCTCATAATTAGTGCCTATCCATGAGGCACAGCTGTAAATTCTTAATTTTAATAACTTTAAAATGTCAGGATCCTACACTATCATACTGAGCACATAGATATCCAGAAATTTCTGTGTACATGTTATATATTAACATGATTTGCACTGTGACCTATTCATCCTGAATTTCTTCAATATGGGGGAAACATGTCATTTGTTTCCATAGTGTAGATTAACAGTACAAGGGAAGTTCTTATGATCTATCTATCTTATACAATAGAATACCATGCATGTCAAAATACCTAAACATAATCAGACAATGGGCCCTTACTCAATTCCAAATCATTGCTAAAGTTTTGGAAAGTATTAATGCTTTATCTCTCTGAAGCTCCAAAATCAGTTCAAATCTTTATCTGAACTCAGCCCATCATGTGTGTCTTTGAGTGTAATGTAACACAGACAAGAACACTGAGATTATTTGCTGGTATAAATCAAAATAGTGGTACAGACTGAACAAGGTCTTAAAGCATACCTCACGAAAACTCAGCAAAATTATGATGTGTCCAAGCACAAGTTTTACACCAAGTAGCTGATGGTTTACATGAAAAAAATGTTGTTTGGCCACAGTTTCTCACTAAAAAAGATGTGTTGTTGTGATTTCTGTAGTTTAAAAATGTAAAATAAAAATGTATAAGCATTTTTAAAAATAAAATACATTTTTTGGCACTTCAGTATTACAAATTGATGGTAAATTTGCAAAAAATAAAAGAAGACTGATAGAAATTAACTCAGGAGCTAAAAGAATTGATTACAGAGATGGACTAAAATACTTAAGTATGCACAGCTTGTACAGATCATTGCAAAGTAAATTAAACTTTCTTTCTAACAGTTGGAAATCACTAGGATGGCACAAAACAAATTATTTTGTATTATATTAGGAGATAATCCTTAAGAATGCCTGTATTAATTTGCAGAGACTTCAGATGAACAATAACTATGCTGTGAGTTTGTAGTATATCACCTAAGAAATTCTACCTGAGTCTTTAAAACAGACTTTGATTCAACAGTTAATGATATACTGCTGAGAACTACTCCTCATTGGTAGAAACCAGAGTAGATGGTATATCGCAGTAGAGTATCTCTTTTTTGTTTTCTTCAGTCCTTCTTGTCAAACAGAGCAAACTCTCTGCCTGGCTCCTTCTCCAGTAGTCCCTTGAGTGTTGCAGGTCAAACACGTTTCTTCTTTTTTCAGTACATCCATAGTTGCATGTTAGCTATAGCATGTGGTTATACAGCCCAGGTGGTACAACATAAAATGGCAGTCACTATTTGGCACTGCGTAAAGTCAATGGGTCAAGGCACAATTTCTTTTCCATGTAATTTCTTGGCTGCCACAATTGTATATTTTCCCTGGCTGCTGCATAACCTGGACATACTGATTTAATGACTTTTCCTAAGAGCAAAACCCACTGGTATATTCAGAAAAATGGCTATATATTTAAAGTTTCCTTACATCAATATTATGACTGTACCCACATTGTTTTATAGCCCCATGCTGACAAGCCATTAACTTTGTTTACATTAGAGCATGGCTTAAGTTGGAATTTGGAGTTGGATTTCAAATACCCCAATATCCACAGTGTTAGGAAAGGGGTTCTTGGCTTGGCTTCTTGAGGAACAGTACAAAATTTGGATCTGGATCTAAGTATAATTTTGAATTTATGCCAATCTTGAGGTGTTTTGTATCAGAAACTTAAAATGTGGTTCTTCCAGAGCTGGGGTGCCCTATTTAAAGGATGCTATGTTTTTAAGTCAAAATGACATTGCAGAATGGGCAAATACCTGTTGAACAGTGGGAATTCTTAGGGTCTCATACCTCATTTTTCAGCCTGTTCTATGTATTTTGAAGAAAAACAATTTCTTTGACTTCAGTGAACTTTCTCTTGATACCCCATATTGTGACAAGGGTTACAGGCTCTATGGGAGATTTGGCTTCAGTTTCTGGTCCTGTCACAGGTGTTCCTTTGAGACACTGTCAAGCTACATCATGATGTCTAGTCTCATGGTGGAAGAAGAATAATTCTATTATAGCTCCCTACAGTTTAGTGAAGATAGACATTTGCATGGTAAAGTGATCCTTGCCCGCAGAGACAAGTGCTGCAGAACAGGACTCTACCGTGAGCATGTCTACACTGTGAAATCAAGCAAGGTAACAGGCAAAGCTTTCTGTCCAGGGCTTACTAGCTCAAGCTAATATCACATGCATGCAGCTAGGCAGCTTTCAGACACAAGCCAGCTTGCAATCTTCCTGTTCTGCCCAGGCTTAAGGCAGGCAGAGCTCGCTTGGTTTGTCTGCAACTACCAGCATAGATATGGCTTTAAAGGAGCCCCAAGGGTGACATAAGTACAGTACCATTTCTCTTTACAGTGTTTCATTCAAGTAACATAATTAAAAAAACAAACAAACAAAACAAGACAAAAAAAGAAAGAACACCCCCCCAAACCTCAAACCATATACAAGAGTAGGATTTCACCATTTTTTTTTCTGTCATCAAAAAAGTGTCACTCAGTGATGACTGTCAAGCATGTGTTCATGTCAAGATAGGCTCTAAACAAAGCACTGCATTTCTTTCATGGAGAAAATAAACAGTGATGCTTTGTATTTCTCACTTTGAAAAGCAGGTCCATCTGATGTCCAATGGCTACACTTCAAAGACATCCCTCATGAACCTTTTTTCATGTGGCTATGTGTGTGGTATTATAGAGATGAACAGGCCAGCTCCTAAGAAGTGGGACACAGTGCATTAAAATGTACTCTGTGAACAGAGATTTATGGAAGATCAGAAGGCTTTATAAAGTAAATAATTCACATTTCACAAATATATACAGTGTACAGACTATTTACCAAGAAACTTGAAACGGCTGTCTTGGAAACATTCCAGTTTGTCAAGTAATCTGGTTATCAGGTTAAAAAGACCCAATATATATGGCACTGACAAAAACAAATACACTTTTTCCAGAAGAAGCAGGATGGTAACAGGAAATATAAAGCAATTAACAAACACCCCTTTAACTGGCAAGTTGTTTCAAGTAACTTAGAGGGGAAAAAAAAGTCATCTAATTTGGAAATGTGCTTGCAATGCACACATGCATAAATCTACTTTAAAACAGGCCTGCATGATGGACAGCAATGTAGCATAGAGACCCTGAAACAAGCTCTAAATCATCTAGCTCAGGTCGTGACAGCAGCCAGTAACCTGTGCTGAGGGACAGGGGTGCCAGGGCTGGGTCCCTTCCTCTAACCATGTCAGAGCTCTCTCAGGCAAAACAGACCTCATCTGCACAATTTTTCCATTTCCTATTAAAAATTAAAAAGTTACATGATGACAACAATACTGAGTCTATGCTCTGCGTGCGTGTGTATATTGACAATTGCTCTGATTTTTCTTTACTGCTTTCCATGGTTATAGTTCACCCTGGATTTTTTTTTTTTTAAATCAGATAGTAAAATCACCTCAAACGTGGAGCTTCTGCTGAGTTCAAATATATAGGTTTGTTAAAATAACCTCTTATTTTCTGCACCTTAGCAGCAATAAGGAAAGGGGGAAAAGGCATAGAGAAGGGAGAAAGTGGAAAAGGAAACAGGTGTTGGAAGAAATCTGGGCAAATTTTTTTAAATATCAGAATACTTTTTTACAAGGTTCTCCCAATAAAATAACACCACTTCAAGATAACAAAATATTTTGCTTGGAAATGGAAGAAAATTGAAGAAAAAGGCTTTAAAAATAACTTAAACATGGAAAACATTTTAAATGAAAGTAAAAATACATCTCCCATCTCAAACAAAAATTGCAGAAG
The DNA here is from genome assembly GCF_000699105.1 of Pygoscelis adeliae. Lineage (NCBI taxonomy): Eukaryota > Metazoa > Chordata > Aves > Sphenisciformes > Spheniscidae > Pygoscelis > Pygoscelis adeliae. The sequence goes on along the minus strand of NW_008824666.1, from coordinate 252,562 downwards.
ATTGACCTAAATTTTCAAATTTTCCTTAGTTATGATAACACAATTTTTGGACAATGCTTGTTTTGGGAAGACCTTAACAATTTTTCCCCCTTTTGTCCCTTCTCTTGACTTGCAGGGTGGGTTTTTTTCTAGTTTTAGCACCTTTTCATGGACACTGAATTTAGGCTAGCAGTATATTTCATGGGTCTCTCACAAATTTAAAGCTTTTGGGAGATAACTTATTTCACTTTGTGACAATGGTCTAAAAGATAAATGTGATTTAAGTTAGATGTACAGACACTTTGGATGATCAAAGGAAGAAGACAGGTGCTGTAAAACTGTTACCTATCTTATTCTAAGAGAGCTACTCCTAAGCTAACTTGCTCATATATGGACCTCTACATCAAATTTATGTGAGATGAAAACCAGTCTTAAAGGTAAAGCTCCCTGTTCCTTAATCACTTCTGATTATCAGTCTCTTGAGTATAACACCATGTGTTGTTAATTGGTTAATCTAATCAACCCTGTGCAATAGCACTGATTCACAGTAGCTGAGGATCTGATTCATTCTCCTTCATTTACATTAAATACCTCTGCACCCCAGGTCTTTTGAACAACTGCAAGTATGACATAATTTTATTTCTCTGGAACAGCTGAAGTTTCTTTTCTGCTTGGAACGCTAACTCTTTGAATGCTTTGCTGTTGGGTTTGGGATTATGGACAACGCAGAGGGATCATTTATCACTTCAATAATTCATCCTAATTCTTGCCCAGGGAAAGCTGATAGTTCCAGTGCTAACTCACTGAATTTGCATTTGCGTGTTATATACTCATTAGTTAACCCTTGGCAGGAAACTCCTAAATGAGTGGAAAAACAGTATTTAGAACTGGGCCAACCTTATAAATCACTTAGGTGATATTTCTGTGTCTCCAACAGCTTGCAGGTGGACACCTCAAGAAAGCTTGTGTTCCGATTTTCATGCTATCAAATCAACAAACACATCACTTCAGTGTCATATAGTAAATTTTTAACTGTTGCAGCCTAAAAAACCAAGTGACCAAGCAGGTTTATCAAAGACACAGAGGCACTGCACTCGGAGCCAAAATTAGGTCTCAGGCTTCTGCAAATCTCAGGTATATCAATGTATCTTTAAACTTCTATTTTTTTCTTTTTCTTTGAGACTTTAGTTTTAACTGTGCAGTCATAAGAAGTACAGAATTCATGGTGCAAAGTGTTAAGAAAGCAGCATAATCTTAAGAAAGAAAAGGTCATATTTTCATAATGCTATAATAGTCCAAATCATAATAAATTCCATCTGGACTTTTGGAAAAATATATCAACACTAAAACTCAAAATAGCCTGATAGAAAGAGTGGACTATGGGGTGTTAGTGAAAACACAGCTTAACTGTTGGGGATCAGGTTTGATCTCCGATATGATATGTGACATTTATCGACCTGCACAGTAGCTCTTGCTCAGCACTACACAATAAAATGCACCTGGATGCCTGAAAATAGGATATGTCCTCAGGCACGCAAAGCAAGATACTCATTTCCCCCAAATGTTTGCATTTCTTCCTGACAGTGTATTTTTCAGAAAAGTACTCAGATAAGTACAGTCACTTTCACAGAAGAATCAGTTTTCCCCTCCAGTGAGTGCACATTCCTGAAAGTAGAAGTTGACATGACTAAAGTATGAGACAGATTATTTGCAAATGTCTATCTATTAAGGAACAAATGACAGAATTCAGCATTTTCAAAGTAATACGTGCTCGATAGTTGTCTCATATGCAAAAATATATGAAGATATAAATTCATTGAGTCAATTAAAAAAATAACCTTTTCTACACTACTGAGTCACAAGGAAATTGCACCTGTGTGCTATTATATACATTACAGAATTAAGTACTTAGCATGGCTTATGTATGATAACAGTATATAAGATGAAGTTCTTTTCATTTCAAAGTGAGAAATACTTCTTGTTTCCAGTTGTTAAAAGTGGAAAACTGTCACTAATTTAAGTCTTTGAACTCAGTGTTAGACTTTTTTTTACATTTCTTCCTCTGGCTTAACTTGCTATTCAGTTTGGTGACTTTATTGCTTAATTTATGCTTTCATTAATTACACAGTGATGTAGTTATCACGGGCCAGATTCAACAGAGATGTAAACCAGTGTAATCAGTAGCAGTATAGCAGCTTGTATTTGGCTGCTTGTGATCATTCTAAAGGTTGCCCTCGAAGTAGGTTTAAGCAAAGTCTGCTAGCCAAAATACATATTTTTCTAGGACTGATGCTGAAAAAATAAGGAAGCTCCAGCCTGGAAATGTTTTTATTTCTGCACATGTTTGGCATGTCTTTCCTTCTACCTTCTCTCCCTTTGCAAACTATCACTGCATATCATCTCAGAACAAAACATTAAGACAGTTCAAGCATATTTCAATATATAATATGTAGCCATTGGAAGAAAAAATGGATGTGCAAGCATTTTCATTTTCTGTATCCTCAATGTCTCTTTCTTCTTTAAGTGCATGTTTTCAGGAAATAATTATGGGGGTAAATTCATGGTCATATTCTGTTAATAATTATCCAGTGCAAACTCCATTGACTTCAAGGAGGCACACTCAATGGAAAGCAAGATTTAGTGTATAAAATATCAGAATACTCTAAGCAAAGTAGTATGTATATGTCAAAGACATTTTTCCTCTCTCTACTGAAATTCCTTTCGAATAAAGGGGTGTACTCTGTAGGATATAAAAGTGTGGGTCTACAGAAAACAGTGTTAAGAGCTTTACACAAGACAAACCTTCCTCTGTAGAAGCCTGAATTATCATCTTGACTTTTCCAATAACCCCGAGACAGGGTTTGACAGAGTCAAAATCCAAATTTAACTTTGGATTCTGTTTGAAGATGTTTGGTTTAATTTTCATCCTCTGTCTCTTTTTTCCGGGAGTATCAGAACCACTAAAAAAAATGGGAGCTGTTTTAAAGGAAAGTGTGCCGCTTGTAGCAGCCTGAGGACCAGATTTTCAACCAAGACAAAATCCTCTGTCAATGGAGATGTACTAATTCACATGGACTGAATAGTTGGCCCTTCTCTGAGTACTTGAAGACAACCTGGTGAGAGATCTTGTGGGAGTGTTCTGCCATGGCTGGTGCAAGGCTGTGCATATGTCAAACACATTGGGTTAATACGTGCCCTCGCGGTTGTCTCCATTGAAATAGCTCCCACCATTTTAATGCAAACTGTGCGTGTTAGATCTGGATATTGCACTGCTGCCAGTAAACACAACAGAAAAGGGTCAGACTGCAGTAGTGCTCGGTATAATTCCTGCAGTCACTTTCTATCTCTCAGCATTGTTTCCATCTATCCATTGAAGATTGCATTCTTAATCTCAAATATTTCTGGATAATAGACAATGGAAAATTTTTGGTCACTTAAAACCGTCACACAGATGAATGTTTCTGATAACAAAATGACAGAATTTAAGATAAAGATAGCAAGTTAATATACATTTTTACAGAATAATCACAACTACCAGAAAAATATGAAAATCTGTCATTAATTTGTATATGTGGGGTAATTGAACAGTCCTTCCCAACTGTAGAATTTTATTCAACTTTTTGAAACAAAATTCAAGAAAAAATAACATACCTAGACTGATTTCTGATAAGAGAGAAATTATAAATAATTAATTATTTGCCTTTAGAATTCTCCTGAGGGAAGCAGATAATTTTTTTTTTTTCTTTAAAAGTTTCTCACTGGAAAGGGTGCAGTGAATTTGAATGGGTCTAGGGCGAAATCCCTTGTTTGTTGGTCATGCATCTCAGAAAAAAATTATGCATAATTTAAAAAGCAGGAATAAACTTTCCTTTTCTGCAATAGTTTGTGGGTGCATTTGGTTTATTTCATTTGCTGTGGGAAACAAAAATGGGGGTGACAGAAGAATAGTGACCCAAACTAACCACACTAATACTGACAACTGAAAGAAAATAATAAAATAAATGGAAAGGAAAGATGGAGAAAGATCTGTAGAAAAAGGGAGATGTTTTGAAGGAAAAGGTTATGCAATAAATAGATCTGTTCTGTGACCACAAAGGCTTCTTGTAAATGTGGAAAAAATTAACAAGAATCAGATAGCCTGTTCTGATATCAGGAGATGCTGGTCACTAATTAAAAACATTCTGTGAATCCAGACATCAGCCACCTTTGAGGAAAGAGGAGCTTAGAAATCTAGGTCTGGATTTGTTTTGTTTTTTCCCAAGAATGAAAAAAAATTGTGATGTCGCTTGGACATCCAAAAAGGTATTGAAATAAATTGTAGAGCTGTTCTGGTGCTCTTACAGAGGGAATAGACTAGGACAATGAATGAATGAATGGATGGATGGATAGCTTTAGAACTCTGTAGTGACTCAGATGGAAAGTAAAACACCAAGACCAAACAGTTAATTGATGACTTGGAAAAATATGGGGTAATAGTTTGAAGCCAATAATATTTGTCCACTGTTTACAGGAAATGTTGTGACAAAGCTTACAATAGCATTCAGCTTTCCTTCTGTAACTACTTGACTGTTCTTCCCTTCACCTTTTCCACCTCCTCACACTACTGCTTTCCTGTGAGACTCTCCCTGTGTTACTGACTTGAAAGCTGCGGCACTGCAGCAGCCACTGGAGGTACCCCAGCCAGGGGCTGCTCCTAAATTAGGCAAGGAGCCATTTTGACACCAAGATGATCTGGGATAAAGGGAATAGAGGGGCTTTTTAGAAACATCTTCTCCATCCCACACCTTAGCTGCAATGAGTCCAAGCTGGGCTTGGATGAAATGCTAACACACAGGACCTGACTCTTAACTTGTGTAAGTTGGCAAAAGCCTATTGACATCAATGATTCTAAACTGATTTAAACCAGCTGAGTCTCTGACAGGGTTTTTAGTTTACCTCCCTTAAGTTGTGCTTGGTTTTAATCACTGTGTGTGATACATCAATATGTCTTAGATGGACTGGTTTTAGCTAGACAAGGAGATAACCATCTGGTAACCACGAGAATGCAAAGTCAATTCTTGGAGAGCTCTACTTTCATGGAGAGCTCTACTTTTGAAGCACCCTCACTTCCGTTGCACACCAATTTCCTTTTAAATCCTTTTCTACTTCACATATACAGAGCAATGACAAAAGGATTAAAAACTGTGTCTGCATTTATTAGATTCCGGTGCCGTTTGCAATATTTTCTGACTGCATTCAAATAGTTTTCCCAACTACCTTGGCTGATTTCTGCAGCAGAAGAGCCATGTTCTTCTCATCCAGGAATTTGTTACTGCGTGTTTACTGTTGAACTAATTTACTGTCATTATAGAAATATATTTCCCCTCTTGAGATGCCTGCCTCAACATGGAGAAAGAATCAGTGATTTGCTAACGGTACAGCACATAAAATTCTTTTTTGTTGATGTTTACCTTGTAAGATGTATTACAGCTGTAGCTCTTGCTGTAGTTGTGTTATTTAACGCAAAATGAATTATACCCATATAAATATATATTATTCATTTTAATGAGGAGCAGGAGATTTACATTGGGATTAAAAATGTTTTTGCTGTAAGTCAACATTTAGAAATCTTCAAAGAACTGTGCAAATATATTAAAAATATGCAGATAAGTATGATTAGAGTCATCCTTCAGGCGAGAAAACAAATGCAGAGTATGGAGCCTGGGCTGGTGAAGGGATGATACACCTCCAAGTTAGGCACCGCATTGCCTGACTGCTAGGTGTCTGTCCCCAGGAACTAGATCACAGTGCCCTGAATTGAGTACCAAGTTTGTGTATACAGAACATGGGAGAATGAGGTGCCTCATTAGAGCAATCCACTACCTACACAATAAAAAGAAAGATACCCAGGAGTAGCCTATCAAAAATGTCAATCACAAGTGTGGAACTGAATGCTCCCCCACCGTCCAGTTTGTAGTCTGCGTCAGAGCTAGGATGGAGATGCTTGTATTCACTTGAAATCTCAGCTCCATTAAAATGTTATCTGGGGAAAAAAAACTAAAAATCAGGCCCACCTCTTTTAAATTGTGCCATGCCAGCGTTATGCCAGCATTTTCATAACAGCTGAATATTCAGACAACTCTCCAACAAAAGGGAGGACCTTATGGTTTCACACTTTCTTTCACCTTGGAGGATTCCAACTTACATCTGAGTTCAATTTCCTGCTCTGTTAGCTGTTTATGCATTTTACATTAAACAGTCATTGGAATAGAAAAAAAAGAAAGAAGCACAAAGAGGAGTTTAGAAACTAGGTCTTCACCGTGCCCCAAACTGCTGTAATACAAAGTAACTTCCATTTTGCTTCTGCTTGTCTTTGGCCTGTGAATTGCACACTGGGCCAACTGGAAAACAGCTGTTAACCCATTCCAAAATATCTAATCTGTCTTTGTGAGTAAGGCAGTCTTCTGAAAAAGAGTTTTGAATCCCTAATGCTAAAACAGACCTGGAACCCAGGTTTCTTACTTGCTAGGAAGTAAACTAACCCTTGTGCAGGCATCATGACCTCCTCCTCAGAAATGCTTTAAAAGAAGGATCCATCCCTGCTGAATGGAAGACATCATGATGCTTTGGGCTCTGATTTCTGTATTCTGTTTAACAACTGCTTAGTGTAAAATACTTAAACAGGGACCAAGGCAGGAAACAAAACAAAATTCTTCATTTTCTGCTGAAAGACTAAACTTCTTTTAGTGTTTTGCTTGCTAATCTCATAAATCTTTCGTTCCTTTGCTTAATAGCATAATATTAAAAGGAGGGACGCAGGAGTGTTTGTCTGTTCCCAGCTCAGCCCCAGAGTTAAGGAACTTCCCTAGGATGGAGAATTTCTCAATTTAGACACTTTCAGACTGAACAGGAAATGAAACCCAGCTCTGCAAATCCTGCAGACAGTGCTCTAACCATTCAGGTATGGCATAAATATTGATTGATATCTTTCTAGTAGTCACATTTTAAAAGAAAGTGGTGGCAAGAAGAGAATTTGACCAGGAACCTAATGCCAATGGCTCATCTCAGAAAACATATTTGCAGGAACTTCCATTTTTCTGGATCACAATTAATGAACAACTCTGCTCACTCCTGCCAAAACAAACAAATAGGAGAATGCATTTTAAATTTATAGCAATATAACAAAGACACCTTGGAAGGAAGAGCCAGTAAGCATTTTGTCACCTGGCCCCAGTTAACAAGCGTGTTTTTCAGAGTCCAAATTCCACTTCAGAGTGTTAATTCTTTCTCCAGAGCCCTTTTTTCTTCTTCTACCTTTGAAGTCTGATTCATTTTTATCCCTTTTCCTTTCACCTGAAGAAAGCAGAAAAAAATGTTTCACTTCAGTGATGCAGATGATTGCATGAGTCTCAGGCTAACAGTGAAACAGGACCAGAGAAGCAATTTATGTAAAAATGCACAAGAGCTAAACAGTGAAGGAACCACCTTTTACACCTAGGATTCCCGGGTGCAAAACCAATACAGGCCTGATTTTCTTAGCACTTCAGGGAGACAAGCTCAACATTTGTAAAAATGTAGCTGGCTACTTAGTTGCCTAACTGTGTCTGCAGGCCCATTTTTTA
>NW_008824666.1:211621-244944 GCF_000699105.1 Pygoscelis adeliae | reverse complement strand
TGTGATGAATCACATTTATCACTGGAAAAAACATTTTGCTGTCATATTGGAAGCATAGAGAAGAATGTTTTTCCCTTCCAGCCTTTAAAGGATCACATGTATCTGTTGTTAGGGAAACTACAAGAATCACAGACTCACAGAATTGGTTGAGGTTGGAAGAGACTTCTGGAGATTATCTTGTCCAACCCTCTGCTCAAAACAGGTTGCTCAGGCCTGTGTCTAGTCAGGGTTTAAACATCTCCAAGGATGGAGACTTCACAGTTTCTCTGAGCGTTTTGTTCCAGTGTTTGATGACTCTCAAAGAAAAAGTTTTTTTCTTATGTTTAAATGGAGTTTCCTGTATTTCAGTTTGCGCACATGGCCTCTTGTCTGTTCACCAGACACCACAGGGAAGAGCTTGGCTCCCTCTTCTTTTCAAGCCCCTTCCCCCCATCAGATATTTATACACACTGATAAGATCCCCCTGAGCCTTCTCTGCTCCAGATTGAACATTCCCAGCTCTCTCGGCCTCTAGTACCTTAGTCCTCTTCATGGCCTTTTGCTGGACTGGCTCCAGTAAGTCCATGTCTGTCTTGTACTGGGGAGCACAGAATGGAATCCAGCACCCCAGACATGTCTCGTCAATGGTGAGTAGAGGTGAAGGATCACCTCCCTCGATCTTCTGGCAATACTTTGCCTAATGCAGTCCAGGATACCATCAGCCTTTGCCACAAGAGCATGGTGCTGGCACATGGTCAACTTGTTGTCCACCAGGACCCCCAGGTCCTTTTCTGCAAAGCTGCTTCCCAGCTGGTCAGCCCCAGCCTGTGCTGGTGCCTGGGGTTATTCCTGCCCAGGGACAAATGAAAGCCAGTCCTTTGGAAGTTGTTGGTCGAACATCACAGGACTTCAATGGCTGAAGACAACACAGTGCAGCAAAGTCTTAATGTTCTGGCTTACAGAGGAGGAGGTTATAATTTTAAGACCCTAATTTTAAGATCCCAGCAAGCGAAAGACTGGAGTATTAGACTAATAGAGGATGTTGTCTGATCCTTCAATCAAATGTCTTTTTGGAAAATATCCATTTCTTGTAAAGGAATTATCCAAAATCTCCAACTATATTTAATAAATAACTGACACTTGACAGATTTGACTGCACATGCTGATGTTATCGTGTTTATTTTAAAGACTGATAAATTAGCAGGTGTTCTAGACAGTTTGTCCTTTTAATCCATCTCATTTAAATTCCCTATTCTCCAGTGACTCATTAACATTCAAAATCCTATCTGCCCTTTTTTATATGGGGTTAATGAGATCCATATAAATGGATGCTATGTATTCCTCTGGATTTTTAAATGGTTTTATTGTTATTATTTTATTTTTAAAGATTGATAACGGCATACAGTCAACTCATTACTCATTCTGGAGTCCATAAGAGTTAATAACCTCCTTTAACACAAACCCATAGCCATGTGGCATGTCTTAGAATTAGTCCAGCTAAGACTGAGATTTTAGAAACCAGCTCTAGATAGCAATCATTTTAAATTATTTCTCCCCACCCCTTTATTATTAACACAAACCATTTGGAAATCTCAACACTGAAATACTTTCTTATGAATTTTTCCATTAATCCAACTCCCCTTTACACACACATATAATACTGGGACTTGACAGCTGGCCTGTTGGCACCAATTGCTTAGACTCCTTGAGGGAAAAATAAACCTTTTAAAGAACTCTTGGATTTTACAAACAGGTTTTAAAAACAAAAGATCTGTCTGTCCTCGTTTTGGCAGGGATAGAGTTAATTTCCTTCCTAGTAGCTGGTACAGTGCTGTGTTTTGGATTTAGGGTGAGAACAATGTTGATAACACATCGATGTTTTTAGTTGTTGCTAGGTAGTGTTTATACTAGTCAAGGACTTTCCAGCTTCCCATGCTCTACCAACTGAGAAGGCTGGAGGGACACAAGAAGCTGGGAGGGGGCACAGCCAGGACAGCTGACCCAAACTGGCCAAAGGGATATTCCATACCATGTGACGTCATGCTCAGTATAAAAAGCTGGGGGAAGAAGAAGGAAGGGGGGGACATTTGGAGTGGTGGCGTTTGTCTTCCCAAGTAACCGTTACGTGTGATGGAGCCCTGCTTTCCTGGAGATGGCTGAACACCTGCCTGCCCATGGGAAGTAGTGAATTAATTCCTTTGTTTTGCTTTGCTTGCGTGCGTGACTGTTGCTTTACCTATTAAACTGTTTTTATCTCAACCCATGAGTTTTCTCACTTTTACCCTTCCAATTCTCTCCCCCATCCCACAGGGGGGGAGTGAGCGAGCGGCTGCGTGGTGCTCAGTTGCCAACTGGGGTTAAACCATGACACTGTCAAATTCTGAGTCTAAGAGCTTTGCCAATACAGCTTTCATCATTCAACTTCAGTATCCTCTGTTTTATATCTGTATAGCTAAGAGAAAGTATGGGAGAGCTGTTGATAATGACAGGTCACCTTATTATTTTCAGGATAGTGTCTGTTCTTGAGTCAGGGTGCTATTGAGAGTCTGAATTTATTATGCTCAAGGTGTAATGTTTTTATTTACTCCTAACCCTAGATGCTAATGTGATTCATACCACATTGTTTGTAAAGACTAGAGGCTCTGTTCAGTTGTTTGTACATAGGCACCTTGTACAATCTGAGACTCCACACCACAGGTCAACCAAGACATGACACAGTTTTTTGTACTCCTGGAGAGGCATCTGGAAATCAGGAAGGATACCTCAGGGCTTTTCAGGGACATTAGGTGCTTGGGTGCACAACCAAACCAAGCCTGAATTCAAGGCCAGCTCAGTGCATTTCTCTGCAGGTGGCTGTGTTCTCAGAAATCAGGTCTTGCTCCAGTATGTAGCTCTAAGTGCTTCAGTCTTTCAGCTATAAGATGTTGGCATCCTGTCTTCCACCTCCTCCCAACAAAAATGCTCAGAGTAGGGACAATTTGTGATTCAACAAAACATTTGTTCAGTGGGTGAAGCCAAAGCAAAATCATTTCCTTCCTTATCTGCAGTGAAAACTGTGTGTCTCCAGTTTATGAGTGACTTTTAATACCATCTTCCATTTTATCACAAAACAGTACAACACAAAATCTCTACCTGATCTTAAGTCACTATTAAATTATTTTTAGTAATTTACTGGTGGGTGCTGTTTTAGCTATACTGCTTCTTTCAACAACAAAGATATGATTGCCATTTTTATACAACAGCAGTTGGTTACATCACAAGCAGTGGTGTAGGAATCATTTCTGGGACTGACTTCTTAGCTGGTGTAACATGACCCACAAGAATCTTAAAGCACGTGAGGAGTTAGCAACGGTTGCAAAGGAGGACACCACTCAGCAAAAAGGTGTGGTGAATTCTAGGCCCAAGAGTATTGCCTGAAAAGTTCATCCAAAAACTTACATCAACATATGCGTAACTAAGGAGATCCTTGTAAACAAGCCATAAACCAGGCACAAAGTCACCCTAAGTGAAAAGATAATCTCAAAGAATAAATGGGATTACTGAACAGAAAGTGAGACATGGGTACTATAAAACTCTGATAAAGAGCTGTTGATGTGGGAACACTGTAAGAATCAACACTAATGAAAAGTCTGGAAGGAGATTGTCTTTACTCACAAGTGAATAAAATCAAAGTATATTTAAACATCAGAGGGATGCTCGTAAGTATGAAGTAGAAAGAAGGCAATAATTGGAACAAGTTTTTCTTTTTCTGATAACACATTATTTAAATGTCAGTCTAAAGGACTTCCTTGTAACTCCATTAGGTCATGTCTGCTTTATGTCCTTTTTGAGCAAAATCAGTGGGCAAGCTTCTCAACTGGTGTAAATTTAGTTTAGGGAAAATGAACTAAATGGGGACAAGCCAATTTAGATTACTGAGGATACTGCCTCATAGTAGATTGCTATTACGATATACACTATGAAAAACAGGAGCACAACAAGACTTTCTGCTTAGTAATATTAAGGACCTAAACCAGCCAAAAATTAGCTATGATGGTAAGCCACAGTCCGTACTGTTACAAAATTCACAGACAGGCTAAATTAACCTAAACTCTAAAGCCACGTGTAACTGTTATTCACAGAGTCATAACAAGTCCATCCCGTCTATGAGCCGTGAGTTTAATAAAGCAGGGAATGCCTTTTCCTTCAGCTTTCACATTGCATGCATATAGACAAAACCTGCTGTGATTTGGCTGTTGCTGGGAGCAGAAGGCTACGTCAATATGCACCAGTAGCCCTGCTTCTTAGCAAGTGTTGCAGGGACAATAATTCTACTCCAAGCTGCCTGATGTTTTTCGGCTGCTGATGGCTTCTACAGATATACTAACGAAAATTATTTGCTGGCATATAGTCTAGAGCTCCACAGGCCTCTCAAAATGTTATGTACTTTTTTCTACTAATAGAGAACTTGGACTTACATGACCTCTAGAAATGGTATTTTTCCTCTCCCAGTTTGACTGGGGCATAATAGGTCTCTAATTACTTAATCGGTACTTATTCCTTTAGATTTTTTTTGCCGTAGTCCACAAATATTTTGCTCCCATTTGGTCGTGTTTTATAACCTACAAAAAATGACAATCTTTTTCACTACTATAAATGTCCTCATAAATTTTAAACAGGTACAAGCAAACAGCTCACCTAATATGTACATCATACACAATCCTATAAAATAAATAATGCCCTCAAGATTTTTGCAGCTAATCAAGTACAAATGTTGTCTTCAAAAGTTTGTCCACCAGTAAGAATGATTTCAATTATAGTCTATTTTATGAGTTTTACTCCAATTGAACTCTATAGTATCACAAGAGATTTAAATGCTCTAATCCCAGTAGTTTTTGTAGAAATTTTGTTCAAATTGCTCATCAGAGAAGTATTCTTAAATTATCATCCACTATTTATGGTCTTGAACTTATAAAACAACTGTATCTGTAATGTGAGAAGAACCGATGACCAAAATAAAAAGAAAATCTCAGTGTGTATAACACAATTACTTATAAAATGATTTGGACTATGCTAGATCTTTAACAATATAAAAGAACCCTGCTCATCCCAATGAATGCAAGTTTAGTTTCATTTTGTTCTAGATAACAATATTAGCATAAACAACAGAGATTCACTACATTATGTTTCAGGATTATTGGTATATAGCTGAACTATAAAATATAGGAAGACGTGAGCCAAAAAGGCTAAATATCTACCTTGAGATACATATATTGTTTTCTGAATTATGCTGCTCTTATAAAAGACTGGAAAGTCCTGGTGGATTTCCAAGTTAGTGGGTGCAACATGTGCATATCAGAGCTGGTATGATAGCAGAGACTGAGGCTGTTTTTTTATGCGCTTATTCTCTGTTGAGTCAACTCCAAAGACTGCAAATTAACCAAAACAGCTTTGTCTTACTAGAGCGACGGTCTGATGAGAGTGGGACTTTATCCTTATGAAACTTGCTATGTTAAAAAAGTACATATAAACACAATTCACAGGAAAATCAAGGAAGCTGTTGCTCAAGACAAATGTATAGCTACAATATGCTAGACAGATGAGGACAAACCTTTGAAAATAAATGATTTTAAAAGTTTTTATTTTCCAGACATATGCTAAGCTGCCCTTGGGACAGGAAGTCTTACAATATGATCTATTCTATTTTAACCCGTCTTACAATACGATCTATTCTATTTTAACCTCCCCCACTTGAGGATTTAGAGTAGGCTGTCCCCTCTGTAGCAATAATGTCTGTACACCAGGAGACAGCCATCCCATGGGGAGATAATTTTGACACAATGACATAAAGCACACTTCATGTTCAGTGACCCTTCGGGGCTGTTGCAGTGTGCTCCCTGCCTCACCTTTCTATAGCTCTCCTCCCTTTTGGCTGCCATTGTCATTCCCAGCCCCTTGCTGGAACAGCTTGTCAAGGGATTTCCTGCAGTACAGAGGAATAGGTCATTCTGAAGGTCAAGCACAGCCCTGAATGCTCTCATCTGCTGCGATGGAAACCACTGGGCCAAAATCAGCATTTTCTTAAAACTCTTATGCAGTTACCACCTTCTGAAGATGCCAGAAGACCTTCAGCAACTAAATTTAATAGATCAAAATTTCCAGGCGTTGAAACTTCTGCCTGAAAGTGTTTTATCCCTGACATCACTGAGCAACTCGATCCTTGCATGCAAATACTACTCCGGATGCACTAAGTAGCCGTTTCTTTGCCTACCTCATCTGAGCCATTCAGTCTAGAGTCAGAGAGAAGGGGGGAAAGTGCAAATATGTCTCTAGCCTTGTAGAAAGAACTGGGAATGGGGAGCCTGAATTTCAGTATCTATGTCAAGTTCTACCAAAAGCATAAGAACAGCTGCCCTGGTTCAAACGGAGGGTCCATCTCCATTTTTCCCATTTCCAGCAGTGTACTTTGGGAGTCTGAGGGGCCAGGAGCAGGGTGCTAAGCAAGGGTTTAGGGGTATGCTATGTCCAACCTCTGTAGAACTGTATCCCCCCACTCTTTCATCGACTAGAAGTGCTGATCCAGGTTTGGCATAGGTCGTATATTGGAAGCTGATCCTTGCCTATATTCCCTACATCAGCGAGAAATTTAAGAGGGATGACTAAGCTATTGTTCTTCTCTTAATGTAGACAATTATTGGCTGGACTGAGTGTGCTGGAGCCACCCCTCCTCTGAGGTCCTCCTCTGATTTGTTCTTGAAATGCTTGGTACAGACTTTGCTGGAGGCTGTAACACCACTTTCTCTGCTATAAACCATAGTCAACTGTTTAAACAAGTTGAACATACTTTGTCTGCCTGCTGATTAAGCCTAGAATTTCTTTCTTGATTGTTTATGTAGTAGGTCTCATCCTAGTGGGAATAATTTATAAAATTGGCATACAAATTATTTAAATTGAATAATAGAAAGAAAGGAGTGTCCAATCAGAGGAGGATGGATTCCATCCCCTGCTGCTCCGTGAATGGGGTATGCTGATGGCAGACCATTTTCCCTAGATCTTGCCCTGCGCAAATTTCCCCCTGTACCCTGTCTCATAAAAAGACACAGAAAATCACCCCTATGCCATGATCAGAATGGCTCTGAGAGCCCCTACACCTACAGAGAGCAAAATATGATCTCCCCCAACAGCAGCAGTCCTCAAATTGCTCAAATCCCCACCAGACCCAGTAACACCTCCCTGGCCACCAGTACCCAGACTAAACATCTGTGCAGTCACATGCAGCAGGGATCAAGGACTCTGGGTACACCCAAGGTGTCACTGCTGCAGTGTGGCATGCCCAGCACCTGCAAAGAGGGCTCCTCCCTCTCCTGAATTTCCCTGAACCCCTCTGAATGAAGAAGAACATGTGAGAAGATCTCAGGTTTCATCACCAGTGGGCTGATGCACTTTTAAACAGGCAAACCCAAGGAACAGTGTTTGTAAGCAGATGCCTGGGGAAGAGGAAGCAGACAGCCAAAAATATAGGATACTTCCCTCATCATATTGTTCCATCTTCCAACTCTTTTCAGCCTGAGGAATTTCTGGAGACTGGTGTGATTTGTCTGTTTGGTAACCCCCAACAGATGTCTCTACTAAGTACTTGCCTGATCTTTGAATCCACATAGACTTCATGTACACACAACATACTTTGGCAAGGAATTTCACAGAACTGCTACCTGCTGTCAGAGAACCACCTCCTTTTGTTTCTTTTAAATCTCTAGATTCATCTGACGTGCCTTCATTCTTGTACTGGAAGACGGCTAACAACCAAGCCATCATCGCCCTGTCCATACTACTCATGATTTTATAGAACTTTTGTACCATATCTCCTTTTGGTTATTTTGTCTCCCTATTCAGCTATTGGATGTTAAGCAGTCACTGGTGAAGTTTTCTCCATATGTTGTACGGGGAACCCGGGTTGTCATGATTGTGAATGCTGATACGAGAGCCAGTTTGCTAAGAGCTCTGCATTGCAGTTTAATTGCTATTGTGAATCTCTGCTCAAGTGAACTTCTTGACGATCATGTTTCTGAAAGTTATGTGGAATTAAATAATGTTTGTATATACTGAAAGAACTTCATACCTTTAATTTACATGCATGTAACATAACATCCCAATCTCTGAGTTTAGGATTATTGACAGAGAGCAAGGCAGCAGGTGCAGGTGAGCTGTGGCCTTTTCCAGCCTCATGTGGGATTACTCTATTCACAGTTATCACCCTGCAATTGCTCACCTTTTCCCTACGTAAATCAAATGTTACACATAAATGCTAAATATTCCATACTGCTACTTTGGGAATGGTAATAATAACAGTAATTAATGTTTGTTTAATCTCCCTCTTTGGATTTCAGTGTCAAAGCAATAATATAGTCAGAACCACAACAGGGAGCAAATAACTCTGTGATAGCAATTTCCTAAATCAACCAAAAAGCTAAAGATATAAGATACTAATTTGCATCTGTCCCAGACAAAGTTGGGACAGAAGGGAAGAGAGATGATCAACTACTTCAGGCTCTGAAGATGAGAATGCTGCAGTACATGCTGGGAAAAATGAGGCTGATACAAGCTGATATTTGCAAAGGTGTCATCACAGAAAGTAGAGAACATCAGCTGACATGGCTTCTCATGTGCGTACGACATGGGAACTAGACAGCACAAATTTAATAATCACGCTTCAGAGACATGAAGTACCAAATAAGTGGATATGAGACAAGCTGAGGTCTCCCTCCCCTTAAAAAGTAGCACAACAATTAGAGAAATTATTTGAGAGAGAAAACACAGGGTTTATGCCTCCTTTATTTTGAGGTGATGCAGATACACTTACAACTTATGTCTATACTAGTGAATGTGACAAAGCCAAGGAAAATGTGCCCAAGAACTGTCATACAATAACTTACACAGCCAAATCACTGGCAGGAGCAGTTGAAGTGTTGGCCCAGGCCAAGTAACACTCTTGTAAACAATACTCAGATATGATTCAGGAGCTAGCATAGGCAAATAGACGTATTGTTGTGGCTACCCTGTTGTGGTGAGGGAGAGGGTTTAGCTGAAATGTCATATGCTGGTTAATCCTAGGATCACAGAACGGTTTGTGGCTTATTTTGTTTACTACTAAATATGCAACCACAGAAGTTGGGAGTAATGCACTTAAGCTCCAGAGAGAGGTAGAATTTCAGACAACATACCGCTTGCATTTCTAATATGTTTCCTGTTGCCTAGGTCTCCCAATCAACTAGGTTTGCTCAGGGGACTGGCTGGGTTACTTTTCTGAAGATTATCATAATCTTTTTCTTTTTTCTTGTTGTTGCAAAGAAAACTTTGGCACCTAGCACAGCAATCTGGATTCCATTCTGAGAGCGAGTCTAAGCTCTTTTTGGATCTAGCCTTACTGTAACACCAAAGAGGAAGAGAAACAGGAAAGATGCCATGGTACAGTAGGGAAAACAAAGAGATTAGAGAGCAGAATATGTTTTTCTCACTTTATATACCTCCAGTGTTGCCTTTTTCATACAAGCTCAAGCTCAGGAAAGACAAAAATGCTCAAGCTCAAACAAAAGAAACATCAAAAATAGCAGCCATCCTAAATCTCAATTAAACATGTGATGCTCAGTGATGCTTTTTGAAGAATCGGGAAAAAAATTAAAAGATGTAAGTTTTCCTCTACCCTGAGTGGTAAGGGTAAGAAGAGCTGTTAAGATGTGGAAGAAATGCTTCCATGGTAGCTTTCATTTCAGCCAGAATAATTTTGTCTTTGGCTTAAAATATATTTGCAAATATAAATACAAAAAAGATGAACTAGTTTAGACTTTTACGGGGGAGGGGATTTGAGCTTAGATCTTTCTTTTCCTATTGTGGGAATAACCTGTGTGACTTCAGACTGCCAAAGTCTGCAGATACAGTTTTTTTTTTGGGGGGGGGGGGGGGGGGGGGGGAAGAAAAAAATCTGAAATGCGTCTTTGCTATGTTGAGGTCATTCATTCCTGTGGGGTTTTTTTTCAGGATTTAATAGAATCCAGTTCCTTGGGACATCTCTGGTAATAGATAAACTTCACTAAATTTAAGGCAATTATCTGCTTGACCATTGAGTTCATTGTATGATGAAACATTATGGTTCATATTCTCAAAAAACATGCATTTAACCAACAGAACAAATGGAGCCACTTTAACTATGGAACTAAATAGCAGTTGATTTAACAGTCCCAGCCTTAAGGATATTCTATATTGGCTTATAGATGAAAAAAGAAAGTTCTTCTACCATTAGATACACATTTTGTTCAATGAAATTCAGATAGCGAACAGATTGAATGTATCATGGAACAATAATGACAAATATTAAGCACTGTGAATCACTTTGTATTATAAAGAGGAACTGTGGATTTAAATTTAGGTCTGTCACTTTCACTGAGGGAGATACAAAAACAAAGAAAAGGAAACAACCAATTTTTTGAATTTCACAGTTTTTCTCTCTAAGCCAGTAAGTACTGGATAAAGTATCTTCAGGAAACTAACATTTGAACCTACAGGCTTCCTGGCTTGTGTAATCAAATGGAAAAAAAATCTACATCTGTAGTAGAAATGCTATTACTCATTACAGTGTGGATGAGCTAGGCAATAGCTTCTTTCACAGGAGGGAGGAAAGAGAGTAGATGGGAAGATTTCTGGTTTTTAAGCCGAAGACTTTCTCTCCTTTCTCTTTAGATGATGGAAAATGTGTTATACACATTATCTGGAATCAACATTTTATTTATAAAGTCCTCCCTAATTCCTACAAAGATCAAAAGAGCTCAGCTGGGGAGGGGTAGCTATATGATGAAAGTTACATTTTCTACTAGAATTGAGAGTTTGTGACTATTAATCAAATGGTTCATAGAGGAGGTACTTCTGGAGGGCAGAGAAGGCTCAGCGGCATAGTTCCAAGCCAGAGAGAAATGGATGATTGATGCTCTGAGTTTGGAAAAAATTAAAGTGGAATGAAGACCTGAACCAGACTTTGGTGTATAGTCAGTCAGTCCTTTCTGAACTGCAGAGAGAAGCCAGCAGTCTGCATGCCCCCATTATAATCTAAGATTTAGAAACCCAATGTTTGACTGCACAGGAGAAATCTGGAGGAATTCTCATCTCTGAAATTCAATACATGAGCACACTTGAGCAAGTTCTGCATCCTATTACACATTGCTTGTTTTAATTAATGTACGTCTTATTAGAAGTGGATAGAAGAAATATTCTGACAGTTTTATTGTGTTTGGGATTATATCAAGGGTTTAGGATATGAAAGGCCAAGTGCTACTGACTGTACATTTCCCTTTCAGATAATTTAAATGGTAGATTTGTTTTGACACATTATCTTTTGGAAAGGCCTCCTGTTACCTGTGCCAGGTATATGAACTGTATATACTTGGCACCATATATACTACTAATCCAACACTAGCTGATGTGCATCACTGCAGCAAAATCTGTATGTGTGATAATGAATTAATGCACTAAAATGTCATGGTTTAGCCAAAGAACTCCTCTCATGTTACCCAAAGTCTGGATAGGGTGACTGCATCAGTGTTTTTAATTATGAGCCAGTGGAAATTGCATTATTTCATCTTTGTGTGTTCTTTACAGATCAACTTGATATTCCAAGGACCTATGATTACTCTTACCATAATGGTTCTTCCTTGGTGGGATAATCTAAGGTTTATGTTTTGCTGTTGGATTTGGCATGATTCTTTATTTTAAGCAGTCTAGCCAGAGCTACTATTTCAACTTCTCTGTTCTCCTTGCAGACATTTATATATTGTACCTTACACTTGGACAAGTACGTAAAAGTATTAAGCCCACATGTACTTTTTTGTTGTTTGTGATTTTTTTTATGTATTTCTGGTCATAGTGTAAATTAAAATGCAGGTTAACAACTGATATCTTTATTATAAAAATGGGGAAGCTCAGACTTGCTCAGGTAACAGAATCTGGAAAATCTCCAACTGCCTTTAACTCTCATTCTTGGGACCCTCCTACTATATTGAACCGCTTTTTATGAAGCTATCTTTTTTAAATTGTGCTCTATTCTAGGAATCGTTTGGAGAGATGTAGTGTGATATATCATAACTGAAATTCTTGTACTGATGTCAGTTCTGGTCTCACTGAAGTAAATGGTTAGTTTCATATTAACTTTAGGGGAGCTGGGATTTCACTGCATGAATCTTCTACTTAGGTAGGAGAATCACACAGCCTCATACATAAGCCTAATCCTTCGCTCATGCTGTCAAACTGTATGAAAACAATGATGTATTGGTCAAACTATGTCAGGACACTGTTTCACCAGACCTCATCTAAGCACCTTGGTCAAGTTAATTGCTTAAAAGCTAGTAGAGAGGGATTGGCATGTTTAAAGGTATTTATCCCACCAATGTTGAAATGTGAACAATTGCTCTTTAGAGATGAGTACCCCTCTCCATTGACTATGGTGGAAGTGTAAATGAACAGCACACACAGAACACCTAAATTTTAAGTAGATAAAATTGGATAACATGAAAGTATGTAGCTCTTAAAAGGGAGATTTTTCAGGAAATATTAGGATAGCTGGCCTTACATGACCCAATAACTTTATCTAGAGCTTTGCACACCTTTAATAAGCAATTACACCTGCAAAGGTACAAGTTAGTATTTCTGCTGCTTCTGGAGAGTTCTGGCACAAGCTCTTTGAAAGGCAATATATTAGGAAAGGAAGCATTTGTGACATACGAAGGTTTCATAGTATGATTATTTTTATTTTTATATTCCATTGCCATCACAAACTACAACTCCACTGTATTAAGTGCTCTACAAGCAAAAAATAGAGACAGTCCCCAACCCTAAGGCTTGCAGGGTCTGTCTGGGCCATCTGAACCATCCATTCAGTCACCAGCCTGCTCCGTTTTCCTTTTTTCCAGTCCACTCTGAGATGTAGATAAAGAAAGTGCTGCAGGACATAGGAGTTGTTCTGGAAGTCTATTCTCAGCTGCTCTTTAACATAGTATCACACCAAACTATTCTGTAGCATTGACTCAAAATGCTGGCTTCTGCTACTGGGTGAGGAATGTAAAGCCAGTTACATGAAAGAAAAAGCAGCATTTTAATCACCTAGCATGCCCAACGACCATCTTACTGCATTTGTGGCCATCACAAGCCCTTAACGTATCACATCATTGAACCTATTAAGAGGTAAAAGATGACTGTATCATGGTGTCAGAATAGCTGTACTTTCAGCCATGTGGCAGGTGATTTAGACATTTGGTTTTCAGACAACATACTGTACCAAAAATTGTTCTAATGTCATAGAGCATTGTGTTTAAAATAAGTTTGGAAATCAGGTGAGGTTCATGGAAAATGGGAAGAAACATAAAGGTCCTTGTCTGAAAGCGAGCAAGTAGTGAAAAAAACCCAAAACGCTGGATGGGCACAGAATTGACGTTTAGGTAGTGAAAGAGAAAGACACCTGGAAAGCTGGAAAATTGAAGACAAGCAGCTTCTGTTAGACTTGGTAGAGAAGGGAGAGCCAGTGACAGGGCGAAAGGGAAACGTCACATGGTAAAAGCACAGGAATGGTGTGCAGTACTCTGAATGGGTCTGGGCACAACAAGTTGCATGTCTGGAGGCCAAAGGAAAGGATGTTGTAATAACTGAAACATCAAGCCCTTCATCTTAAGGGAATTCAAGCTGAGTAAATGAATAGGAAAACCGTATTTCAACTTCCATATAGAGAGAATTGGCAAGTTTAAGACAACGCTTCGTCTAAAGTTTGGATTCGTTGCCTGAAAGGTCAGTAGGGCCATTGTGCTGGACTGGTGCAAATTGGCTTAAATCCACTGAATCTAAATCTGGCCTAAACACTGCATATGAGCTTGGTTCATCTGAAACTGTCTCCCACCTAACAGACAGCAGAAAAGACAGAAGCCAGGAAAATGTTGATCAGCAGAGATTCAAAACATAGTAAGAAAGCCCTAAGGGTTCACAAAAACAGTGGTTAAGCCCTTCATTCATCTGCCAGTCTCTCATCTACTTGCTTTACCTTGGCTTTATGTTAAGCTCTTTTACTCCACTTTAATGCTGCACACAAACCTGCTTCACTCGATTGTTAAGGTTTTCCTGAGCACAGCCCTTGTAGGTTGGGAGAATCTGTTGAGAGCTTAATTGTAAAGCAGAATTACAAGGCACCTTGCCATTATGTTGTAGACTGTTGTAACTTCATAAGTTTAATGAGACTCTTTGAAGCAAATCCAATAAAGAAATATGCATTCCTGTCTCTGTGCTGCTTTGAAGGAACTTCAGAAGAGATATCTGTAAGAAAGGGAAAAGACAACAGCCATATTTTAAAGAGGTAAGGCTTAACTTCTGAACAAAGCCCCAGTGTTCCCAATAAGCGCTAAGTTATGCTAAGGTTTGTGTCTGGCTTTTGTGAGTAAATCCCCCTCATCTGCACTTCCATAAAACCAGTCTTAGGGTACATCTGAAGCTTCTAGCAGATGTCAACTGCAAAAGGAAGCCTTTGATAGGGAGACTTCTGAGGTGGTAGAGGGCATGTTTAAACATGTCTTCTGAGCTTAGAAGTTTACAGGGTGGAGACGCTTATCTTGTAGGAGGAGTGAGGGAAGTGGAGAGGAAGGGTACCATGAAATCTTTACCAGAAATTGACTTGTTTGGTGACCTAATTTCTTTAGAAATTGAAACTTCTATCAGGAAAAACGTAGGGAAAAAAAATCTACTTTTATGCCATTAAAAAATCCCTGCCTGTTCTGGCACATTTCATCATATTGGGACTTGTTTTCTATACTGCATAAATGCTCCTGTTAACCCTCTCACCCATGTGGTTTGATCTGTACGTTCCTTTTCTGTGCTCTTTTCCTCCCACACTTGATGTTTCTCTTGCATTTCCTTCCTATGAATTGTTAATCTTCCATTGCTGAATTACTCTCAGTGAACTTCTGTTTGGTGTTTTTCTAAATTTTTCTCCTTCAAACCTCTCTGTAAAAGTGACGATGAGTTATTGATGGACAGACAGACCAGAAGACAATGCACCAGAGGGAATCTTTTACAGGAAGCTCTTTCCTTTTGATGTGATTTTATACACTGAAAATGAGGAAAATAAAATTATTTTCAAGTAGAAATACACAAAGTCACATCAGCAGCTCTGGATCTAGACAGAATCTGGACCTGGATCTGGTAGATCATGGTTCTGGTCACAAGTATTGAAACTAGAATGTGAGCCAGATACCAAGGAAGGAGCCTCTCTTCTGGAGCAAGGTCAAAGTGTGGCTTCTTCTCACAAGAAATTTGAGATGTTGGACATAATCCTCTTTGCACTGGCAGGAAAGTAAGGAATAGTAAATAGCCACTGACCTGTATGCCTTCCTGAAGGATGAGAGAAATTTGAGCTCAAACGGCTGTCCTGTCTGCTGCAAAGGAAGAGTTTGAATCTGGTTCTTGCAAACAATGGGTGTTTGGTCCAACAACTGGCATCTTGGTAACTTGGATTCAAGCAAGTCTGTTTCTGGTTTTGAACAAAAATTGTGCACTGCATATGAGAAGATTTTCCTAATGAAGGTTTTATCAAAACCAGCATGCTCCTTTGAAAAGCGTTAACGAATTGGAATTTCCTGATGAAAATGTTCCACTAAAAATTCCTGAACTAGCTCAACTCTTCATTTTAGATAGATTTGGATCCGGTCCTCAATTACTAGAAAACACTTTCTTCCTCTGCAGAGTTAACTAACAAAAGGTCTTTCAATGAACAAAGACAGACAAGCCATTAGCTTTTTTCACAAAAAGATCTGAAATGAGTATAAAGAAATATCCTGTGCGGGCAGGTGAGGTTAGAATTGTGACTGTCATATAAATAAGCATACCAGGAATCAAACATGATTTTTAGATGATAACTTAAAAAATAACAAATTGAGCTTGTGAATAGGGGCTGTACAAATATTTTTTGAATTAATGAGAGTCACTTGAAAAGTTTAACCATTGTTTTAATTTTACACATGAGATCATTTGCAGTCCTGTTTCTTTTTAAAGAAAGACTGATGTCATTTAAGAAACACAAAGGCTTCAAGTGTTTGCAAACCTTAATTTTCACAATATCACTTAAGGAAATAAAACCATCTCAAGTTCATGAAGTGTTTAAAAAGCTTTTGAATAAAACAACAAATCACTAAATGGTAAAGAAAAATCTTATTCTGAGAAGTCATTGAATATATCAAACTGATTCTCTTCTCTCTTGAAGAATATGGGACAAATGTAAATTAGGTACCTGCTAGTACATAGTTGAGTGACTGCTTAATTTTTTACCATCCTGCTGTTAACTATGAACCTAAAATTCAAAGCTTGGAGCTTGTTCCATACTGGAGATGAACAAGCATCAGGAAGGGATACAAAACCTCACTAGGAGGAATGGAGATAAACCTAGAGTAAATCCACAGAAAATTTAAGTGCAGGAGTTTCTGAGACCGTGTGTGCTGCACCGTCTTCCCTCTGAAAAAGGTTGCTCAGGCCAGAGAAAGAGACATCCTCACGTGGTCTACTTGGGGAAATTATTATGGGCAGGCACTTCCATGTATTCCTTGCAAGGCCTAAATAAACCCATTTTTTTCTAAACACAAAATTGGTGGTAACAGTGCCAGCATCTGTGTTTTATATAAGTACCATATACTCTGTGTCTGAAGTATCATACACTGAAGTGTCTGACAGTCTTGGAATTGGGCATCCAAACTGGAATCATCCAAACTAATTTTAGACATCTACAAGGTGCATAGGCACAACAGAGGAGCTCCTTTTCACCCAAGGAGAGAAACAAAGCGTTCCAGGATGCAGTTCATCTGATCAATATGACATGTCTAGCTGGAGTGAAATGAACTTCTCCTTAGCACTGGCAACTAGCTCAGGTGGAAGTGCCTACACAGTGCATTTCTACAGTAAGTTGGAGGAATGCCACACCTAAAGTCTGCTTAAGTCTTGTGCTTGGTACCCAGTTCCTCTTATACATATAATCTACAGTCTATTCCTTTGATGATTGCTTTTTAGCTCATTGAACCAGGAAACCAGCAAGGCTTTCCCAGTTCCCCAGGGAAAGTACACATGATTAGTCATGTGCCAGCTTCATGTTGAGGTGAGAACTGGGTGTGCATCACTTCCCTGCAAGCCAAGCAGGTTTTTCTGTGGAAAGAAACATGTTTTTGCACAGATAGGAAGAGTGCATTTCAATGGCTTCAGACAATCTGGGTGAAAAAATGACGAGAGTGACAAGGTACACCGGGGATTGTATCTGACCTACAGCTTAGATCCAGCTGGAATGTTAAAAGTACTATTAGGAATACCTGGGTTTGTTTTTCTTTGATCATAGAAAAACTGTGATGATTTTATAGCAAGCAAACATATACATATCTTAGACCTTTTGTGTTGGGGTGTGAATTGGAAGAATTAATTGTATATTTCATTTTTAAAAAAATCTTAATAACTTTAAACCAGTGTAAAAATAGTATAAGCTACACTTTCCAGTCCAAGATTACTTACAGACAGAAGGCAGTTAGGGAGGGTTAATTCAGTATCTAGGTCAGGATAAAGTTCCAGAGTTTTAAAAGAGCTAGGTGAGGAAATCTCTGCATAATAGTGTTTTTTGTTTTGTTTTGCTTTTTAAATTATTATTATTATTAATTTGTTTGCATGAGTATTGGCATATTGGAGTATTCCAGAGAACTGGAAAAAAGTGAAGGCTGTGCCAATATTTTAAAAGGGTAAGTGGGACAATCTGGTAATTATATGCCTGACAGTTTGACATTGACACAGGGCAAAATAATAGAATGGCTGATATAGGGCTTTACTACTCAAAATCTAAAGTAGGGTAATTTAATTAAAGTCAGTCAACATGGGTTTATAAAAACAGCTCTTGTCAAACTATCTTTCATTGAGATTACACATTCCTGTTGATAAAGCTAAATGATGCAATATACTTAAACATTATAAGGTATTTGACTGTTATCACACAACATTCTATGAAAAGGATACATTATAAAATCAACATATGACATATTACGAAGATTAAAACCTTGCTAGCTGTTAAGTCTCCAGATACACTCATTAAAGGGGAACTACCAAGTGGATGTGTTTCTAGAGAGTTTTTTTCTAGGTCAGACTACATTGCCATCCAATATTTTTATCGACAGTCTTGAAAATACCCAATTCCTAAATATATTCACATGGTAAATCATGAGTGAGAAGAAAATTAAGAGTAATGAAGAGAACTGGTTAATATGGTCTTTAATATTGACAATAAAAATTTATACACCTTCTAATAAAAATGCAGACAAAGCATTCAGAATATGTGAGTGCTTCCTGGGATGCAGTGACTGGGCAAATGGAGGGTTGTCACTGTGGATATGTAGCTGATCATGATCACATTCCGATTCATGCTTATCAGAAAAGAATATAATGAAAACCAAGGGAAGTGAGTGGGAAGCTTGCATTACCTCTGTATTGCCATGTTTACCACTCTGGGGATATTGTGTCTTGTTACAGTGCTTCTGCTCTACAAAGCAAGTTTAAACAACTAGAAAGAGTTCACAAAAGAGTCAGAAGTGTAACTGAAAGTTTGAGAAATATGCCTGAGAGTGTCAGGATCAAACAACTAAAGGGACTTAATTTGTCTGAGGAAAAAAAAAAAAAGAGATAAATTGTCTGCAGTCTGGAACATTGACAAAAAGCACAGAAATGTGATAATGATTTTATGTTTTATTTTGTAGTTTTTTTGGTTTTGTTTCATTTTGGGTTTTTTTTTCAATCTAGCAGACAAAATTATGTATGTATGAACTAGATACTGAGGGAATACAGACTCCATGTAGAAGACTGCTACCATGTAAGAGTGAGAGATATTAACTGCTGATACAATCTATCTAGAGTAATAATAATTTTCTCCATCAATGAAATATGCTTAATTAAGGATATGTGTTTATCTAATGATATGGTTTGCTGGGATGAAGAGTTTAATATATCTATAATGTTAATACCAGGTAACTGAGTACTATTGCTAGTTGCAGAAGGACTTGCGCTGGAGACCAACGTATGCTGCACTAGATTTCAACATAGCTATGAAAAACAGTAACATTCATGTTGATGGCCATGTTTTATTCACTAACTGTATGGTTAAATTGAATTCTGGTGAAGTATCTAAGTGCTGTTCCAAAGATCCACCAAACTGCATTGCATGAAAAGTATGTTCACAAAAATTCACGTTGCAGTTGATAGAGGTTTTGGGGTTATACTGAATGCAAGACTGGGCTTGTAGCAAATGCATTTAATCCTTTCATGAAAGAAGTAATAAATTACAAGAAGTTGAAAGGGAACCTTATAATTCTCCTCCTGTGAAAGTTAGGAATGTTTCAAATTGAAAACATGTAAAAATTCAAAAGCTGTTTGCTCTGACCAGTAGAGCTTGTTCTCAGTCCCTGGCCACTGGCATGGAAAGGAAAAGAAATGGGTAAATACCAGAAAGGTAGCAGAGCTTTGGAAAAAAAGCAGAATAAGTGAACACTAATTAATCTTGAAGCTCATTAATATTTTTTTTCTGTTGTTGCTGTTGCTATTTCCTTTATCTCTTTGACTCCTGGGGCTACATATGTAATTACAGAAATGAGCAGTAGATTGGGGAAAGTGTAAAAGCAGATAATTTACTTGACAAGATAGTGACCCATACCTTGTTCTGGGAAGCCAAGACATATGACTGGCCAGAAGGCAGAGAAATCTTCAGAGCAGCCCAGGAAAAAAATTCCTGTGCCAGCTAGGGAAGAGGTAAGGTTAGACTACTCAAACACATTGATTCACAGCATCTCCCTGGCACCATTTTTCAGAAGAGTCATCCAGGTTTTAAAGTTGGCTTCCTCTGGTAAACCTCCAGTGAGGTGATGGTACCAATTCTGGCGTCTGTTTTACTCCAGGAGGGAGTGGATTTGCTGGCTTTTCTTGCTCCCAGATGGTGCACACTGTGAAGCTTATTCCCAGCAGGCAAATAGGAGCTGTCACCTGCAGTGCAAACATCAGTGTAAAGAACCCCTGATGTGCAGCATTCAACACAAAACAGATACTGTCAAGATCATCTCTGTATAGACAAGCAGGAAGGAAAAGCAAACACATTCTGCTTATACTCATTTACACATTATGTTGCCATAAGCTTTCCCCAAATATTATGTAGATGGAAAAGTAGACCTCATGCTGCTGTAAATCAGTAGTTGTGCTGTGGTGGCAGGATAAAACAGTTAAGAGATTCAGTTTTCTTCCAAGAAAAATCATACTTTTCAAATCCGTCTGAATCAGAGCCAAAGGAATATTCCTTATCTGGCTGCAATAAGCGTTCTTTCAAGCAGGGATATATGACCAACACACTTTGCTCAGGGGAGGTCTACACTGCCAGGAGGTGGAGGGGGGGGGGATGAAACAATGCGATATGGGTGCCCAAGTCTCTTAGATCAAGACCCTGAGAGACTTAGGCACCCACCCTCCCCTGCATTTTAGAAAGGATTTGGGTTCTTGTAGCTTCGCAACCTAGGAGTTCCCTGAAATTTCTCTTCATAAACAGCAGTTCATATTTTTATTAAGGAAACCACAGATTAACTTTGCACCTGGGAATTCTACCACACACATCCTGAGCTGGAAATTACTGAGCAGGAATTAGGGTGTTTAAATTTATGCACTACTGCAAAATTGCTGCTACACAACATCACTTTCTTAACATCTACGGTTATTTCACTTGCATTGGAAAAAAATGAAAATAATTAAAAAAAAAAAAATCAGATTAAAGACTTGATTTGGTTGCACCAAACAAAACCTTTGCATGCAAACCATGACAGCACAAATCAACAGACAGAGCTGTGATTTAGGGCAGGGCAGGATTTAAAACTCCTTTTCCTTGTTTTAAATTAGCTCCCAAAGTAAAGAGGTAGCTAGAACAACTCCTTTGTCTCTAGTGCATTCTCTCATGAAGTGAAGTCTGCTCATTTTTCACTCTTTCAGGGAATCTGTCTTTTGAATGGGACAGATTACATCCTGAATAAGTAGTGCTAAAAGCTACAGATAGAAATTTATGCATCATCTTCATGTGACCCCAGATTGTGGAAGGTGAACACCACTATCCCCTCCACCATTCTTCATATATAACCGTTTCTCCCAATTGAACCATTGCATCTCTTTACCCTACGTGTTAGTTCCCAGCTTGCCTGCAGTCAGCTTTCAATTCTCTGTGGTCTGCTTGCCCAGGTGCTGGATTAACCATGTCCTGGATGTAGAAACTGAAGCTGTCTCAATATAAAGACAGTTTAGGTCAAATAAACTTTATTACTTCATGGACAACTTCTCCATGGTAGCTATTCTGCTCCAGAAACTGCTGACCCCAGACTCAGTACAGAAGTGAATGATTTGTGCTGAGCCTGAGTTAATAAGGCATCAGCTGGTCATGTGTGGAGGAACCTCAGCTCTCCCAAAACACATTAAGGACCAGTGCAGATGCTTCATGGCTCTGGATGGAGCCATCCCTCTGGCATGACCAGCAACAAGATGAATATAAATAAGCCCAGCTTTACCCCAGTGACTCTTCCCAAACCATGCGGATGTCTGCACTGAATTTCCCACATTTCAGTTATGTTTTGCTCTGGTTTTATGCCTTGTGTCTTCTTTAAAATGATATTATCCAGGTTTTCTATTGTCTAGGCATTGCAGCCTCCTGTCAATAATAGAGATTTCACTGTATCAGAAAGCTTTTTGTAGTTTGTTTTAACACAGAAACAATTGATTCCCCCGATACCTGTTCAAAACTATCTTTTCTTTGCAGGGACTTGAGTCCACATGTCTAATGGGATCCTAGCTGCGAGATATAAAGTATTTTGATATTGATGTCTTACAGCTTCTCCTCTGAAAGATCACCCACTTTGTATAGCCTAATTTAGTACAAAGGAAAAGAAAGAGCAAGAGAGAGAGTTGGAGAGGAACATGCCCAAAACTCTGCAGCACCCAGGTAAAACAAGTCCAAAACTCTGACTACAGGCCCTGCTCCAATGCATATTTAATAATTTTATGCAAAGTGTGAAAGATGGCACAGGAAGGATTTAGAGGGCTTCCAGCCCAGAAACTTCTGGCACTTTCCTGGAATGTGGTAAATATGAGGCAGTGAAGGGCTTTGAAGTCAGGTCTCCCGTCTCCCAGAGGCATGCTTCAATTACAAGCCTCCCGAGGAAAAGCAGAGCTCCTCTTCCTTACGCTGGGCATCCTGCAGGGAGGGAGGAGAGAAAAAAGAGGCTAAGTGTGCTCCGAGGCTACGCTTCACTGCAGCTGGAGAACAAGGTACATGTTCTCCTGCCTCTCTTGTGAATCCTGATGGGACTTTAGCAAGAGGCAAAAAAACCCTCATAGTTCAGGCGCTGAGGACGTGCTCAGCAAAAGTATTTAGGGAGGCTAAAGACTTTACCTGTGGAAACTAAAGTACCTCAATGCAACATGTAATATTTGGGATTCAGGTAGCACTTTTGTCATTTGGAGGAAACAGCCTTCCATACACTCAGTGTGGATGGGAAACATTAACAAACCATGGTCAAATCTGTGTCCTTCTGTTTGGGGCATATTCAGGTAATTCAACTGCTGCTTATTTTCTATTTATTCCCCAAAAAGGATCTGTTGAAATTCTTCATGCTGATTAATTTGTAGACTGAGAAAGGCCTCTTTACAAAATGGGAACCTTCCTAAAAAACTTTGTCATTAGTTTTCATGCTGTCCTGGTTTTGGCTGGGATAGAGTTAATTTTCTTCTTAGTAGCTGGTACAGTGCTGTGTTTTGGATTTAGCATGAGAACAATGTTGATAACACACCGATGTTTTAGTTGTTGCTAAGTAGTGCTTACACTAGTCAAGGACTTTTCAGCTTCCCCTGCTCTACTGACTGAGAAGGCTGGAGGTGCACAAGAGCTGAGAGGGGGCACAGCCAGGACAGCTGACCCAAACTGGCCAAAGGGACATTCCATACCATGTGACGTCATGCTCAGCATATAAACTGGGGGGAGTTGGCTGGGGCACAGTGACTGCTGCTCGGGGACTGGCTGGGCATTGGTCGGCGGGTGGTGAGCAATTGCATTGTGCATCACTTGTATTGTATATTATTATTATTATTATTATAATATTTCAATTATTAAACTGTTTTTATCTCAACCCACGAGTTTTCTCACTTTTACCCTTCCGATTCTCTACCCCATCCCCCCGGGCTGGGGAGTGAGTGAGCAGCTGTGTGGTGCTCAGTTGCTGGTTGAGGTTAAACCATAACATATGCATGCATGCATTGTAAAACACATAATTTTAAAGTTTGGATGTCATACTCAGCTTTCTGTTGTCACATTTTATACTCCAGTTTTGATTTGTTATCTTCTAAGCTGTTTTTTCAAAATTAAGTAACTTTTTTGAAAATCATAATTTTAAACATGGGGAAAAAAGATTGAAATTTGCGTTGAAAGTTTTTTTCCTAAACTCAAGAGATGACTATGAGAATGCAAGGGAGATAATAGGAAGGCATTTTAATTTTTCAGATTTTTTTTAAAGAATAAGATGTTATACTCTGAAGTTCAACTGCTTTGGAAATTAAATACAATTTAATAAAAAAAATATTTTTTTTCCATATATATTTTTTTCCCATCATTCACAAATAAAAAAATTTGACTTCTGGTTTTTTGCTCCCAATAGGAAAAAAATACAATTATGTCCTGTCTAAAATCTATTCAGATAGGTTAGGTACAAATGTAATTAATTGAAGACATGCAAAAAGAATACATCCTTGGTATCTACATGTGGAAGATTATCTCAAAAGAATGACTGATAAAACAATTCTTCTTCAGATCTTTAAGGAGAAATGCACAAGCTTTCTATTAAAGAATTCTGCTAAGTTACTTCTTAGCAGACTCTTCCCATTATAATTTTAACCTATTCCGTATGGCTGAAGAGGAAAACAACTAGGAACTGGGAAATAGAGAATGACAGAAGTCATGCACTTTTTGTCTTCCTGACAAGCTCTTGCAGAACTGGCTACAGGGGATTTATTAAGAAAAGCCCCACATTTCTCTTATTAAAAATTAAAAAAGAAAAAATCCTGCTGTTTTTTTTTAATAATTTTGAAGTTCCCTGTGGTATATTCAGTGCACTTGCTGTTAGTCATCCTAACAATGCATATTGTATTTGTTTATAACTGGGGACCAGGACAGACTGGAAGCAAAAATGCTCACTTCCACACTGTGAGGTGGCTACCTTGCACCCTTGATCTTGCAGCCGTTGTAACTCCAAATTCCCTTGGAGTCTCCATGTACGATCCTGGTACCCCCAGCCACCCTTAATGGGTGAGGGGCAGGAAGATATAAATAGACAAACTCAGGCAAATCCCCTTTTTTGCCATGCAGGACTTCTTAAATCATGGTTTGGGCTTAAGAAAAATGTCTCTAAGTTCTCATTCTGAGTGCCTCAAGATCTTCTTTCTTTGAGAACCAAACGTGCAATGTGAATTAATTAGTCTGTTCTATGTTTAGAGCAAGTCTCAATTCAGTTGCTAAACATAGGCACCCAACACCAATGGAGTATCCTGTGGTATTGGAGATATTTTCATCCACAGGACAAGCGGGTATAGAACAGAACCTATGGCAGATATGCAGCCTTCTGGAGCAGTAACTGCAGGTTAGGAAAAGTGTCCTGCAGTGCCTAAAATGGTGTCAGTTTCTTATTAAATGTAATTGAATCACACTGAATATATGAAGGCAAAGAGTCTGACACATGTGGAACATCCAATTCAACCTATCTTGAAATAAACAACATAAAACAGCCAAGGACTTCTCTTTTCTTTCAACTGTTGTCATGTCAACTACTTCTAATTGTAGAAAATTGTCAGAAAAATGTATGTTTGAATGTATATACAAAACCCTGCAACTTTTATCCAAATTGATCAGTGAAGTAGAAAAAGAGTAAAGTTTTGCCTAAATAAGTCAAGTAGAATCACGCCCTTAGACTTGCACTTTTAAATTGCAAACACATGCATTGATAATAAGAATGATGAAAAATAAAATATAAACGCAAGCACTGCTGTCTTGGGAGTATACATTCTTTGGACAAAATCTACTATATCGTTGTCAAACACAGAGACATCATCAAATACTTTAATTTTTCACCACCAAACATAACTTCATATTTTACCCATGTTGATTTGAATCTCGATCTTGAAAATGTATTTGTTTTTCATGGGCTTACTTAACGCCAATAAGGATAACTCATCTTCAGCAGCAAATGAAGATCTAACTCGGCCAAAGCCCTGGTGGGAAGCGCCCCCCAAAAACTGAGCAATTTGGCTTTGTATCCAAACATTGTACGAGGCCAACCCATAGCTCTAAGAAATGGAAAGATGCCAGGCAGAGGCCAAAGCTTTCAAGCTTGTTATTGAACCTTGACAAACGACATTATAAAAACACAGTGTACACAGTATACATAGGTCTGGAATAATATTTTCCTCACTTGTTCATGTGTGTAACAGCTCTATGCAAAACTTACAGCAAAATTTAGAAACTAATGATTGCTCCTTAGCTGTTGTTCACAGTGTAGCTGCTTAGATCAGATCATGAATAGCAGAATGAATCCTAAATTAAAGCATCATAACCTGAGTCCTTTAATGACCAGTAAAAATGTCTCAAAGAGTCTCAGTTTTCCTGTATGTGTTACCTGTGTCATAAAACTGCTCTTCCCACTTTCCACTTGGGTTTGTAAGGTGGGGGGTGGTGACTGCCAGCTCTGCTCTCTGTCTGCAGCATGTGAGTCCACTCCTGCTGGCTGGAACAACAGCGAAACAAGCTCCTCTGCTTAGATGCATTAATCCTCCCTCAAGTAAGTGGGAAGCAAAGAACTCCGCTGTGACACTTAGTCTGTAACTTTGGAGGCGTGAGGCAAATGTTATGGAAAAGTCATCGAATTTTATCATGGGCATTGCTGAACCTATTCAGCCACCATTTCTTCTGCCAGATATCCTTGTAGCCTAAGTTAATCATTCTGCATTTCACCTATTTAGCCAAACTCTAGCGTGCAAGCATAAAAAGTAAAACCTTATGTATTACTAAATATAACAAAAGTCCCATCTACAGTTTTAATTAGCTACAGGAATATATAATTTCAATCTGAGCTCTTTAGACAACATCAGGTGCATCTTAGCAAGCTGGAATTTATAAGTTTAAATCCTCTTTCCATTTCCTTACAAAAAATTCCGTTTCACTGCATGTTTTCACTGCCTCGTATAATCACAGGAGTCTTTCATAAACATTTGCTAATCTGAATTCTAAGGCTAGAGCTGTACAAATGTAGAAAAATTTAGGCATTCTGTGCTGTATTCTGATTATATATACATGAACTTATGTGTGTGTATATACATATGTATATGTGTGTGTGTGTTTATACATACATATACACACATACACAGTAAAAAATGCTGAAAGAGAGAGCCATTCTAAGACTGTGGAAGTTGTCCCCAAACTGTTTTATCTAAGCCCAAAGGGTGGATCCTATATACGCATTTCAACATGTGGTGTAAACTAAATGAAGTGAATGGTGACATAAGGTTACTGTCACCTCTGTATCAAAAAGAATGTGCATAGCAAAGTATTTCTAGCAACCAGATATCTCCACATCTAGGAAAATCCTAATCCAACTGTAAGAAGTCATCGAAGGAATGTGATGGATGGACAATGACTTGAACTATTTAAAAATGAACTGAAAAACTTTTGAAGGGCTTACTTGTAAGTAATAGTGGAAAAGTATCAGTTTCATTTTCCATTTGACTTATTTTCAGGCAGCCATCTTAGGAGTGTTGTCCCCTTAGGATCTTTATCCAGACAGGAGCCTTGAGACAGCTCACCCAAGATCTGTGTTACCCCTCTAGGCATTTCTCTCTTTTATGTATTGAAGAAACCTGGAGCTACTACACACTGTACAGGCTGCTATGTCTAAGCAGTGAAATCTGAATGCAATTAATTTGGCCTTAAGAAACTTAAGAAGTCATTTTCACCTCAGATATAAATCCAGTATTTGGACTGAGTCAATTAAGCATTTGATGTTCAGCACTTCCAAATGAAGGACTGAGCACTGTGGCTTGCCAGTAACAGCCCAATATATTGCAAGATAATAATATATTTTGTGAATACCAGAAACCTCAGTTATATTAAAACCCTTCAGTTTAAGCAAGGCTATTTCCTTGATTTCTTTCTCTATTTAATTTTCAGGCTGTGACAGTAACTACTTCACTGTGAGCTGGTTGATAGCCTAAGAGTCTTAAAACATACAGTAAGTCAGACATAGCTATTTGAAAGATGCAAACAGTGAGGCAGAGCAGCCCTATGCCAAGTTGTCCTGGAAACGTGCATGAAATAGGGTTTAATCATCATCATGAGATAAGTACAAGGATTTATTAATTTAGCTAGGATTTATTAACTTAACCATTGGTCTCCAAACTTTGAAATCTAGTAAGTACTCTAGAACTGTACACAGGGATTGTAATAATTTTCTTGTTTGCAAACAAAGAGAATTTCAAGCTATCAAAGTGCATTTTTGCATTCTTTTTAGCTAATCAATTTTAGTGCAGTTATATTCATTTCCAACAGAAAAAAAGAGAAAAAAAAAATCTCCCTTAATGGTCTAAAAGACAGCTTAAAATTTTGACATTTTTTTTCAAGCTTTAGTCCCATGCAAACTTGGACTCACCACTTGGGAACTCACTGAATTTCAAAAGATATTTGTATGTCCAATATCCCAGTGAGATTTCAAAAGCACCTTGTGTATAAGTTCTATTGATTTCTTGTAAAAATAGTAACATTTTTTATGATTTTATGGAATGCTTTCAAAATCCATACTTTAATTCTTAAAGAATCAGTGCTTAAAGTGGAAGTAGCTTCCTAGCTTCCTATGTATTTCTCATACATTTCATAGAATCATAGAATCATAGAATCATTAAGGTTGGAAAAGACCTCCAAGATCATCGAGTCCAACCGTCAACCCAACACTGCCAAGTCCACCACTAAACCATGTCCCTAAGCGCCTCATCTACACATCTTTTAAATACCTCCAGGGATGGTGACTCAACCACTTCCCTGGGCAGCCTGTTCCAATGTTTAACCACTCTTTCAGTAAAGAAATTTTTCCTCATGTTTCTACTGCTTCTTGTTCCCCTGAAATGGGGGGAACTGAAATGGGTTAAAGCACCATACCACCCAGGCCCTTTCAGTGTTCTCAGTGACAAAGTCATTCCTTTACCTTTTCTAGTAGCTGAACTTGATTCTTCATTTTGCTTATGGTCATACCACTCCCAAATCATTGAGTTTTAATCCTCCACAAAACAGAGATGATGGCTATAGTGGGGCACCATATAGGTGCACTTATAAATGCAAACCTCTTTGAGGACCTGAAGTGCAAGAATTCATTCTAGTTCAATGTTTCAAAAGCTTTCTGCCAATATTTACTTTCTTCTCTTTACTTCTTATACAGTCACCTACAGCAGTGAGCTGGATGGGTAATACCAAGCTGTTAGGCATCAGCACAACCACTGTTAAAGCTTCAAGTTTGTTACAGTAATGTGCTGTAGTGCTGCATAACTGAAATAACCATCACATGTTAAAGCAGACAATGAAGCACTTTTCCTATCAGAAAAGAGCCCTTAATTTGACAAATCACCACACAAGTCATATAAAGCATTTCTATTCAGAGTTAACTTCAATGATACTATAAAAATCCAGTTTTCCTATCCACTGACAGAAGTCCTTTCACTCACAGATAGTATGAGGGTAAGAACCAGCCCAGCACAACCTTGAGGATTTGGAGGGACAAAACCAGGTTGTTGCCTTGATGGAATCTGTAAGCTAAAACATGGTTGTTATGTACATTTAGGACAGCAACTTGCTCTCACTGCAAGCAAAGAGAAGGGCTAAAGCAGTTAACTACCAAAAGCATCCTGTGCTTCTCACAGCTCCTGTGAAGAATGGTCAGAAGAATGGACAAGTTCTCCTCAAATTTGACAAAAGTCAAGCAAAGGCTAAATTTACTACAGCACAAGGAACCATATCACTAGGGTCCTAGAAAGATAAATCTTCATAATGCCAGTAAAAACATTGAACTTTCAGAATATGTCTACATTATGCTCACCACAGTGAGAGCAACACGATTAAAATAACCAGCTCAGGTCTTTACAAAAGTCTGCTTTTACAAACATGAAACTCAGGTTGCAGTAATTTACCTTGCTTCTCGAAGATATTTTGCAACATGCAGTGCTCTCTACATTACATCTGTTAATATTAGTAGACTAGTTCTTAGTGAAACATGGTACCCATCACAGTGACCTAGGCTGTTTTGGAACGATCATTATCCAGGTCCAAGCAGTCAAATATTCTGCTGGTAAAATGAGAGGAAAATAAAAAAAAAAAACAAAAGTAATAAAGAAGACATTTGCTCTTCAAGATTTAGTATAACGGACAGAAGATTTCAGAAAAGAAATTAAACGTCCATTTTTACACATTTTTACCAGGGAAAACATTTCAGTTTTGTTCCTGGCAATTTCATTTTCCAATTTGGTTTTGAATACATGTAAATAAAGCTATACTTCAGAACAAAGAAATTGGGTAGAGCTGAGAAAATAGTATAATGTGTAAGCTTCTCTTTGATGTTGAACAGTTCACTCAACAAGCCGTTCAGTTTGTCCAGAATCCAACTTTAACAGCAGCTTGATCAAATTCACATGTAATGAACCTGTCCCCTGGGTATATTACTGACTGCTGAGGGATTGATCAGGAAAGCAAACTTACCTATTTTGTCACCAACATATTCTTGTGTATCTATTCAACTGTTTCTTAACACCAGTGTGTGTAACTGCCCCTAGAACATCAGAAAGAAGTGAAGTCAAAACAATGTTCCTTATATTTTTTTATTAGGCTTCTGCTTTTGAAAACAGACTGGAACTTTGCCAATCAGATGCAAAGCAAGCTTAGAGAAACCAAATAGTACCTATGGCTCTAGTAGCGTGATCTAAATATGTTCCAAGGTTCACAATCAACAGCTGTTGGCAACTAGTGAATATCACACATAAATACTCTTTATAAGAGATGTATCTTTATTTAAAACTTGATTCTTATATAAATAAAGTATTTCAGGAAAGTAACGTCAAATTGTTAACAGTGATATGAAGCAGTCTCCACATGTCATTTATTCCTACTTCCACACAAAAAATGTTGAAAGAGCTTAAACATTCTTGGCTTCTAAAGAAGAAACCATATTGGATCTTTCAGCTATTTCCTTTGGGACAGCATTAAAGTCAATCCTGAAACATCAACAGGACATCTAAGGAAAAGGAATGGTAAAAGAGAAATCACAAAAAGAAATGATGATAGTTGTGGGGGTCTTGAAACTTAGATAAACATTTCATGATTTAGCTGGCTTAAAGACATTAGCCTTACTGTTGCCTGTAGCAGTATTATACTGCAGTCATCCTTTGTACAAATGATATCAGGCTATCTATTTTACTCTCTCCCAATTAAAAAGTTCATGTTTCTTTTCCACCAAGACTTGCTGATAATAAGAAAAAGGAAATATTGGAAACAGCTTTTGAAGGTAACTTCAAAGTTTTTTTTTTGGCTGATAACATAAGATTTTTCTCCCACCAGTTCACCCAACCCCACCCTTCTTGTCAGCTCTTAAACATATTTTTCAGCTATTCCTCTACTTGTTGGTCATTAGATTTTCTCCTTTCCCACCACTAGAACTCCTCTTGCCTATTAACTTGGGACTCTTCTTCCAGATTATCTCTTTTTCAAAACCATCTGTTTTCCTGTCAATTAGTCCTAACCATGGTCATGGTCTTTCTACTCATCCAATAGCTTATGTTAGAAAACAAATATCCTATTTCCCTGAACTGGAGACTATCTAGGGAAGATACAATCCCAAATACAGAGAAAATGCTGTTTTTTTCATTACATCTTTCAACTATGAAAGAATGTCAAGCTTTTTTCATGTTTGGCTTGGTAATAAGAAAGGCATAAGATTTAAAAATTTAAAATTACTATTATTCTTATACTGGGCAGATATGTTTTAAAACAGGTTGGGGTTTGTTTGTTTATTTAATCAACCTTCAATTGCTGTTGCTCCAGATAAAGGCAAATTTGAAAACATTTGATTTTACTGTTCAACAGAAGAACCATTAAGTTAGATTGCTTTGCTCATGGGAAAGGAAAGGTTGCGAAGAAGTGGGTGGAGTTGAGTAAGAAACCTGGATGAGAGGGGAAGCAGGTTTTCCAGCAAAGGGAGAGGCAGGTCATACTGGACAAACATCAGCAACAGCTGGCACATGAAGCTGCCTGAACCCAGTTATAACTTTTTGGGACACTTGCATAGTCAAAATAGGCAGAGAAGCCATAGATGCTCTCCAGAAATCTAACTAAGCTTCTTGGTTAGGCCCTGAGCTAGAGGACAGGCTTTAGGTCAGAGAACCTCTGAGGCAAACGCAGCAGGTTAGAAAGAATCATAGAATCAAAGAATAGTTTGGGTTGGAAGGGACCTCTAAAGGCCATATAGTCCAACCCCCCTGCCATGGGCAGGGACATCTTCAACTACATCAGGTTGCTCAGAGCCCCCTCCAACCTGACCTGGAATGTTTCCAGGCATGGGGCAGCCACCACCTCTCTGGGCAGCCTGTCCCAGTGTTTCACCACCCTCAGCGTAAAAAATTTCTTCCTTAGATCTAGTCTATATCTACCCCCCTTTAGTTTAAAGCCATTCCCCCTTGTCCTGTCACAACAGGCCCTGCTAAAAAGTCTGCCGCCATCTTTTTTATAAGCCCCCTTTAAGTACTGATAGGCTGCAAGAAGGTCTCCCCAAAGCCTTCTCTTCTCCAGGCTGAACAACCCCGACTCTCTCAGCCTTCCTTCATAGCAGAGGTGTTCCATCTCCCTGGTCGTTTTCATGGCCCTCATCCAGACCTGCTCCAACAGGTCCGTGTCTTTCTTATGCTGAGGGCTCCAGAGCTGGACGCAGGACTCCAGGTGGGGTCTCACCAGAGCAGAGTAGAGGGGCAGAATCACCTCCCTCGACCTGCTGGCCACGCTGCTTGTGATGCAGCCCAGGATACAGTTGGCCTTCTGGGCTGCGA
Organism: Pygoscelis adeliae; assembly: GCF_000699105.1. Classification (NCBI taxonomy): domain Eukaryota; kingdom Metazoa; phylum Chordata; class Aves; order Sphenisciformes; family Spheniscidae; genus Pygoscelis; species Pygoscelis adeliae. The sequence goes on along the minus strand of NW_008824666.1, from coordinate 212,766 downwards.
GCACACATTGCTGGCTCATGTCCAGCTTGTCATCCATCAGTACCCCCAAGTCCTTCTCGGCAGGGCTGCTCTCAATCCCTTCATCCCCCAACCTGTATTGATACCAGGGGGTTGCCCCGACCCAGGGGCAGGACCTTGCACTTGGCCTTGTTGATGCTCATGAGGTTCACACAGGCCCACTTCTCCAGCTTGTCCAGGTCCCTCTGGATGGCATCCCATCCCTCTGGCATGTTGACCGCACCACTCAGCTTGGTGTCATCTGCAAACTTGCTGAGGGTGCACTCGATCCCACTGTCTGAGGCATTGGTGAAGATATTCAATAGTACCGGTCCCAATACGGACCCCTGCGGGACGCCACTCGTCACCAGTCTCCATCTGGACATTGAGCCATTGACCACTACCCTCTGGATGCGACCATCTAATCAATTCCTCACCCACCAGACAATCCACCCATCAAATCCACACCTCTTAAGTTTAGAGAGAAGGACGTTGTGGAGGGACTGTGTCAAAGGCCTTACAGAGATCCAGATAGATGACATCTGTAGCCCTTCCCATGTCCACTAGGTTAGTCAGGCAGGACTTGCCCTTGGTGAAGATCACTCAGATCACTCTTGTTTCAGATGCTCTCTGGAGGAACAGATCTTTATTTTCCAGAATCATTTAAAAAACAAGTCCTCTAATGCCTGGGGCAAGAAACACGATGATCCAGGAGCATCAGTCTGTGCTGGCCCCAAACTGTTACCTCAGATAACTTTTGAATTTTGTGGGCTAGTGGAAATCTAATAACTTTCAGACATCCAAACCAACCATCTGCCCAAGACCATCATCAGGAAGGTATGATTGCATTATTTGCATATATTACCATCAGCATATATTACCATCAGCATATATTACCATCAGCAAAGGTCCTGCACCTGGGTCTGGGCAACCCCTGGTATCAATGCAGGCTGTGGGATGAAGGGATTGAGAGCAGCCCTGCCGAGAAGGACTTGGGGGTACTGGTGGATGACAAGCTGGACATGAGCCAGCAATGTGCGCTCGCAGCCCAGAAGGCCAACTGTATCCTGGGCTGCATCACAAGCAGCGTGGCCAGCAGGTCGAGGGAGGTGATTCTGCCCCTCTACTCTGCTCTGGTGAGACCCCAC
>NW_008824666.1:193812-211522 GCF_000699105.1 Pygoscelis adeliae | reverse complement strand
GTCCAGCTCTGGAGCCCTCAGCATAAGAAAGACACGGACCTGTTGGAGCAGGTCTGGATGAGGGCCATGAAAACGACCAGGGAGATGGAACACCTCTGCTATGAAGGAAGGCTGAGAGAGTCGGGGTTGTTCAGCCTAGAGAAGAGAAGGCTTTGGGGAGTCCTTCTTGCAGCCTATCAGTACTTAAAGGGGGCTTATAAAAAAGATGGCGGCAGACTTTTTAGCAGGGCCTGTTGCGACAGGACAAGGGGGAATGGCTTTAAACTAAAGGGGGGTAGATATAGACTAGATCTAAGGAAGAAATTTTTTAGGCTGAGGGTGGTGGAACACTGGCACAGGTTGCCCAGAGAGGTGGTGGCTGCCCCATCCCTGGAAACATTCCAGGTCAGGTTGGAGGGGGCTCTGAGCAACCTGATGTAGTTGAAGATGTCCCTGCCCATGGCAGGGGGGTTGGACTATATGGCCTTTAGAGGTCCCTTCCAACCCAAACTATTCTATGATTCTATGATTCCATGATTCCACGTCAGCTGGCCAAGCATAGCCTGCACACCTCACTCTATCTGTACTTTTTCTTTCTCTTGAGCAACATTTGCCATGTAACATGAGGAAACCAGCTTGGTTTTTAAGGCTGGATCCAACCTCATCAAAGTAAACACAAGACTTTCCAATGACCTCAGTGGAATTTGGATATGGCCCTTCACCTTCTTCTGTCTTTGAAATATAGACAATGATTTTGAAAAGTCCTTTGTGGCTTTGCATATCTTTTATGCATCTACGTCTAGTACCTTGTAAGATGTTTACACAGAGCTGGGTGGCTTGCTGCTTCTCTTTCCATCTTTTTTTTGTTGTTGTTGTTTTACTAATATATTAAATCCTTTAAACAGTGGCTTAGTATGCTTAATTTGTTTCCCATTACTGACCTGAACTTTTAAAAACCAGATGTCAGTCTTGAGCCACACCTCTGTGGAATTTACACCTCATCTCAACATTATAGCACTGCTCCTGTTGCTGGAGAAAACAGCTGAGTGACCAGTGACCTGCTGCAGACAGACTCTTCTTTGAGAAAAATAATAATTAAAAGAAATACTTATCTTTCCTGTTTTTGTTGAAATTGTACTGAAAAAGTCCTGGAGTATCTGAGGCTAGCATCCATGGCAACATAATATTTGCAGGTTCAAATCGTAAGAAAGCTGTAAATGGCTATATGAGTTCAAAACAAATGTTTAATTCCTTCAGGCAGGGAACTCACAAGACACATGCTTTAACAAATATGAAACCAATAAAGGTGCATGACTATGCATATCCCTAATTTGATATTTCTGATATTACTCTGAACGAGACAATATTGCCTGCCCTTTTCTACCACTTCCCCCCGAAAACCACTCTGGATATAATATTTCAAAATATATTCATTTCCCTTTTAAATGTGTGTAAATGAAACCGGAATAATATGGGAACATTTCTTCATTCTTCTGACAGCTGTTCCATGATGACCCCATTTTAGGTTTGCATTCTTCCTCTCTCTGCCTAGGTACACCCATCTGGCCCCTATTGGTACACATTTCCAACCTCCATTGGCATTCTGATCTGATACAATATCTGATCACTTTTCTGCTACCAAAGATGTTTGAACAAGCCACAGACCTAATAGAACTTGTCTCCAAGATTGCCTGGGGGAGGCGGAACCTGTATGCACCTCTTCATCATGTTGCTATTTCTCAGCCATCTGTCACCTACCTTTCTGCAGTTGATCAGTCCCTCCTTAGCTTTGGTTAGCACCTCTTTAGGCACCCTCGGCTTTATGTGAAAGGAAGGACACAGCAACAATCTCCTTTCTACATCAAGGAACAACATGAGATTCGTTCCACAAAACATGATCTCCAACACTTCTGCTGAGTGGTGACTTGCTTCTTTCTTCAGAAGCAGGGCTGCCTTTTGTGCATTTTAGTTTTCCTCCTTGTTCTTATTTCACTCATCTTGTTTGAAGGAACACAGAGAAACACAATTTTCTGAACTGTATTAAATAGTACGGGATTCTCTCTACCCAATGATGTCCTTTGGTTTTATTTGGGTTCGTAAGTATGCTGAAGAACAGATATGTCCCTAACTAAAGCCACCAACCACTGCTCCCTGATATGGAGACTTAAAAGATTACTTAGGTGCAGTGCCCAATCATTAATACATCCTTAGCCCCCAGTAAATGTAAGGTGATTATGCATGGTTTGTCTTATAGTCATGTGCCTGAACACCAAAACACATGTTCTTCAGTGTTGCACCAAAGTACTTCTGTCATCTCCTATTTTAAACTTTTTGGGGCAAGAGTTCTCTCTATTTGTATTGATTATATTGTAATAAGCATAATAGGCTTCTAAACTTATTTATAAGACTAACTCCAGTACAGTGGCATTACTAGAGTCCCTATTTGTAATAAAATAAAACAAAACTCTTTTAATCTAATGGATTAGAAAAAGACTAAGACATGCTTCAAAACAGCAGTTCACCAAATGTTAAATCAATGGGTTGTCAACTAAAAATTTTTTTCCATGCATCATCATATTCTTTTATCTGCTCCCTTAACAGAAAATATTATTTAAAAAGCTCCTAAACACTGTTCTGATCATGAGCTCCAGACCGCAGAACAGTGAATCTTGGGTCACAGTTCAGAAAGCGCTACCTATCAGTGTTTGAACTTTGTTAGGAACTGGCTCTGCAGAATTTTTAAGAGGATTTCACTTTTCTTCTACATTTCTCAGAAAGTCTGTTTCTTGAAGATCATCAGTTTGTGAATGAAAGGGGAAAATAATACTACTTCCACACTGTAAACAAAGGATATGGTTTTTTGTGGTTCTAAACTCCGTTACTAAGGTATTTTATAATCTTCTACCACTGTACAGAGAATGGATCTTTCTTTTCTGTTCTGTCAAGACATTATTCATAGAAGAATTTAGATATATAATTAGTAGAGAAAACAAAAAATAAAAGCCTAATACTCCTCCGGTTTTCCTAAGAACTGATCCAAAGATACTACAATTTTCATGTCAAAATCCCTTTTGTGTGCAAAATTAGGGACTGTGTTATATCAAAGACATGTTCACTGCTCGCCAAAAGCAATAAAAGTCCAGTATTGTTTAAAATACAGAAATAAAGCAGAAGCCTTGAAGTGGAATAATTGACACTTTCGGCTAGGAGGTAGAGCACAGAGGCACTTCTAACCTTTGTAGGAGCTGGTAGTGCTTAGCATGTTGATTTATTGATCACTTATCCCCTAAAAATCATCCCCAAGAAAGAGTTTTCAAGTAGTTTTGAGGTAAAGGCAAATTCAGACTTTGAGCATATGGAAATAACTCCAAGTTTTTCTATATATTACCCAACAAAATAACGTAAATGATCTCAGCCAGTTCTGAAAATGGGACTTGGGTACATGTATTTCACAGACATTAAATAGTATTTAAGGCCTAAATGGCTGAAGATCTTTTACAAGTTGTGTACGCGTGCATTAACTTCTTTTATTCTTTATCCCGGGCTCTAATTTTTTCTGAGCTTGTGGGTATAGGAATTTACAATAACTTATATTCCTGTTATGTAAATTCAGCTAAATGCAAAACAGACTTATTTTCTCTAAACAAACATCAGATTATTCAGTCAGGTTGTTCACTGTCAACCTAAAGAAAGACTTCTCTAAACTAGTTTGATTTTCCCCCCCCCCAGCTGTACCCGTTGCTTTAATAGAAGGTGTTACGTTTTCCTACAGATTTGGTCAATGGACTGGGCAGGGCAATTGTGAACAGCAGAGATGACCATGAGTTCATATGCATAAGGTGTATGTTCTAAGAGATGTTTCTAAGAAATGTAATGCCAAAGTTCTTCATCCATGCAAAAAGGACACCAATAGTGATACCTTCTGTAAGCTGTTCTATATAGCTGTAACAAGGGAAAATGGTGTATGAGAATAGGATATTATTACTATGAATGCAGATCTAATAGCACGTCTGTGTTATAGATACAGAGGAGAAATTACTGTACAGAAATAAAAAGAATAGAAATAGAAAAAAGATTCTAACTGGATTCAGCTGAGCTTCTTTATAGTAGACATTACACAGTATATGTCCTAATAGACATATTTCTTGGCTAAATTGCACCTCTAACCAGAAAATATGAATTCATTCTGCTGTTTGGCCTTTGCACTTGAATTTAGCAAAGCTCCATACAAAATTCTTGCCAACAAATCAACACAAGATCAAAATCACATTTCTTATTTTTATTGTTAGATTCTTAACATGCAAGTGTTTGAATTTTATTTTTTTTACAAATATGTACACTATTTTATATTATGTAGGAAAAGAAATTCTGTGCTGGAAGTCCAGGTCTTGGGTGTGCCTGGTACTTACTTTGTCTACATTGAAGGTCTTCTCAAGGGCTGTGCCTGATTGATGGGTTGCCGCCCATAATGAACTGAACATGAGGCAGATCTTCCTCCCAGCAGACATTCTCCTCTTTCAACATGTACTTGCTCTGGGACAGTTATTTGGCATGAGTAAGTCAGCTGAAATGAAATAATAACTTGTAAAAATTTTGAAGCCTCAGCTTAATGCTTTTTGGTAACAATAACATTTGAAGATGACAAAAACAGTTAGAACTAAGTGGAACATCAAGCATTTTAGAAGAACTGCAGTTTGAACCTCAATGTCAGTCACATGGATGTTGGTCCATATTAGACTTTATATATTGATCGGGTCAATCCAGACTAAACTAATGAAAGTGCTGAGACTAGAAGGCTTGGGAGAAGGTTCTTAATCAAACAAATTTCATGAAAACAATGCAATCAGCAGTGTTATATTTAAACAATAAGTTATATTTGCGCAAAAAGACAAATATCACATGCTGTCCAAGAAAATCTCTCTGATGGTAATCAGAGAGAAATAGAGTTGAAAAGATGTAACTTCATGTCTATCAAAATATATATATGCAGCCAAAAAAAAAAAATAGAGAGTAGCTAAAACTAAAGAAAAGCAAACCTGGAGTTTTACAAGAAGCAAGGGCTCAAAACATCTGTCTGTCTGTCTATTTAACTCAATCAAGATCACGGTCATTTTTTGTATATGTCATAACTTTCAAATCTCTTTTGGAGATCCCAAATCTTTGGGTCACTTTCATTTTGGCTTCTTTTTTTGAGTGTGGAGACTTGAGGGCAGGATCAGGCACAGCACACCACAATTATTTTTCAGGTAGTGCATATAAGTATGGGCTGGGACAAGTATGTTGTGAGGAAAAGCTATGGCTTGCCCTGGGATAGATGAAGATATATGGCAAGATACAGGCTAAGATATATTCACACACAGCAGTACAGTCACCTGATGAGCATCTGTTGGCCATATTGCCATCAGTGAAGTGCAGAACTGCTAAGTTCTGTTGTTCTTTGAAATAAACTGATCTTCAGTATTGCTGATTTACCATCATCTGAATCTACCTTTTTTCCTCAGATTTTATACCTTTTCCTGCTGGTGTTTTTCTTCTGAATAATTAATTATTAACTTCTTATTAACACAGCAACCTCACTTCTTTGTTTCCACCTTCTTATTATGCACAACCTATTGTCCTATGTGCTCTCTCACAGATTAGTGGCAACAGCTGCTGCTCAGTGCTAGCTGCACCTAGATCACAAACTGAACCTTCGGAAACTAGAGCCAGGTCACATCGTTAGTTATGTAACTCTAATGACACATGAAAGTAGAAAACTTCCATCTACAGTTGACCAGGACATTACATTCCCTCTAACATATGTATTTGTTATCTGTCAACTTGATTTTTACAATTTGTATTTAAAGATGAAATCATATTCCAGCCATGTGCCCCATGCTCTGTGTTGATGCCTTACTGATCTCCTTGAGCAGAGGTCCTGTCCTTGGTTTCAGACTTGATTGACTTTACTGTGATTATAGTCTATCACAGCAATGCATGCCTGCTGGCACCACTGAGCTGCTCATCAGTAGTTAAGGATTCCTGTGCTCAGCTGTCCTTGTTTGCAGATGTGTTGCACAGCTGCTTAGAGCAATAACTCAGTATCTGTCAACTATTAGGACACTGGTTTTTTTAGTCACCAAACTCCAGAGACAGAGGTAAGAGTTTTAGGAGCTTCAATGTGAAAATCTGTGTCACAAGGTAAAGTCTTCCTTATAAAAAGTACATTCATATAGTAAACCAGAATTGTCTTTCCAAGGACAACTGTGAATCTTTATCAACAGCATGATGACACTAATCCACTGTTGATTTCATTATTTTTAAGGTTTAAGACTTCTTTTAAGTACAAAGTTTGAAAGACCCAAAGCTGGATTTTATCCCAGACATTAACTCCTTAGTGTCAGTGAGGGTTTGTACATTTTATGAAGTTTTGACATGGCAGATAAAGGAAGAGTCTCTGTGGAATGGATATAGATGATTTTTTTTTCTTTCTCCTGTTTTTTACATTAGCACTGGAATGCCTCAAAAATGAGAAGGATAGATCCACTAACTGTCAACAAGTATTTAAAGACTCCTTCTGCATGGATCATTTGTAGAGCCATTAGAGCAGGTCTGTCACTTAACTCCATATGGAGAGGGCAGCCTAACATGACTCCTACCAGTTCAGGGTTTGCTCCCTTAACTGTTCACTTTGAATTGTTCAAAAAGCATTTGCACACAATGTGACTGGATTTGATAGGAAAAAAACCTAAATGTAGAATCTTAGGAGGGGAAGGAATAATCGTCTCAGACTTTTCCTTCAGTACCTCTGAAGAGGTACTGTAAGATCCTCACCTAAAAGTTAGGCTCCAAGAGCCAATTTCTTCCTTTCCATCCACATTCTAGTTTTCCTTATTAATGTCCTAACAATCCTACTATGAAACATCTGTCCTCCCAGAAGTGACTGAAAATTTCCTGTTTGTTTTTTTTTTTCTTTTTGGTTGTCTTTTTTTCCTTAAAAACCCAACAGGTCACCTAAGGAATTTGAGTTATCCCTTGATAAAATACCAGAAAGTTTTCTTCAAACTGCACTTGTTCTTTGGTTCAGAGCAGTGGCTTATCTGCATTGCTATTTACAGTTGCATGAGTTAATCTAGATGGTTACAATCAGAAAGTTATCAAACACCGGGCTACTAAATGCAGCTGCAGTGCAACAATAAAAGGCAGAAGTGAAACCTGTCCAGACTTCTTCCTTTCTTACAGATTTCTCCATAAGGAACTCTACACTAATTAAACACTCATTGCTATTGTAAAAGCTTTTCGTTGAAGACCAAAAAGGTTGCTTTTTGTTGTTGCTTTGTTTGTCTTTTTTCTCCTTGATACTCCAATAATAGTGCCATCTACCTTCTCTCTATTCTATTTAACACACACACACACAAATCAAATTAATTTGTACCTTTACACTTATCTTTGCAACATGCATATTTTAGCATCATCTAGCTATGGAAGTTTGTTTGTTTGTTTCTCTCTTTCTTTCTTTTAAAAGAGATTTTTATAAAGAGTCTTTCTGTGCTTTTCTATGTCATACAAGTCCAGTACCCATGGAAGATAATTAAAAGTGTACTATTAGGTTGGAAAAGTTTTGACCCCAGTGCAAATCCTGTTTCCACCAAGCCAAGCCCTATAATTATGTTAATTATTATTCACAAGTTTAGCAGCTGCTTCCATAGACTTGCACTTTTTTCTTATGCAATTTAGAGTACTTTCTCAGGAAGATCTGGAAGGTTTGTTTAAGTGCACGTTCTGTGAGTTAAGTGGTGAGTTAAAAGCATTAGCATGATGAATGCCTCTTTCCCCCTCTGCATGCTCTCTTGTTTCATAAGAACAAAATTTCCTCCTCTCCATACATAATAGGGATACATCAGGTATTGATATGATATTGTTTTCTATTTGAGCACAGGAAATAAAAGGTTTTCAGAGATGCCTTGACACCTCTACAATCTTGTTTTCAATTCAGACCTGTAGACATAGTTTGCCACCTTGTGGCAAATGTGCTTTTAAAAACTACAATGAATAGGCCTGTTGTCACAAATCATGTCTTATTACAACCATTTTGCAAAATCTAAGTCCATAGTTCAAAACAATAGTCTTGAAAACATGGACCCTCTTTTATAGGAACCAAAATTTAAAAAAAAAAACTTTTTTTTTTTTTTAAAGTAATCTCTCAATTTAACTAATTGAAGTAGAGTGCTGATATCTGCAGCCAAGAAAAAATATTCAAGCGTTGTTCACACCAGCCTTGGAAATCATACAATTTATGTAGGCAGTTGACAGCTAAGTAACTAAAGGCAAAGTCTTTCATGCATACAGGTGCAATCTTAGTGAGAGAAAATCTTTTTTCTTAAGAACTACCAGCAAAGACCAAGCTTTTACAAGTAGCTGATGTTTCAGTTTGGTGGTGAAACCACAAATAAGCATTGGAAAATTGGATTGAGTCAACCAGAAATAAAAATACTGCAGAATTATTTTCTCTTCTTTTCTAGTCATTTTATATAGAAAGAATAGCTTGAGTAGACTTACATGTATTCAGCTAGGATGTTAGAAACAAAGATCCAAACACCTTTTTACCTAACTTGGAGCTACAGCTACAGCCATCCTGCGTATCCAACTGTTGGACAGTAGAATCTGCTTCCTTTTTCTGGGCCATTCACTAGTGAAATAGTTTATAAGAAGGCCTATAAACAAGTGTTTTGGACATAAATCTGAAATGTAAGAGACGTAAAATTCATTGCCGGTTGTGGACTGGGAGGAAAGGGGCTCTGAACCTTGGTCCCCCATATCGCAGAGAAGTCCTCTAGAGAGTGTGCACATGTATCTGAGAACTACTGCCACCCCTACATTGGCTTGATGAATTATTCCACAGACCCTCTCCTTTCCCCCACATTTTTGATTCTTCTATTGCTATTGTCTCAACCCGGGCAGTCATTTGAAGAGTTTTAAGTCACCTGAAATGCTTCTCTGTGAATTAGCTACTAACTGGGAAGAAAAACCTATTCTTAATTGGGCTAGACAGTTTGCCTTTTTTTTTTTTTTTTTTTTTTTTTGAGTTAACAGGTTAAACTAGCTTATGGCAATGCCAGGATTTACTCAGATTTAATAACTCCAGCTTCAGGCTGTCTTGTCTTTATTCTAATTTTTGCCAAATGTAGATTCAGTTTTGCCTAGAAGTTTCTTTTGGCTCACAGATGTCATCCAGAGAATCTTTTTGGTTTATATGTGTTTCACTGCTTTGGTAGAGGCTCTGAGGCATAAGGTAGATGTGAAAGAGAAATCCACATGGCTTAGGCTGATTAGTAATTGTCAGTAGGTCATAACTGTCCTAACAGATTAGTCCCCTAACACCAACTACACGAGAGAGTAACCAACACTTTTTCACTTACAGATATTCTCAAAAAAGAAGAGAAGAGCAGTACTTCATTGGAAAGGGTTTTCCTCAGCTGCAAATGTCGTGTTTTCCATCAAGTTTTTAATATTAAGCCATAAAGGATAGTTAGAAAGCCATCCAAAAAGTAAAGAGCAATTCATGTAGTTACTTTGAAGGGGCAGAGAGTTCTATGACAAATCATTGAGTGTTTCTGTAACATATAATGTGCTAGCTCATTTTGGGATGTCATAAAACATAGTTCTCTGAATGACTTTTCTCCATGTACTTAGGAAAACTTCAATTTCTGTTTTGAATGAGAGGTGAAATCAGACCACACAGCTGTTTCTCAAAGGCATAGGTCTCTACAATCTTCCTCTTCTTATGAGCAGATCTTTCCTGCCTCCTCCCCCTTACTGTCTGAATATATATATACCATTTGGATTGCTTTTTTTTTGTTTGTACTTTGAAGCTATATTGACATATTATCCTCTTCCATATCACTTTATGGGCTGATATAGTCATGCCAAGACTGAGTCTTCTCTTCCACTTGTGGTTTTTTTCCTTCAGAATGCAGATACAAGCCCCCCTCTCTGCTCCATCCAAGGAGCAAGTAATGCAATTGGAAAATGAGAGGAAACTAGGTGGTTTTAACTTGCCTAATCTCTCAATATCTGTATGCCAGACTAGTTTCCTAGGTAAGGTTACAGGAGTCTTAAGATGGTTTTCACTTGCTGCAGCTATTTTGAAAATCAGGAATAAGTAATGCACAGGTTAACTCAGCCTTGGCCATTTTCTAGGTTCAAGATGTAAGAAATACTCTACTGTTTACCAGCAAAGAGACTGAAAATTTGCCCAAAGTTGATTGATTTCCTCCCTTTGTTTACCAGGAATCTTTTTCTTCCTTTATATTTCTAATGCATGGCACTCAGGAAGAGGACAAAATACCTGAGCTCTATCATAAAAACACAAGGGCTCAGACTCAAAAGCTTTCTAATGCCTAAATTAAATAAGTTTAGTCTATCAGCAGTTCTGTCATACCCTGCTAAGCTACTCTGTTCTTCCTCTGTGTAAGTATATAACTGTATGAAGACACCCAGGAGCACTAAATAATGACTTACTTTTAAGCCTCAAGCATATTAAAAAATCAACATAAAATAAGGATGATAAATATTCTACCATGTAGTAGATTGTAATTACTGTTTCTACACTACAAATCTGAACTTGTAAACAAATCAGAAGTAAAACAACTTTTTAGGAAGATGAAAGCTGAAATTTCTTGTAAATTTGAGATCCAATGCTTTAAAGAAAAGGGGGGAAACACTACTTAATGCCATGAATCTTCAGTAAAATTATGGGAGCCATGTAAGTTAAAAATGCAGTACCTAATCTAACTTTTTTCTTCCTATCTAAACTACTAGCCTTTAGGCTAACACGAAACATATCCAGCTCTTACTCACAATGGGTAGATGACTCAGTCACTAGAGGCAACTGCCCAATTAGGAGGAAAGTGCTCCTAACAGCAGCTGAAGAATGAACAGCTGCAGATAGCATTACTGTATACATCAGATGGTATAACCAATACGTTTTTCCTTTCATGCTCTAACATAAGAGTATAAACTACCTTTGGGGAATAATAAAGTAGGTAAGTGTTGCATGAATTTGTATCATTGAGCATATAATTTGGAAATGTCTAAACAGAACTGTGTTAATGAATTTAAATTATATTCCTTACCAATTACTTGATTATTAAACCAAATAAACTTCAAGTATTCTAGAAGGTATCCAGTGTTCAGACAAAATATACTACTTATCAGCTGTAAGTATTTGCATACATAAGCCTGAGGTTTTTTTAAAGTTCTTTTAATGAAAATACGTTCTTGCCTTTTCAAGGTGCCTTTTGCAAGGGATGCCAGTGGGCAGGGGTAGGTGTTAAGTTGCTTTGGGATGTAGCCCTATAATTTTATGAGGAGGTTTTAGGTTTTTTAATTAAGAGAAAAAAGGAAAACATCATTTTTTTAGCAAGCATTGAATGAGACTTTCATCCAAAGGGCTAGGTTCAACTCTTCTATTAATTTTGTTAAACAATTCCTGTCTACATTCCAGAAATTCCTCTGAATTTTTCCCTTAAGCTAAATGAGAAGTATTTGAAAACTTTAACTTTGATTTGACCAAGACTTTTTTTTCTTTGTAATCTTAACCCAAAACTCTGCCCACTTTTAAGCATAAAATTTAGACTGGGATCTAGATAGATACACGTAGGTGGTCATTTTATCTCTATAACAAATCAAACCAAAACCACAGGCATGACCACCTTTAGGGAGTTCAGATTCATGTTTGAATCCAAATGCTGTGGCTTAGGCTCTTGTGCTGGTTTTGGCTGGGGTAGAGTTAATTTTCTTCATAGTAGCTAGTATGGGGCTATGTTTTGGATTTGTGCTGGAAACAGTGTTCATAATACAGGGATGTTTTCATTACTGCTGAGCAGTGCTTACACACAGTCAAGGCCTTGTCTGCTTCTCACCCCACCCCACCAGCGAGTAGGCTGGGGGTGCACAAGAAGTTGGGAGGGGACACAGCCAGGACAGCTGACCCTGACTGACCAAAGGGATATCCCACACCGTATGACGTCATGCTCAGCATACAAAGCTGGAGGAAGAAGAAGGAAGGGGGGGACATTCGGAGTGATGGCGTTTGTCTTCCCAAGTAACTGTGACGTGTGATGGAGCCCTGCTTTCCTGGAGATGGCTGAACACCTGCCTGCCGATGGGAGGGAATGAATGAATTCCTTGTTTTGCTTTGCTTGTGTGTGCGGCTTTTGCTTTACCTATTAAACTGTCTTTATCTCAACCCACGAGTTTTCTCACTTTTACCCTTCCGATTCTCTCCACCATCCCAGCAGGGTGGAGTGAGCGAGCAGCTGTGTGGAGCTTAGTTGCCAGCTGGGGTTAAACCACGACAGCTCTCTTCAACAAATACGCATGCAGTAATTGGAAATCATCTTGTCCTGCTTGGAGGGAACCTTTGAGCGGCATAACATCATTTCTTCCTACGTCAGGGAATAATAGATGTTAAAAGTCACCCAATCAGCATATTAAGATCTACATGTTTTCTTCTGTACACTGAGTACAAATTGAGTTTTCATGGATTCCTGCAGGATTTTGTGGGTTTGTTTATTACATAAAACCATAATTTTTGTGGAACCCTTGGAGTAAAATCAACAGTCTCATGTATGTAAAGAAAATTATCTTATCTGACATCTGCATGTGGGGTTTTTAACTTGACTATGGCAACATGAGGCTTTTGCTGTCAGTGTGCCTGTCCATGTGTATTCCTAATTTTGTACTTCCTTTCTCCTCCCAGTGAAACCAATACTTTATTAATGGAATTCAGCAGGGGTGTAGAAGTATCAAAGATAATTAAGCTTCTACCTGTTTTGTGAAAATGGATGACCAGCTACAGCAAGAGAACCTATGTGTTATGCCTAATGGAGGAAAAAAGGAGATGTTCATGTTCATGCCTCTCCCACATGGGAAGAGTTTTTAAGCAGGTCCCAGGCACAGGAAAAGTTTCAAATGGAGCCTATGCTTTCTTAGACTCTGAAGTCAGTCAAGCATGCAGCAGAAATATATGGAGCACAAGACTTCCTTATTTCCTGTGCTTGTGGAACTCCTTGTTTAAGTAATTAGTCTTTATGACTGTATACAAATAGTTTATATAAAGAGAATGCTTCTGGTACAGTTGGTTTTTTATGTGAGAGCAGATGAAACACCAGTTGTGCAAGAGATTTCCCTTTGTGAATTAACCTAACAACTGCAGGGTCAATTACCTCTTATCCTCACATGCACTGACTTGGAACAGCAGCTGTCTGTTGTGTTCTCACTGCCTGGAAGGCATAAGAGTATGTGATAGGTACATTGTTTTAATTAGCATTCTTGCATGGGCTTCTTACACACAATTAATGTTAGATTTAGTGCATGATGAAGCAGCTTGAAAACTGTCAGAAGGAAGGCAGCTGGATGAGGTTGTTGTTTTGATCTCTTGTGTACCTTGAATCTACCAGCAAAAAGTCTGACTTCCTTCTAATGAACATTGCCAGTGTGCCTTGTGTCTTAAGTATGGCTCATTGCTTTTCAGTCTCATTTCCTAAAAGTCTTGGCTGAGCAAAATACCTCGTTATACCCTGTCATGGGAAAAATAACCATGACTATTTCTTAAATTTCTGAAGCAAGTTCTGTGGGAGACATACATTCTCAGAAATGCCTGAGCAATACTTTGGCTCTTCAACCTTGTTATGATACCACAACATCTCAGAGTTTACCCTAGAGGTAAATGCAATAAGATATTCTTGCTAAAAGATTTTTTTGTGGTACTTTTGTAGTTTGCAGTATGCTCTTTTCATTGTGAAGACCAGAAATCTGTTCAAGATAATTTGAAAGAAGAATTGGACTTTTTTCTCAATATATTCACAAGATATAATGGCATCTCTGAGGCATGGGTTGTAGTTAACTGTCTACAGAGAAATTTTCATGTGAATAAACTTTGAGATGTTTGTAAAAGAAAGCAACCAAAATACTACCATGCAACTTGGCTGTAGTGTGGGATAGTGGAGGAAAGGTTTTCCTCAGAGATGCTTCTTCACTAACAGTCTTCCCATCTTTTATCTCTCATAATATGATTTCTTCTCTTTTCTCTCATATTTTGTAATTTGACAGAGTTTTGTTTTCAAATATAAGTGCTTTTATAGGGGAACCAGGCATAGATGAGAATCTTTTACTGTTGCAGACATTTCCATCAAAACAGTTTGCCTCATGCTTGGAAGAGGCAGCCTTTTCCTCTGTGTCTCTCTCACAGTTGTAACTGACTTACCAGCTCTCTCTTTTTCCCTGGCACTTACAATTTTGCACTTTAAAAATCCCTAGTCCCAACCTTTTCTGGAAAGGTGAGTCTGGCTGTGAATACAACTTCTAAAAAGTTACTCTGGAAGAAAAATTAAGAGCAGAATAGTCTAGAGGGGACAAAAAAAAAAAAAAAGAGTAGAAAAATAAAAAGAGAGGACTCTCTATCTCCTGGCATATCTGTCATGGCCCTCTGTGTTTCATTATAACATTAAGGGTTTCATCTTGGGATATCTAAATCAGTAATCCCCAATGAGTAAGACATTAGCACCTTTCACTGTGACAGCACTTTCTTGAAACTGTTCCTCCACGTTCCTTCAAACACACAGTCCTTTACCCCTATTAGCCAATAAATCTGTCCTTTAAAAAATATAGAAGATTTTCTCCTTTAATATTTCCTTCCTGCAGTATAACAAACAAAAGACATAGCTTTCCATTGTCTGAAAAACAGGAAGTATTTTAAAGAACATTAACAGGATTTTTCTGAAAGCATATATTATTATGCTGCTACTGGTGCTTTTAGTCTCATTATCAACAAGATAAATCATTTTTATTCAACTCTATTTATACATGTGGTAGACCAAGAGAAAATGTTTTTAAAAAGGCTCAGTGAGGTGTTACTTAAATGTGGTTTTCAGCTTCAAGTGATTTATTATCTATAAATTGAAAGATTTCATTCCAGAAGGCTCTAGGACGCTGCACTCTTCCTCCTTGTTGCAAGCCATATTTGAGCTAAGATTACAGCAGGTGAAAGTTCTAATGTCTGTTCAACAGATCTTATGAAATAATTACATCCAGGAACCATTTGGCTCTCATTAGATCCAAGACTGAAGGAGCAAAATCTTTTGAAGGAAGGAAACCTCCCTCCCTCAAGCAACACTCCACATCCACGCACAGATATGCTATAGGCAAGTTGTTTTTCTCCTTAAAATATGCTTAGTAAGCATAGAAACCCAACTTCAGGGACCTTCCACTGTTTTTTAAATCCCATGATGTTTTCATTTCATAGGGCATTACTAATTAATTATGTGGTTTAGTCTTCATCTGCCTTCCAGTGTTTTTCCCTCCACTATATTTTATAGCTCTGAATTTTTGTGAGGTTTCAGTTCTCTGCCTATTTTTTATCCCTGTTGTCTCCAGCTATTCCTTCCAGCAGCGCTATGGCTCTCCTGTATGATAAAGAATCACCACCACTAGTCTTAAAAGTAGTTTCAGAAGAGGAAGAAAGTAAATGCACTATTTTATATTCATGATTACTGCTTTCGTTTGTTATACTTGGTGTAGATGATGAACTTCAGAAATTCATTCTGGTCCAGAAAATTCCCTCATAAATCAGACCCAGGAGATTCTGTCTAAATCTTCTCAATAGACCAGGCATCAGAGAGTTGGCTCAGAGCTTCACTTTTTTTCTCCCTCAAAATACATTTTTCTATTTCTTTCCTGAGGTCTTTGTTTCATTTTCTGTGACCAGAGTTGTTGCCTAAGTGTGACAGGAAAAGGAAACTGTCAGCAACTCAGACTGGGTATATAATTGGCAGCAGAACATTACATTTCTCAAGTCCAAATCTCTTTTTTCCACAATACATGATGACTGTAGACCTTCTGTCATCAAGACTTATGTCTGGAATGACAGCCTTGGGAAGGCCTTAAGGGTGAGCAACTACTGAGATTTTCTTTGATAATCAGATAATTAACTCATGAGAAGCTGTGGGAGTTGAGCACACAGTTGCTTATGGAAATTCTAATGAGTATCTATCTGCGTCTTCAGGTGCCAAATCTAGTCCCATGCATCCTGCTGGTTCCTAACAAACCTTGAAGTCTGAGCACTGTCAGCACCCTCTAAAATTACTTGAAGACTGATATGGGAAAGTTACTCTAATGTTCTGGGATGTATTCATATGAATGTCAAGAACAGAACATAGGAAGGTCTTTCATTGATTGTTAACTCATTAGAGGTCTATTGAAAAAATAGTAGGAAAAAAGGGGAAGAGAGGCTGAATTTTTAAGGTGCAGATTTGTTTGCCAAAATTCCATAATCATCACTATGACTCATCTTATGTAATCGTTATTTTGACTGCCTGTGTTTCTGAGATGCTTCTAGTCTGTAGCTTTCTCAGATGGTTTTAATTACAAATACCCAAGAATAATTACAGTGAAAGTAGTGCAAAAACACAGTTCAAGGTGGCCCTTGAGACGTAGGTCTAGCCAGTACAAAAAGAAGCTAAAACCAGTCCATTTATATCCTACCATCAAGAAGATGGGTAACAGATGTTGAAAAATATTAATATACACTTCAAGGGTACCAAGGGTGGTGTCCTTCCATCATAAAACACATTAGCATTGCTGTGGTTGATTGTCTCATCATCTGCTATGAATAATTTCATCATTATAACCACCTAATATGGTCTTCTCCTTCTTATGGAAGCTTCTTGACTCTAGGGTTTTGAGAGATGAGGCAATCTCCCATGCCACAGAGACAGCTGCAGCTATGCTACTAAAGTATTTTCAGTCTTACCAACTTAGGGAATTTTGTATATCTATCTAACCTGTTTGATCAGTATATTCCTCCATCCTCATGTTGGAATCCTTTGAGTTAAAGAGAAATTTTTCCATTTCTTCATAGCTCATCCTCCCTTGTTTTATGTTTCATTCCTCAAGTAGGGACAAATGGGGTAGCTAATGAGGACAGGAAGTGCAGAGACCAAATGCTGATGATAACTTCCTTCTCCAAGTGGTAGAGGAGCCAACGAGGAGAGGTGCTACGCTGGACCTTGTTCTCACCAACAAGGAGGGGCTGGGAGGGAATGTGAAGCTCAAGGGCAGCCTGGGCTGCAGTGACCACAAAATGGTGGAGTTCAAGATCCTTAGGGCACCGAGGAGGGCACACAGCAAGCTCACTACCTGGACTTCAGGAGAGCAGAGTTTGGCCTCTTCAGGGATCTGCTTGGCAGAGTGCAATGGGACAAAGTCCTGGAGGGAAGAAGGGCCCAAGAAAGCTGGCTAATATTCAAGGATCACCTCCTCCAAGCTCAGGAGCGATGCATCCCAACAAAGAGGAAGTCAGGCAAAAACGCCAGGAGGCCTGCGTGGATGAACAAGGAGCTCCTGGACAAACTCCAACACAAAAAGGAAGCCTACAGAGGGTGGAAGCAAGGACAGGTAGCCTGGGAGGAATACAGAGGAATTGTCCGAGCAGTCAGGGATCAGGTTAGGAAAGCTAAAGCCATGATAGAATTAAATCTGGCCAGGGATGTCAAGGGCAACAAGAAAAGATTCTATAGGTACGTCGGGGATAAAAGGAAGACAAGGGAAAATGTGGGCCCTCTCCGGAATGAAACAGGAGACCTGGTTACCTGGGACACAGAGAAGGTGGAGGTATTCAATGGCTTTTTTGCCTCGGTCTTCACCGGCAAGTGCTTCAGCCTCACCGGCAAAGCCGCAGAAGGCAAAAGCG
>NW_008824666.1:162459-190245 GCF_000699105.1 Pygoscelis adeliae | reverse complement strand
GCAGACTTTTTAGCAGGGCCTGTTGCGACAGGACAAGGGGGAATGGCTTCAAACTAAAGGGGGGTAGATATAGACTAGATCTAAGGAAGAAATTTTTTACGCTGAGGGTGGTGAAACACTAGCACAGGTTGCCCAGAGAGGTGGTGGCTGCCCCATGCCTGGAAACATTCCAGGTCAGGTTGGAGGGGGCTCTGAGCAACCTGATGTAGTTGAAGATGTCCCTGCCCATGGCAGGGGGGTTGGACTATATGGCCTTTAGAGGTCCCTTCCAACCCAGTCTAGTCTATGATTCTATGATAGAAGCCTGGGTTTACTTTCCTTTCCTGACATGATTTCTCCTGCTTTCGTGGTCACATTTTTGTGTGTCTCAGTCCCTTCTATGGTTAGCAGGGTGCCCTCAAAACACATACCTGAAAAATTCTGTGAGTTGTTAAGATACTATAGTAATAGAGGGGGATTTCAGATTGTTTTTTCTGTGGCCACTCCCTGGAAGTTGGGGGTTTTTTTGATAGTTTGAGACTGTTGTGGTACACCCCTCCGCTCACTGATAACTTGGAAAGCATCAGACTTTTCAGACTTACTGAAAAGTAACTTTTGGCAGGAAAGGGTCTTCCTCTTCAGTGTTCTGAAACATGTCCTCCTTCTCCTGATGCTCAGGTTGCATGAGGTGAATATACTATGAGTTTAAATACCTTTTATACCATCTGCAAGAGAAGACACTGTCAGGAAACTCAGTCACTCAGAACAGACCTGTTACTTTTGGAAACAAAAATCTTTTCCCTGAAAAGGTTTATTTAAATGTTCCAGTTAAAGTACACTTTCCCAGTTATTTTTGCATTTTAAAAAGTCTTATAAACTGTACTGTCTAGATCCTTTATCTCTCCTCAGATGAGGATTATTGTGCTCTATAGGACAAAACTTTGTGGAAGTCCCTTGCAATTACATCTGTAGTGTATAATGGTTATTTCCATTTCATCATGAAGAACGGGGACTGGGAGATCTAAAATGAAGGAACATCAAAGACATTATTTGCTGGTAGGGCAATAAGGCTGGACAGAAATGTTCACAGTTTGCTAACATGATTAAATAGTAGTTAGGGACTACTTCAGTAGGAGTACCTGACTGCTTAGTATTCATTACATATGGTCCTTTTCTAAAACAAATGTAGAGGATCTAAGATTTTTCATGGAGTTTTTATCTCAAATAAATACTGAAAAGGAAATAATTAAATCATTGCTGTAATGCTGCTGTAGTTAGCAAGACTTGGGAACATTGCAAAGGTTGTTCAACTAGATGCTAAAGCAAAGATATTATTAAAATAAATGGTTCTACTTGTGAGTTTAGAGTTGAAAAAGCACCACAACTGTTGCTGGAAGAAAAAAAAGCCAGTAAAAATTGAAATAAAAAGAAATTAAAAGGATATACTAATGTGATGAGACCTCAGACGTAGCTGACCACAATTTTATTTTTCTTTCTCCTTGATGGCATTACTTATTTGAAATGGAGATTCATCCACATAATAATCCAAATGCTAACTCTCTCTTCTGCTACCTATGTGCTTACCTGCATCCTAAAAGATCCTAAGGTCACAGTTTTGTGATAGGAAAAGGCCACAGATTCTGCCAGTTCTTTCATGTTGAATATTCCGTAATTATATTAACCTTTGGTAATTACAGAATTGGGACATGAAATTTAAAGATACACTCTTCAACTATCAACCTAAAGGACTCCCATGGTGGAGTCCCCCAGAAGAATGAAGCAGTATAAGGAAAGCAAGTTATTTGCCTCGCCTCTTCCAACTTTGATCTTTGATATTCTTTAATGTGAGAGTCTAAATAACAAAGACACTTTGTGAGGAGTTTGAGGAAACAAGAGAAGGAATCATTGAATCTAGAAAAGATTAGACACAAGTCTAACATGGGACTAATTCTGCTGAAACCTGGTCTAATTTCATAGTGCAAGGAATTGGAATCAAGCCTCCCTGCCTTAAATGCCAAAACTAATGTATGAGCCCTATCTAATCTTAATTCTTTTAGAAGCACCAGAACTATTTTTTTTTTTTAAGGGCTGTTTTTACCAGTCTCTAATCCCATTATCCAAAAGCTGTCACAAGCCCCATTCCCTGCTCCTTCAGGTCATGCTTCAGCCAGCAGGAGTCCTTATGCAAAGCATTTATAGGAAGGATGTTTAAAAGCCCTCACTAAGCTATAGAAGGCACAGGCTCTAGCAGCTGGTGCCATTACTTTCAAATTACTGCACTGAATGTGTGAGGAATCTTACCTTGATGGGCCAGTCACAACCATATCAGTGAGCCCAACTTCTTGCCTGTGCCCTATTGACACCTCTCCTACATGGAGCTCTCCCAGGCACGGGTTGTCTGTCTGTACAAAACTGAGTATTGTCAGTCTCTGAGTACACAGTTATCACTACATGATGGTGTAGCATTATAAAAAGGTCAAATTGCCTGGAAAAGGCATGTCTTCACAGCATGTTATTGTGCCACGTGGGAGGAGTTTTCAGTCCCAAAGGCAGAATAGCTTATCATCACCAATGTCTTTGATTTCTTTCTAACTGTCACCAGCAGAAGCTACTATCCCTATCTCTGACTCCTGGTATGATGATGGCTAAAGTTTAGATGAAAGCCGGTCTATGTGAAAGGAATGTTCTTTCCTAGGTGCCCCTGTGTGACAGCAAAAGCAATAACAGTGATAGAAATGAAGTGGTACCAACAATCATAGCACATATACCAACCACAGCAAGATGGCGCTGAGAGATGTTTTTAGTTATTATTATTATTTTCTGCCTGTAAAAATACAAAAAGCACCCGAGAAAAATCTAAGCACTGAGAAGCTCAAGAGAAGGATAGCACCCTGACGTCCAGTGTGCAGGAGGGCAGGGTAGTGATGGACATATGAATAAATAGCCAGAGGCTTTCATAGGCCCCAGCTAACTTGTAAACACATGTGGGTTCCACATGTTCACTTCTGATCTGAAGCTGGTTTCAGTCTCTAAATAGAAGGCTTGGCAACCATGTTACTAGTCCTGGGGACTCTGTTTTTTTATTAGACTTGAGATGTTTGCTCAAGAGAGCCAGCCGACTGACCCTTCAGAAAATGTGCCCCCCTAAATGTTGCTGCCAAGTTCCCACATCTCTACCTCTCCAAAACTGTCCTGTGGATGGCATAAGCCTTCAAAAACTGGAAGTTAATTTTGCTTTTATTTAGGTCCCTGTGTATCTGTGTTCTCAACCTATGTAAATACAAGATTTCATCTTTACAAGGCCACAGTTATAGCAAAGAAAAGTGTTTAATATTTTGCTTAAAAGGATAAATCCACAGGCATTTTCCAAACTGGCTACAGAGAGGAGCACCAAGGATGATGTTGCTGTTCTCATCCAGGAGAGCACCCACAAACAGCTGTTCAGAGAGCAGACTGAAAGCTAGCAGGAGTGCTTGGAGATCCACTGCTGTGACTTGTCCTGGGCAGGACAAGGCAAAAGCCAGAAAGGGATTCACACAGAAGTGCAGCAGTAAACTTCTCCTGGGAGAATGACAGATTCAAAAATAATCCTTTTTTTTTTTTTTTTTTGACTGGGGACAAAATCCATCCCCAAATTTTCATGATACAGTAAATAAAACTTGGAATGTGCTGCTTTAAATCCGGCTGAAAAGCTTTGTTTTGTTTCTCAACTTTAGGACAGCATAGAAGATTAGCAAGAAAGATTAGCAAGCAAAGTTTTGAACAGAATAATTAAAGTTTAGGAGGACAGGATAGATAATTATTTTACAGTCTTAAAATATTTCACCATTTTAATTCTTTTTCACAATCTATTCAGTTTGGGGTTTATTAAATAACAGTTTTCACAAACATTACCAAAGGATTCCTGACATATTCTATTCAAAGATATATAAAAAAGCCAAGGAGCTCTAAGAATACTGATAAGTCCTTCATTTGATCCAGAACTGTGGTTATTATTATAACACACAGACACATACAAAATTCTGAAATATCTTATACTGTAAACAGATTTTTAAAATACGATCCTAGTGACAGAAGATTGGGAGGGGGAGAAGTTCATAACTTTATTTTTATAAAAAGCTCATAATTTTGGTACACTGGAGCCATGCTTTCTGGGAGTTCAGATATGATATCATTGATTTAAGGAACAGCCAAGGACTTTACTCCAGAGATACTGGCACAATCAACGTTCTGTTCTGGCCTTTCAAGCCAAAGTATTTACACACGTTTTTTCCTCAGCCTTCCCTTCTGTTTAGAACATCATGCCTGTCTCCACAAGCCAATTCTTAAAATCTGACAGATATTGAAGTACTTTATAAATGGTCCTAAAAAATTAAGGCAGCTAATTCTTGATATACTTTAGGTCTGTCCCTGAAGAGTGATGAGGTACTTTTGCAAAGCATGTGATATCCCTGGCTCCTTGCATCATTATATCTGAGGATGGTCCATATTTTCCCAGAATGCATTGCAGGAGTTTCAGATATCTGAACCAGTCCTGAAGTACAAGCTCTGAGTTGTATCAGAGACCCAGACTACAGCAAGTAGCCTAAGATATAGTATATTTCCCTTTACCATGAGCAGCCAATACCATGTCCTTTAAATACAGAAGTCTTTTTCAACAGACATATATGTGAAACATCCTAACAAATTATCTGAGGGGCTTAATAATGTTTATGGATATTTGCTTCTACCAGTTAAACCCTATGTCTCCCAAAGATGATATAGAGGTTTATAACTTCATAATTAATATTGTCTTTTTATTTTTTTTTTTTTTACCACTGAACTCTATGAATTTGAAGGAGGCAACCAATGAGAAAGACAACAGTGGATAATTCTAAGGTCCTAATTTTTGTGTTTATCATGATCCTTTCAGAGATTCATTTAATTTCCAGTGGTTGGTGTCTCTCCCCCTCTCCCTTCTTTCTCTTTTTTCTTTTCATAAACCAGCCAACCAAACAAACAAAAACCCAAAAACAACAAATAAAAAATATCTGAATTAAAAGTCTGAATTTCAGAGATTGTTGACGCAGATTCAGAACATGAAAACTGGTTTTATGTAGAAGTGAAATACTAAAGCTAGCAAAACTCATCTGAAAGCTGAATTGCATATTGATGATCACCTGCCACCCAATTAGTTCTGGTTATTTTTGGTATAAACGCAAAGAGAAATTCAAGCTGTTTTTCTCCAGGTGTGCGGTCTTGCTACCATCTAGTGGCTAAAATAAATCTTTGCACTATTCTTTCCATGCCTGTATTCAGGTGCTACAAGTATCCGTATCTGCCCTAAAAAAATTGTGGAGATCTTGTATTCATCCGCAAAGACATGACAGGTGAGAAAATTATAGAACGGTGTCAAGAATGGAGACCAAAAAGGGTTATTTTAGATAAGGAGGAAGGTATGATTTCTTTGCAACACGGATATATTGCATAATTGTATTGCAGGATTTTAGACCTCTACTGATTTCAAAAGAGAAGTCTGGGAAGCATTTTATGTTGACTCTTTCTAACAGTCAAGTACCAGCCTAGCAGATCTCACTCTGGGTCTTCAAAGACAGACATAGTGACTTACTCTGATATGGATAATGAGAACTGATACCTAATGGCAAAGATTCTGTTATACTGGATGTTGGACCTGAAGATAGATATTGTCTAGAGGTTCTTTGCTGCATCCTGAGTTTAACACCTGGACATAATCAGTGGAATAAAAATAGAGGGATCTGCCCAGGACATGATGATATTGTATTGGACAGCAACAAAACTTAACAAATAAACTGCTTAATCACTACTCATACCTCTCTTCAATCTTGTTGCTTTTGCATGGTCAAACCCATTGTCCCTTGCATGGACAAATAGATCTATTTCTTATTCCATGACGGGGAGCAGCTTTTCTTGTAGATTTTTACTAACAGCTACAATACTGACTCTGCCATCTAGTGACAGACATGAATAAAGAATAAAAGTTGAATTCAGGAATGCTGAATGGCTTGGAGCTTCTGGTAACTCTAGGAAGAGAGTCCAGTTATTAAACGAATCATTCCATTTGGTCTTCTGAATTAATCTATAAACATTCAAAACTGAACATAGTGAGCACTTAGATATTTTGGACATATTATTATTTTTGAGAAGGATCTGTTATGTGGAAAACATTATTCACTCAGGTTTTTATGCAAGTCAAAATAGTGGTTTTGTAGCATCTCAAGGCCATGCCTTGAGATCATGATCAGAGCCCCACTGTAGCTTTCCTTAGTGAAGGATTAGCAGCTTTTTAAGCAAGTTCTCTAAGCAAGCCAGAAGAACGTTTGGCAATAGTTAAAGTTATTTCTAGTTTTACCAGCAGGGAAATCAAGGCGCATAATATTTTACAGGAAGTCTCTGATTCAACCCAGCATAGAGAATGATACTGGTAATTTCCACAGGCTCATACACTACTCTATAGCTAGTTTCAAAAGTGATTTCTTGTGTTAGTAAAGACATTTTAAGGTAAATCCTTATTTTTCAATGTGATCTGGATGCCAAAATATTTATTTCAAAATAGTTTCTACTGTCTTTCGGCATCCCTGAAAACTAGAACTTTTAGTGCTTATTTTCTTATGTGTTGCAGGCCTTGAAGCCTTTGCTTCTTCCCTTAACCTTAGGGAAAAGTCTAGCCTAAACGTAATAGGTAAGTTGAAGTAAATACTGTAAATTAAGAAATACCACAGGAATAGATGGAGGAGAATCAACTGCAAACCAATAAGATACACAGGATGAGGGGTGCTCACGAAAAGTGTGGGAATTAAAGTCTTTTTCTTCCCATGTTTTAAACAATTGACCTTAGGCAAGTGTTGCTTTCAGCTCACAATAAGAGAATGGGCTAGAAATTATGACTACAATGGAAACATGAAAGTAAGATCAATCACATCTGTAACTCTTCGCGGGCCAAGATGCACAACCTGCACATGTTCAACCTCCCTACAGCCTCTTCTGTTGCTGAGCCAGTACCTAAGGTGATGTCCAGTATATGAAGTCATAAAACAGGAAACATTGTGGAGCTGTATTTGTGCCAGGGAATGTATCACATAGCACAATTCAGAGCGTAATGGTTTTGAACTAGAAAGCCCACACCATAGCTGCGGGCTCAGGGCTCCTTCTGCCTTATAACCCCAACATGTACAGCATGCTCCTGTGAACTGAGGACAGCTAGTATCTAGCTAGACAATGAACAGAAACTTCAGCTTCATCTAGAAGCTGATAAAGTTGCAAGACTATCTCAGAGCTGGAGAGTTTCAGGCCTACTAACATTTCAAGTGTGCACTGTAGATGAACATGTTTTTAAAGAAGCAACCCTCCAAACCAAAAACATCAAGGTAATTTGGCAGTCTGTTGTGTGGAAGCTGCTTTGAGCTTAAACAGATTGCCACCGCAGATCCAGCAGCCCCAATGACCACTTGATTTTTCTGTGAAAGTCTTCATATTCCAGTTACTGTAAGCCAGGCTTCAGTAGAAGGGCACAGATAGCTTGCAACTGCATTAGGCAGGCTGGCACAGGTCAATAAATGAACAACACTGGATTTGATGGAGAAGCTAGTGCAATAATGACAGAAAGCTGTGCTAGAAGGGATCTACATATTAATCTATGCCTTTGCCGGCTGACAGGATCAGCTTCAACTTTGTCATCTGTTACAGATGATTGCATTGACTTTCAAAGAGGCTTCCATAAGAAAGAATTTGTAACCTACTCAGGAAACTTCTTCTAGTGTTTGACATTGCAAGGCTTTCCTGTAATCTAATCTCAGTCAGTATGTCAGTATTAACAGAGAAAGAAGATCCTTCCTTTTCTTTTTTTTTTTTTGGCACATTTTTTAATGTTTTAACATAAGTAAATAACCTTGTAATTTCCTTTTTGCTGGCTAAGCAACCCCAATTAAATATGTGACTTCTGTAGAAAAAACAAAAATCCATTCCCTTCTTTGTCTAATCAAGGTCTAAAGGTATACTGGGATGCGTAGATCTGGTTGCTCTTAGTTCTGAGGAGGGACAGTTGCTGTAGACTGTTACAAATATGAAACTCTAGCTGTCATATTTCTAGTAAAGCCAGACATACCTGGGTTGTGTTCCTTGCCAATAGAAGTCTGTAGAGCTCTGTCAAGTTCCTTATTCCCAAACCTACCACAATAACCCAAAAGATGGTAAATCACTTTAATGTTACAAAGGTATATATATGTGTATACATTAATTATGAGAAATTGAGAAATTCTGATATAAACACCTCAGCTGGTATAAACTGAGTCATCTAAACTCATACCTAAATTTGACTGAGTCTGCATTTATCTCAGTTCTCAATTTCCTATGTTTGATTTGGACTTCCAAGAGAATGACTATGTCTTGTGCCCAGGTTGTTGGAGTTTGGAACAGCTATGTCAGCTCTGAAACTGACACAGTTTTGTTCTGCCTCTGCAGTGAGTTCCAGGCATGGCTTTCATGTTCAAAGAGAAAAAAACCTCTTACAACACGCTGTAGATAAATTCATCCTTCTAGCATGTTGGTCTAGTCCCAGTGCTTACTGTAACAAGCTGCTCTACAGAAGTCATGAACCGCTTTACAAGCCTGAATTTGTCGAAGTTCTCAGTTCAGCTCTGAGCACAGTCCTGGTGGCAGGACCCTCACCCACCATATGAACCAACATGTCAGCTGGCTTCATTCCCCAAAAGCCTGCATCTTGCCGGACTGACTTCTGTGGTTGGTGCTCATATATGCAAAGCAGAGGCTTCAAAACAAATCAAATGGCCTTCCTGTGCCTGTCCAGTAACACTATGCCTCTGTAAAAGTGAGGTCCCCTCTCTCAATCTCAGCAGAAAATACTGCATTGCCTGTCCTTTGACACTGCCTTCCCAGGCTGGATTAGGTCTGTAACTCTCTGCTACTTCATGGATGGTGCTATTGCACCACAGCACTGCTTTTCTTCCTTCAGATTGTTCTGGCTGCTCCCGTTCCTTTAATATGATGTCTTTTTTGAACAAAAACACTGACAGGTGGCATTTCTTTTATTAATCCTCCATTGTAGTTCTCTTTTAATTATAGCAGCATATCATGGTTGCAGGCTTGCATAGAATCTTACTAAAGTGGTAAAGTTGTCTGTATCTTTCATTGACAGCTTGTCTCTTGCATTGCCAGAGATATTTTTTTAGAATTTTACCTAAATTATGGGGATGGAGGAGAAAACAAAGCAGGCTTTCTCCTTCTGAATTATATGATAGAAGTGTCACTGGAGTAATATGATGATTATAGACTGAAGAGAAATTCAAGTTTTTCAGTTCTTGCTAATACTTTTCACAGATATAAAATATCCACAGATCTTCAAAGCACCCTTCAAACTTTTGTCAAGCAAGATTCTTGCCATATTTCTGAGGTACCATTCTATACCTGAGGATTGTAAGATGCATAAATTTACCATCTCCAAACACAGAGTCAGGGACTAAAACAAAATTCTTGAGTGTCTTAGTGTTGAAATAGGACTCAAGCATCTATTTGTCTTTACTGTATTTAAACTCAAAATATTTCTAAGGAGCAATGATATTTTTCTATTGTCAAGAGCATAAAGCAGCAAGATTAAGGGGAAAGTGTGAAGGGCATTTAGGTGTAAAACTGAAACTGAAATTGATGAGGGCTGTGCCCTTAAATATCGTTTATACATCTGTCTGTTCAGCTGAAGGAAAACATCAGACATCAGCTCTGTCCAGAAAAATTACAGGGAGGAACAATCTTCTTAAAATTCATAAAGTTCCAGGATCATTTATAGTGGGCAAATATTTTAGTTTTCTTTAATTTGTAATTACTGTGATAATTTTTCTTTCAGAAAGACAACTGATGGAATCAAGCTGGCAAAAGCAACTGGGTTAAAATATCATGGTTTCCTGTTAACATTTATTCAATGAGAACACAATACTCTTCAGCAAAGATTTTTCCTTTTATAATATATTCTCCTATCATGCATCTCTGCAATTTAAAGTGAAATTATACCAAGAGAAAACACAATTTAAGAGATCTGTGGGAAGGGACTAGACCTTTTGTCTACCTTTGATTAGCAGGTGGGAGAGAGATGAAGGATGATTAGCAGGTGGGAGATAGATGAAGGATGAATTTAGATTGAGCCAAAATTACACATAATATTTGGCTTTTGCACATTTCCAATAATTAGAATAAGACAGCCTTTCTCTGTCCAAAGATGTTCTAGTCATGAAAGATTACAAACACATTATATAAAGACTGGTAGATTAAAAGAAGCAAGCAAATAAAGAATATACGATATTGAACTAAAAAGTAATTTGCATTTCAGGATCTGGCATTTTACTACTTTGTCATCTCTGCCAGCATCATTCTTTGATTTTTTATTTTATGAACTGGCCATTGTCCACCCTTTTTTGTCAAAAAAACATTAATACACACCGAAGAACAGTACCTTGAAAACTGGCAGTATCTTTTCAAAGCGAGACATCTGGGATCCTAACAGCTTTAATTCATTCGTGGAGATTATCTGTTTAGGTAATGAAGATCAATAAATCTCTGCACAGACGAGCAAAATTTAGTAGGATTAATAGAGTAAACAATTAGGATGATAGTTTGGCAAAATTTCAAAATGCATAGTCAGAGAAGCCTAGAGTGCTGTTTGCTTAATATTATCGCTTTAATAACATCTCATAGCCCCCCCAGACCAAACAGAGTCACGGAGGAAACACGGGAGCAATGTGGAGATGTGCTGCCATGGAGAGGCAAGGCTCCCCTCCGCTCCCAGGGTGGCTCTCCGCAGTACTGGTTGGAGCCCCAGATCATTGCACTCATACAGCCTGAGTGAAAACTGAATGCAGAAACCCCCCTTGTTTATCAGATCTTTCTGCTCCTTGCTTAATCTTATCATATTCCAAAGAAGAGATACATATGAGGAAACAGAAAATAAATAAACAAACTGGGGAACAAAACAAAACAAAACAAAACTTTTGAAGAGACAGCTTTCTGAGATGTACAGCTACAACTTGAGGCAGAAGAAAAGATCATAAGCCAGAAGAAGGTGTGAGCCCATTGAAGCTACTGGAGCTACTCCAGTCTGTATTAGGTGAGGAGCTGTTCTTGCACTGTCAAGTATCACACTGTCAAACAGGTCTCAGGTACAAGAAAAGTATTAAAACTTCTCTGCATTTGCTTTGCTTTAGCCATGTGTAGTTCTGCTTTCCTCACTGCTCACTCACTAAAACTTACTGTGCAGTTCTTTAGGATTTTTTTGTCTGCATTGAACACATGTTGGGTTGACGGTTGGACTCGATGATCTTGGAGGTCTCTTCCAACCTTAATGATTCTATGATTCTATGATTCTATGATTCTATTTTGCTACTTTTTCATCTGAAATCGCACATGGGTGTTAGCAGAATAAAACCTGAAAAGTTGTGTCAGAGTCTGTTTTCTTATTACATTTAGATATTTGTGCTTGAACAGTTTGTGATTTTGTATTCAACAGAAAGAGAACATTTTCAGTTATGAGTTTTAGAAGACAGCTGCAGTAATAGCAGATCCCAAAGTCAATATTAATGGATTTTTGCTGTTCTGATAACATCCTCTGTGGGGATAGGATTTTTAACTATGGACATTACTGAATTCGGTTTTAATGAGCAGGTACTGTACCCGTGAGAAAGCACACAGGCAGAAGATAAGGAAGAAAGGAATGAGCTGCTGGAAAGGAGTAAACAAGATAAGGACCATGAAGTCATGCTGTATGGTCAGGAAGAGCAGACCTATCCGCTGGAGCATAGATGCGCGTGAACACAAGGCTGTAACCTATCTGCAGGCTGCGGATAGCGCGTGGACACTTCTGCTTGCTATAAATTACCCTAATATAGAGCAATAAAGGTCTTTGGTTGCTGCTTGCCAGAGTCCGTGCCGTTAATCCCCGCAATCCTCCTGTTACACTTTGTGGAGGTTATACCCCATGTGTGTATCTTTACAAAATCTACAGCATGACTTGTCTGTTTTAGAAAAGATGTTTTCGAAGTACAGCAGGATTCTTCCAACAAAGTTTATAGATATAGGAAAAAAAAATCCTTTCTTTTCCCTAGTAATAATCACCTGTCCCTGGGTTTTTTTCTTTCTTATTTTCAGTACTAGTCTCTCAGTTGCCATGCTAAACAAGTACAAGTTGCATGAGAGTCAGACAGAGTAATTGACTTGTCCAAAGTGAAACAAAGTTCCAAATACTGATATCAATTTTATAAGTCTGGAACAGCTACACCTAGTTTCTAGAGTAAGACCTGACAGCCCGAGTTAAGCTGTGGCTTTTCATGATGTACATCAGGGTGACTCAGCTGTATTCCTAGCGATTGGGTTGAATGGAAGATCTGATCTCAAGCCTTTTCCTGTAGTTGACAATGTTTCTTTTCCATCTCCATTTTTAACTGCATATTAAAAAAGAAAATCTTACCTAAAAAAAAAAAAAAGTTTATTTTCTTTCACAAAAAAAAAAAAAAGAAAGTATGGAGTCACTTTATCACCAAAATCAAAGGGTTGCTAACAATGAGCAATCAGTAAGAAACATTTCACTCCTAGAGCCCTTTAATCTAAATGAGTATTTTCAATTTCCATCACCTGATTGGAAGCAAGATTGTAGACTCAGAAAACAATTCAGCCTTTCTTCTTGAAGACTTTGGAATCTTTTTAAAAAATGTTTCTAAACTTTCAAGTTAGAAGTCAGACCACATTGTGTCTGTCTCATCCTCAGATCTCCACATCCACTTGAAGTTAGAAGACATTCACTTTTAGTTCAATGATACTTACTTTGAAGATATGTACTTGATCATGGATAATTCAATAAGCATATAAGCCAGTTAATGAATTCAACTGTGGTTATTTTGGGGACATGCCATTATTCTTATGGTGTTAAAGCTGTTTATAGCTTATAATAATAGAAGTTCTTACTTAAGAAAAATCTCAAATCTCAAAGTAGTCACACCTGAATTTAAGACTCTACCTAGATGCCAAAGGTCCCATGATAGTCACTGCGAGTCTGGGATTTAATTCAGTTGTCTAAACACCATCATTTTGTGTCTAAGGATTTCATTTTACCTCCAGGGCAGATAAATTATTGTGCTCTAAGAGTTTCTTGTTGATTGCTCGTTTTATGCTATCTATTGTTGCAAGCAATAAAGTGATTCCTTGCTTTTTCTTTTTCCTTTTTTTTTTTTTTTTTTAATTTTCAGAAAATGAGAGTCTACTGTAGGTCCTTCATCATATCTGCCAGGCCTGTAAGGAAGTTTTTGAAATCCAAAACTATCTCAGATGTTATTAGGCTTTTGCAACTGAACTAGCCCCCATGCACCACTTCAGAAGAGAACAGCTCTCCCACAGGTCCAGTGGATGTTTACCAGCCATGTGCTGATGTCTCAAATATAGTGGTTCTGGCGAGCTCTGCTGACTGTATTGGCTAGAATGCCATTAACCATGAAATCTTAGACATCTAGCTTATATAGACAGCTAAATGTAGGTGTCTTAATCTTGAAATGAATCCCACACAAAGTGACAAATTAGTCAGTGGTAAATGACAAGTTTATCATCATATGTTATATATGATTTCTATGAAAAGTTAGAATAACACTTCATAATTCATTAAGTAAAGTAACTTTTTTTTAAATAGAATGTCCCTCAATCTAATTAAAAATATGGTGGATGTGGAAGTGGAAAGAAACATTTGAGAGGAATAACTCACACTTTCCATAATTTCCATTTTATATCTCAGTGTCCAAATCCAGAAAACAGAGGGAATAAAAATACGTTGCTACAGCCATATTTGTTAAAGACTATTATGTTGTTACATCTACTTTCTAAAGATAAAAGAATGAAGAAAAAGCTGGATGGGAGCCATGGAGAAAGGAGTCGGAAAAAGAAACAGAAAAACTACTACCACTACTTAAGGAGATGGGAAAGAAAGGAAGAAGAGAGGGAAAGGAAATGTGTCAGACATTTCTCCAGGTCCCTCTGGGAAGAAGCATCTGACTGGTGATAGTTCATACACCCATGTCTTGTTCATCCACATTAGCAACAAGAATAAACAATAAACATGAAAGTGAATAAAGACTGAGAGACAGGATCCAAAGCCACTAAACTGTCGATGTGGAGATGCTGAGGAACATAACATTTGATGGCTTTGGAGAATGATCTTTGTCTCATGGGAATCACTAGCTGAGAATTGTGGTTCTGTGATTAAAGACTAATCAGCACAAAGTCCCAGTGAAGATCAGCAGAATGCCAGACTGAGGAACCCTATAACATAAATGGGTCACCCTGAACCAGATCATCCCGGGACTATCCAAGGAGAATGGTGGGACCATTGTCCCAGTGGGAAGCCCACCAAGAACCAAGGACAGTTTCTCCCAGAGCACCTTGCAGTCTGAATGGTTTACTGTCTACACAAGTGGAGACCTCATTATGGGATACCAGAGGAAGCAGAATTGGGGATTAAATAAAACTTATTATGGGGTATCTTAAAGGAATTGTGGGAATGTGTGAGACATTATAGGATGTTTAGGGGAGGACCAAAAGTAGGAAAAGGAGCAGTCAAGGTGGATTAGGAAGGAACAAATAGGTAAAAATGGAGAGGAAAGGGGATAAAACAAGCTGGTCAGGTGTAAATATCTTTTGCTGGTACACATGTCAGTCTGAGCCCTGCGTTTCATAATCCCAATCTGCCCTGTCTTCTCATTAATCCTCTTTCTAATTATTTTCTGTATGTGTGTGCTTTCTATTCTGAGTTGGTATTTGTGAAAGATGGTGAACTTCAAGCTGAACTAGACAGCAAGTAGGATAAAAAATACCAGCTACTGGATAAAAGATACCAGCTACTGGAGCGTAACTGCAAATCTCCTGGGTTTGTATGGCTGGATACCAGCAACTGGGTGGACCAGGACATCTGGGGACCTGCTACTGGGTAGGCTGAGCATCTAGGGCTGTCATGGTTTAACCTCAGTCAGTCAGCAACTGAGCACCACACAGCTGCTCACTCACTCCCCCCGCACCCCTGGTGGGATGGGGGAGAGAATTGGAAGAGTAGAAGTGAGAAAACCTCATAGGTTGAGATAAAAACAGTTTAATAATTGAAATAAAATAATAACAACAACAACAATAATGTAATAATAATAATAATAATAATAATATACAAAGCAAATGATGCACAATGCAATTGCTCACCACCCACCAATAGATACCCAGCCAGTCCCTGAGCAGCAGCCCCCCTGGCCAGCTTCCCCCAGTTTATGTACTGAGCATGACATCACATGGTATGGAATGTCCCTTTGGCCAGTCGGGGTCAACTGTCCTGGCTGTGCCCCCTCCCAGCTTCTTGTGCACCTCCAGCGTTCTCAGTCGGTAAGAGCATGGGAAGCTGAAAAGTCCTTGACTTAGTGTAAGCACTACTTAGCAACAACTAAAACATCGGTGTGTTATCAACATTGTTCTCATGCTAAATCCAAAACACAGCACTGTACCAGCTACTGGGAAGAAAATTAACTCTATCCGTGCTGAAACAAGGACAAAGGCTCACCACTGGAGTGATTAATATTTTGTGTGTGTGTGTGTGTTTTCCACTGTTGGTTTTCCATCCTGATAAGCAAGAAAGCAGGAAGAGGATCAGGCTATCCACACTGTTCATGTTTGTGTGAGTGCTTTATGCATTTATGTGGGTGCTGGCAATGCCCTGCTGTTTGTGTTGATCCATGTGGCCAGCTGTACCTATGTGTATGCATGCATGCGTGTGTGTGTCTTGTGAATACATACTCAGCCTTTCTACTGGCTGAACCTTGGGACGCAAAGCCACAGCAACCTCACATCCATCAAGCTACTGCTTTCAGCTGCCTCAAACAAGAAATATGCTTGCCCTTGTGCAGCAAGGTGGGACAATCCTTCAGCTGAGAGAATATGATACTATCAACAGAACTGTGGTAATTTACCCACTAAAAATGTATTCTTCTATTAAACATTTTCACACTTTAAGGGAAGAAGCAGTTAGTTTATTTTTTGAAGGCAGAGATGCTTAGCTTACCTTTTAATAATGGTCCTATATGGCTTTCTGAAAAAAAATGTTTGAAGCAACAATGGCAGTATTTCAATTAACTTGGGTTTGGAATATCCAGAAATAATGCAGTGTTATTGCTTGGAAGCCTACAATTGTGTCCTTATTCTTGATATGAATATATCAAAGCAATAGTAATTGTCTTAGCTTCATATAAAATATAGTATGTTGCTACTTATGAATAAGAGGGCAAAAGTAGGCTCTGATGTGATTCACATTGATTCTTTAATATAAAGATAATGTATTTTTGGAAGGAAAGGTACACTATAATATAAATCTTGTGAGAAAGAAGCTATATTTGCTGGCACTGCTATTGTAGCTCACAGTTTTTCAATATGTCTGAGGAAAAGGTGCTCTGCAGGAAACACTGTGAAGCTAAGCAATTGTGGAAGCCCACAACAAATGCATGTGTGTAATGTAAGTATCGGAAAGGAATATTTCCCCTTACAGGAGTTACTTATTGTTCTGTTTCAGCTGGCTTTCTCAGGTAATGTGTCAGGATTCAGACAGGTTGGAAAGTACATGGGTAATTTATGATACCAAATGTATTGTATCTTGGATGGTCAAAACCATATAAATTGACAAAACATAGAAAGAGTCTTGAGGAAATTACCATTCACTCCTTTGTGTTAAAAAAAAAAAAAAAAAGGCTTAAAGGCTCTAGGTCATGGCATCAAATCCATTGTTATTTCAAAAAACCATATCATACAGATCTCACAAATTGACCTAACTTACCTTAAAAAATGTTAAAGATTCTTTTTCTCCTGCAATATGTAATGGAACTTAGTTCAATAAATTCATTGGATTATAATAAAAAAATCTAATGTTTAGAATTTTTCTAATTTTTTTCAAAAATTTTCCCTTGATGTGTTTGCTCTTGTGCCAGCATTGCCCACTAATATGCATGGGCATTTTTCCATTTTTTGATGGTTGCTTATACTTATTTAAATATTACAACCCCTTTCAGCTTTTTTTTTTTTTTACTTAAAAAACCAAGACCTCTCTGAACCTTGGGTCTGCATAGGTCTGCACAGCCATGTACAGACAGTGATTGAAAAGCTCTTCCCCAGCTCCATGGAAATGAAGTATAACTCGGTTCTTGTCTCTAATATTTTTAAGCTAGTTGGTACACAACTGTTTTGTTCTCAGCCTCTCAGTCCTTCATTGCGTTAGTTCTAATAAAAGAGCAAAAGGCAACACAGTTCTACTGACTTGCAGAATATTACATTGAGTTGTACCAGCTCAGTGTCCTACAGTGACGCAAAATTTTAATAGGAAGGGGCTGATTGTTTCTGAAATGTAGATTTGTTATGATTCTATGATTCTATGCTTAATTGAATTTAGTGCAATGAGAACTTTCTTGCTTTTGATCCATACCCAATATTTCAAGATGTCTGCTGGTAGAGAGTTGGTTTGGATGGAAGTCTGAAGAAAGGCCATTTCAGGCATTGATAAGGCTGAATTCCTGATAAATGCAGGCAACTTTCCTGAAAATGCCACAGTTACAGTCCAGGCAACACAAGGAATTTCTGTAGATGCAGTTTCCTGTGTTCATTTAAATGGAATTGATGATCTGCAAGCCTCATTTTGCCCCTGATACGGTAGCTAAATGCATTGTCGGACAAGATTGGAAACTGACAACAGCAGTGACAGATTTATTCCATTTATTAGGACAGTTGTCACTCTTTGGCAGCTTTCCCATTCTCAAATTATCTTCAGGATACAAAGTAACTAAGAAGGAAGAGAGTAATTTGTCTTTGGTATTGGTTATGAAGCTGAAATTTTTCACAATCATTTTGTTTGAGATGGATTTGTTTGCACACTGCATTGATGGTTATATTATTGTTTCTTTATTAAGACCAAGAACCTGCAGGTATGAAGCTTAAGAGGTCCATTTCCTCTTGACAGCTTCACTTTTCCACAGGGACTGAGGTACTATCTTCATCTTCAGCCCTTAGTGGTGTTGTCTGTTTTCTTCACTTTGGGAATAATAGTTTCCAAAGTGATTTTGGAATCAAGCAGGCAGGCAACCAGCCAGCTGTTGGCTATCAAACAGCAAGTATCCTGTATGTGCACTAAGACAGACCACGGGATAAAATGGGGCTTCTTGGGTTGTAATATGCATTAGTCCTGACATATAATCTTATTGATAAATTTATAAAACTCTAGTTTATAACAAGTTGTATTTTTGGCCTTCTGGAAGGCGGTTTTGAAATCCCACTAATCTGCAGGTAAGACCCAAAATTACAAGGGGTCTGTTACCACATAACTGTACTATACAGTACTTGCCAGTGTAATCTGTACAATGTGGTACAGCTATAACATTAGCCACAGTACTGCTTCCTCAAACAAAAGGGACTGCCTGGGTTGAGCACCTTGCAAATTCAAAGCTGAAGCGAAGTATGGACAAGTGTTGCCATTGCCGGCTTGCACTCTAAGAAAAACATTTTGCATTAAATTCTTTTGCAGATAACGGTAGGCTGATATTTGACGTACAAACTCTTTTTTTCACCCCCTTCTGAGAAAAGGGCAGGCAATGCTTAGAAAAGTGAGAAATGGAAAATACTAATATTATGAAATTACCTAACACACCCTGTTTTGCCTGAATACTATGGCACAGTCATTATATTGAGACCCATACTTTAAATCCTTATTTAGAGAATTCAATACCAACTGCAATGAAATTGGGTTGCAGCTGTCATGGCAACTTTAACTCAGAGTTCTGTCTTGTATGTCATTATAACTGTTATATGGGATTTTCTTCTGTGTGTTATTTTCTCCCTTAGATGTTGCATTTCTATCCTTTATCCTCTTGCATAAAGCAGTACAGGGATATATTACAAACTAATGACTGTTTTCAGTATTAACAATGAATCCTTATCTAGAAACCCAGCTTAATTGAAATATCAGTGTAGTGAGTCTGTAAGTAAATGCTAGAGATACCACTGGTATTTTAATGCCGGTAGATCTCCCTTGCTTTCCCTCCCCTCACATATGATTTTTCTATCTCAAGCCTCATCTAACTCTTGGTCAGGGACCCAGATCTTTGTCACCAGGAGTTATCCTGCAGCTCTCCACTGACCAAAACTGAGCTCTTCTCACCCTGGGCTGACCTGTGGTTTGGCAAGACACACTTTAGCAGGGAAGAAGGAGCACTTGTGCAAAGTACAAAAAGATCTGCCAAAATCTTTTTTTAATTTTTGTTTATTTTAATATTTGTTAGCATTTGACAGTATGTATGTTATGACTGAGCGCAGGTCATGTGGTACTCTTTGTTCTGAACAGATAAGTAGTTGAGTCTTTTAGGATTATTACAGATGTAAAATCAGCATTTAACTTCTGTTCTGTAAGATTTGTTTAATATGTGCAATTTCACTATTTCTGCCAGAAAAAGTTTTCAGATTAAGTAAGAATGACATGAGATAATAAGCAATGAGAAATTCTTTAAAAATGTTCAGTTCTACTTGAATTTACTTCACAGTGTTATCCACCTTGCCCAATTATGAAATATTTCATATTATAAAATTCAAAGAAAAAAATTTTAAATTTCAATTAAAAAGTAATTATGGCTTATCTGTCTGGAGATGGCTGTAGAAACACAGCCTAACATCACTCCTTTGGAAAAATCCTACAAATTCAATTAAAATTTAACAGAGAATTATTTTCATTTTATAGGGCGTTTTAAAATTCCAGATGGATTCAAAATCCTCCCCTCACACCCTTACCTTGCATGTGCACACACACATGCACACACACACACACACACACACACACACTCCCACACACAGTTTCTTTTACAGGGCCATTTTACACCACTGAACAGAACTACCCTTATGCCCCCTGTCCCCCCCCCAAAGTTTTAATTTAGTTTTATGAAACCAGTACTGCTCTGTCTTCACTCCTCTCTGAGTCTAGGGGCTTCTCATGTCTGCCATCCCACTCAACCCTATGTCAGCTTCTCACACATTGTCATTTTTATCCTTTTTTTTTTTTTGGTAAGTGGCAGTGTGCTACATGGATAAATTAGCAGAAATGTTGATTTTAGACTCCCCTTGATATAATAAAGGGGGTTGCAGCTGAAAGTTTTGTTTTTTTTTCCATAAGATCCCCAAGGCTCAGAAACATCCATTTTTATCAGGCTGTCAGACATGCTCCAGATCTACTACCCCCAGACATCAATACCTCAAACACTGTTGCTAAAGAAAAGACTCCTGTTTGTGCCATGAAATCTGGTTTCTGTTGGGGTAGAAGGGTGTAGCTCTGGCTGTCTTCTGGAAAACAGTTACCCTCATTTTGTTCTGATAATTTTACGTGTTTGGCAGCATCTTCACAGCCTGAAAAGAACACACTGTACCAGTATGAAGAAAAGTATAAACTATAGCTGGTCATTGGTTATGTGATTGAACTTTGTCTGCTTTTCTAGTTTGTTGTTCTTATACATTAGAAATCATTTTAAATGAATGAAATAATTAATTAAGCAATAAAGAGCTGCATTCCCTGTAGTGTCTCTCTTCAGGTGGACATAACAGAAACATGGACACATGCCAGTGATGTGCAATTCTCTGCACCTCTTCTTTCTTCATTTCCTTGC
Organism: Pygoscelis adeliae; assembly: GCF_000699105.1. Taxonomy (NCBI): domain Eukaryota; kingdom Metazoa; phylum Chordata; class Aves; order Sphenisciformes; family Spheniscidae; genus Pygoscelis; species Pygoscelis adeliae. The sequence continues at coordinate 169,552 of NW_008824666.1, read as the reverse complement.
CTCCTTTCACCCAGGCCAAACATTGCACACAAAGATGGATGGTGAAAGAAGGTACAGATACACCAGTTCTTCACTTTCTCAGCTTTCTTCACCTTGGACCCAGGGGTGACCTAGAAGCTATTTGAGAAAATTGTTGGCCTATGTGAATACACAGCTCACTCCAAAGAGTTTTGAATTAGTCTGTCTCTGAAATTCTCCTGAATTATGCTCTTACTGAAAAATGGCATTTTGGGCTAATGCCAGGGGATCACGAACACTAACAGTAGCTCAGAAGGGAGAATTCAGAGCTGTCTTCTGGCATAGGCAAAATGTGGCAAATGTAATACAGTGTTAAAAATAAGGTACTTCTCTTCTGCTGTAATAATTCTCAGTTCCTCAAGGAGGAGCCTGTGTGAAAGCTACAGACCAGACTTTCAGTTGCCAAAACATATCTGCATTATCTGTGTGTAGTACAACATTCAACCTCACATGATTCTTAGTAGCTTAAAACCTTCCATTTCGCAAAGCAAAATGAGCATCCAGGTCATGTATCTTTTGAGTAACACGTAATAGACTTCCAAACCATGGCAGTTTCCTATTTTTTAATCCAATATCCCAAGATTTAGCCAGAAAATCGTAATTCCTGTGGTACTGAAAGAGCAGACCTGAGGTATCGTTACATAGCTGACAGCCACCAACTTTGAAAAAATCTTCTGTTGAAATCAGAATTTTGCAGTGGGGGTGTATGCCTATTATGTTCCTAAATAAGGTAGACTGAAAACATTTCTGTTTTTAATATACCGAAGAGATAATTAAAATTTGGAAAAGACTGCTACTTTCTGTTTCTAACATCACATAAGTGATTTATACAAGTATTTGGACTTTGTGTGTGTGAGGAACAGTCTCAGGCATATAGCCACTAATCAAATGCTTTCTTTTTTTTCATTCAACCTCATTTACAACATAACCATTAACTCCTTTCATATAGACAGATAACCGCACCTTTCACTCAAAATGATGGTTAAAACTGAATCTTCTAGTCTGACAGAAGAAATGCTTGAGAAATGTTTACTTGTTCTCCCAGTTAGGCAGTATGTGGTGTCCAAAAGAGCTGACTCACAAAGCAGAAGGCCTTTATCTGAAAGTTTGAAGAAAACAAATATTATTTAATATAGAACTTTTCCATGGAAATTTCATTGTCCTCTGACTCTATTCTCAGCAAACTACTGAACAGACTTGTTGAAACTTTCCAGAGAAATTCAGCCTGAGGCAAACATTTGGTGTTTAAATTGCAAGCCATCCAGTTAAAGTTTAGACAGGTGTCTGAAAATAGAATTTTAAAGTAGAAAACATAAAGCAAACTGGTAAACTGTGCTACTGGCACCAGCGGTAATCTGCAAATAGTTAAATGTCTGGAACTCAAAAATATGTAGCATAGTTCTCTAGGTTTGCATGACTAATAAAATGCATGCCTTCAACTGGCAGATTTCAGCATTAGTTTTTAATCATCAAATTAAATAGGGACAGACCAAAGGGTTGGATCACTACTGTCCAACTGTCATTCACTAGCAAATCTGTAGGATTTTCTGGTATTTTGCTGAGAAGTCAATGGTTCCAGAATGTAGGCAATTATAAATATCCAGATGCCTGCTTGCACAGAAAACACATTACACTTTTCCCTACTAATACTTTTTTCCATGTAAGGAATTTCTATAGCAGATGCTGAGTTGCTTTGAAGAATTATGAATGAAGAGAAAGAGAGCTGTGAAATGTAAAGTGGTTGTCAACACTGCAGAAGTTTGAGAACTTATACGTTGGAAAGTGCATGGCAAAGAAAAAGTTATACTGTGGGAAGGATGGAGAACACATGATCTCATATGTATCAAAATGTAAACTGATGCCGGTTCTTTGCTGTTCGAAGAGGGGCACTAAAATTATGAAGATTGCCTTTTTTTTTAAACTTGAAAATTATTTGTGTTTTCTAAACTATGAGTGAGAGTGAGATTTAGTGGCTAGAACCTGTGAGGGAAAGCAGTAACCAAACACTGAGCTGATATGTAGCATGTGCAATTCAAAGTAGGATTTTTAGGGATGTATAACTTTAAACTTTTTTCAATATTTTTCTTTAAGTCAAGACAAAGAATCATCCACATCATTTAAAACAAACAAACAAACAAACAGTTTCACAAAGAGCTTGAGAAATGACTGAAATCCATGGAAGCTACTGAATACATCACCTACTAAAAAATAGGACCAGGTTGACTTAGGTGGTGAAGCTGAGATTCATCATATACCACTTTTTCAGTACATCAGCCTTAACTTAAAAGCCTTATGCCCCCTAATTTAGAATGAGGTGTGCCTCATAACAGTACGGAGCTTTAAAAGGGCCCAATATATATTGAAAATCTTGAATGAAGCGTACAGTAGGAAGGTAAGGCTTTGACTGATTAGAATGAAAGGCAAAAAAACCCCCCCAAAACCCCAACTGAATCCCCATGTAAAGCCGATGAATCAAGAATTATACCTTAGAAAATATATCTTCTGTTCTAAAAGTAATTGCAATAATTTTCTTGCATTTCCTTGTTTTTTCTTCATTTTTCCCTCTCTTTTTTAATTTGCCTATAGACTAAATACATTTTTATTTCTACAATATACTGGAGTTTGTTATAAGGGCTAGAATCCCAAATCTGTATCCCAGATAGGTGTTTGATGTAAATTTGTATATATTTGGCCTAATCATTCTGTATGAGTTTGCGTTTGTTGAACTCTCTTGGCACAGATACTGATTTTGGAAAGAGCAGAAAGTCGTTACTGCTTTTTACTGTTGAACACTTTACAATGAGAACTAATCCAGATGTCAAAACATACCTGAAGTCACTAACATGCCTTTGGATAACTTGCTCAAAAAAAAATTGTTGGCACACAAGAATCTACTTCAAAGTCTGTGGAAACTAATAGAAAGGCTTCTTCTGACTTAACTTGAATCCTGATCCAACATCAACACAAGTCGATGGGCCAACTCACGCAAGTAAGTGTTACAGGATCAGACCTTGTAGGAGTATTTATTATTATAAATGCAGTGTAAATAGATCTACTTTTGATGTCTTACAAGAAGAATGAAGGCGGTAGAAGGATTATTTTTAAGACAAAACTTAATTACGTCCTGTCCAAATACAACCCAATTCCCATTAAGAAACATTTGTTTCCAATGAATAGACAAACCATTGTTTGTGAAATATTTATTACTGATTCGTACTTTTTTAAAATCACAGTTGCTAGAAATAGCTGCATTAACTTGGCCTTTATCTGAATTCCTTTGTGCTTACTGTTATCCTATTAATCTAGCTTCACAGGTCATTTTTGTTTAAAGAATGACTCTACAGTCAGACATTACAGTTAGATGTGTACTAGTTAGGGCCTGGTTATAGGTCTAAAATATTAAAATGGTCTCTAGCATGGTACTGGGCTGAGCCAGCTAGCCCAATTGGGCATGGTTTGGAAGTTAACACAGGTCAGGACTGATTCCCAGTAAGTGGTTTGTAGGCATCCAGTATGATCTGGAGGCTGAGAGTTTAACAGCAGAAGCACAGGTCACCTGATGGCAGCTGGCCACAGTGGTTGAGAATGGCCCCATGCAGATCTCATTTGCTAGTGCAGACACAGCTAACAGTGCTATCAAGTGATACCTCATCAGACTTGGTCCTAGGTAAGAAATGCAGAACGTCCATAAGAAATCATGAAGGATTTGATGGGAGAGAAGAGGGGTGAGAAACTTCCTCTTGAGTCATTTATGCTTTGTTTCTATTTATCTGCCTGTCGTGGTTTAACCTCAGTCGGCAACTGTGACGGTGTGCTCCCCCGCCCAACCTGACCTTTATCTCCTGTAACCCTGCTTAAGTGATAACTAGCAGGGCCAGTCGTTAATGGATGCTGATGGTGATACTTTGTCCATTAACAAAGTGGATTCAGAAGCCAGATAACAACACAATAGCCCTTAGTTGTTGTGAGAAATACACCCACTTAACTACAGTTATCAGTATGTAAATATGACTATGAGTCAATCATCTTACTCCTATAAACAGTGAGCAGCCCAAGAGCCCTTTGAGCTCTCCTGCATGGCAGCGGGCTGCATGCCAGGATCTCCCCTTGAGTAGGGACGCCTCTCAAAGTTACTCCTTGAGGTTGAGAGATTCCTTGCCGAGACAGATAAGTGACTAATAGCATGCTAAACTTTGAAATCTTAGCTAAGAGATATAAAGGATTGATTGTGCATATATAATCGTTTAGACATAAACCGTTGACCAAGACTGGGACTAGGATTGGATCCAGCCACACCTAAATGCCTGTCTGAGAAGTTTAGAAAACAAGGGGGTCCTTTCTGAACCTCATGACTCAATGGGAGGGTCTTCCTGACAGTTTTGTCTGACCGTGTCCTCTATGCAGTAAATAATCAAGTGTACCTCGCCATCGAATCTTTTTCACTGTTGCATTTACCATTGAACTTTGTTAATTCACACTTCAACTCACTGTTTTCTATCAATAAATTGTTGTTGCTTCTCTCTTACGAGTGAAGTGCAGTCTCATTCCATCCGTGACAGCAACTAAGCACCACACGGCCGCTCGCTCACCCTCCCCCCCCGGGTTGGACTATAATAATAGTCATAGTAATGAAAAGGAAAACAAAAAAAAAAAAAAGAGAGAGGAACAAAACCCAGGAAAAATAAGTGATGCAACCTCTCACCACCCACAAACCGATGCCCAGCCAGTCCTCGAGCAGTGGCCCCCCCGGCCAGCTCTCCCCAGTTTATGTACTGAGCATGACGTCACATGGTATGGAATGTCCCTTTGGCCAGTTTGGGTCAGCTGTCCTGGCTGTGCCCCCTCTCAGCTCTTGTGCACCTGCAGCCTTCTCAGTCAGTAGAGCAGGGGAAGCTGAAAAGTCCTTGACTTAATGTAAGCACTACTTAGCAACAACTAAAACATCGGTGTGTTATCAACATTGTTCTCAGCTAAATCCAAAGCACAGCACTGTACCAGCTACTAGGAAGGAAATTAACTCTATCCCTGCCAAAATCAGGACACTGCCAAACGCAGATCCACACCATAATTTGCAGCAGAGCATGTGCTGTGCAAGCAGTTGCTATAAGCACAAAAGCATCCAAATTTGTCAGTAAAGGAGATAACTTCCATTAGCAGGCATGCACTGAGCTCACTTTGCTTCTGGAGCTTATCAGACTTTACAAGAAAGTTATGTGTCATATTTAACCTACAAGATAGTGATTGATCTTCATAGATGAAATCTCAGGGGACAGTTTTGTGAAAGATGACAGCATGAAAGTCAGTAGTCCAGCTTTTCTTTAAAATGCATTTAAGTGGGAAATAATTCCACTAGACAAGTCTCTGATCTGTCAAACTGTTGGAAATCTGGAACACCAGATATCTTGCTGATAAACATCAGCTGCATTATTCTAATTTATCAAGGAGTAATGGGATAATGATTGCCCCTAGAAGAGGCTACACAATGTCATGATCCAGAGAATAAAGAAACAGAAAAGCATAAGGGTTTGTAGATTATCCTACATTAAGCTTAGCAAATGTATCACCATATTCTGAGGTAAGTCTGTGTCATACTGTCTAACAGCAAATACATATTTTGTTGTGAAAAATGCACAAATTCATCCAGAATGTCTTCCTTCGAAAGAAAAGATGAAGATTAATTACTATAAATTGTGATAACTTAAAGTGGCAGAACACAGAAATCCGTAGAGTTGAAAATTTTCGCTGGGTTTTCTGCAAACGATGAAAACTTTGCTCCATAGTAACATTTGGCAAAAGTCAGTGGAACTGTTTCAGCACCTGAAATTGAGCATTTCTTTATCCACAGGAGTACAGGAGTTCTTATGGCAAATCCTGTTTCTCCTGTTTCCTTGTATCACAGCAGAATGGATCCAAAGTCCAAACCTACATGACACCAGGCCTGCCGGCAACAGACGAGGTACACTTTTCACAAAGGGGGAAAAGGATCTTTCCACAGGAGTTAGCAGGGCTAATTGAAAGATCTTTAAACTAGATTTGAAGGGGGAAAGGGATAAAATCAGGCTCACTAGAGATAAGCCTGGGGGCAGCACGCCAATGTTTGAAGGACAGTGTGCTAGCAAGGTCCTTCGGTCTGCCATCTCAGTGGAGGTAGGGGATGGAGATCTATGCAGCAGCAAAGACGCAAGGGTTATGGATGTGTTAGAAACCATGGAAGTGCCTGAGAATGGTCAAGTAGGAATTAGGGTTTCTCCCAAAAAAAAGATGATGGGATCAATAGCCCAACTGAAGTGCCTCTGCACCAATGCATGCAGCATAGGCAACAAACAGGAGGAGCTGGAAGCCATTGTGCAGCAGGAAAACTATGATATAGTTGCCATCACAGAAACATGGTGGGATGAGGTGCACAACTGGAGTACTGCAATGGATGGCGATAAACTCTTCAGAAGGGATAGGCAAGGAAGAGGAGACGGTGCGGTAGCCCTGTATGTTAGGGAGTGGTTTGATCGTCTAGAACTTAATGATGGTGATGATAGGGTTGAGTGTTTATGGGTAAGAATCAGGGGGAAGGCCAACAAGTCAGATATCATGGTGGGAGTGTGTTATAGACCACCCAACCAGGATGAAGAGGCAGACGAAATATTCTATAAGCAGCTGGGAGAAGTCTCACAATTGCTAGCCCTTGTTCTCATGGAGGGACTTCAACTTCCCAGAGTTCTGCTGGAAACACAATACAGCAGAGAAGAAACAGTCTAGGAGGTTCCTGGAGTGTGTGGAAGATAACTTCGTGACACAGCTGGTAAGTGAGCCAACTAGGGAAGGTGCCCCACTGGACCTGTTTTTTGTGAACAGAGAAGGATTTGTGGGTGATGTGATGGTCAGAGGCCGTCTTGGGCATAGCGATCACAAAATGATAGTTTTCCATTCGTGGAGAAGTAAGGAGGGGGGTCAGCAGAACTGCTACCTTTGATTTCCAGAGGGCAGGCTTTGGCCTGTTTAGGAGACTGGTTGACAGAGTCCCTTGGGAGACAGTCCTGAAGGGCAACGGAGTCCAGGAAGGCTGGACATTCTTCAAGAA
>NW_008824666.1:115717-160670 GCF_000699105.1 Pygoscelis adeliae | reverse complement strand
TGAAAGGGTTGTCAGGCATTGGAACAGGCTGCCCAGGGAAGTGGTTGAGTCCCCATCCCTGGAGGTATTTAAAAGACATGTAGACGTGGCACTTAGGGACATGGTTTAGTGGTGGACTTCGCAGTGTTAGGTTAAGGGTTGGACTTGATGATCTTAGAGGTCTTTTCCAACCTTAATGATTCTATGATTCTGTGACCTCCCAACCCTGTGTGTGCTTCCAGCAGAGTCCTAAACTCAGATGCAAGTGCCATATATAAAGTCCTTTTCAGTAGGACTTATTATTACTAATATTTACTTAGTACTGTAAGTAAAGGATATGTATCACTTAAGGATATTTGCAGATGGTTGAACCCATTTTGTTAAGACAGGTTGATGATTCGCATGTTGAGCCATCCTCTGATCTTCCTTCTTAAATGTATGTGGACTGAGCAATTTTAAACGATTCAGCACTAAAGACCTGGCTTCGCATTTATTTTCACTCCCCTCCTTTTTTTTCCTTTCCTTTTTTATTTAGCAATCTTTGGGTGGTTTAAATACACAATATTTACTTTCCCAATCTTTTCAGTAGGAAAAACAAATTGAAGAGTGTAGCTTAAGAACTACTGACAGGGATAGACTGTCAAATTGTAGGACTGAAATTGCCAGATTGTGAAAAGTTTTGTTCATGTGTTTCAAGAAAGCAAGCTAATCTCCCTTTTATATAGCAAGGTGGAATAATGTTTTCATATTACATTTTTTAAGTTATTTCTCCACTAAGACTCTTAATAATGGATGAACTTTCAGGTTATGAAATATTAATTCAAAACCCAAGGATTTCTAGGGTCTGAAAGCTTCAGTTTTGATCTTGTTCTCCAGACGTATCTCAGATTTCCTTTCTTCCATTTTTAAATCTGGTCCCATAATGAAAAGGTCCATCTGCTTTTTGTTTTCATACCTTCCTATGTTTGTTAAAGCATGGGAATAATCCAGGTTTCACGTTTTAATTATATATTGAGGATATAATGTTTTCTGAAGATGAAAAACATAGCCTTCTAGTGGTGCTTAGGACTATGGCAGATGTATTGTTTCAATTTGATAAAACCAGGTTGTTTGCTTCTGGCATTTAAGTTGCACCATATGCAGAATATGATGTTCTAATTGTTGAACTTATTAGAATCATTAACACTGATCCCAAATAACTCAGTTGCATATATAGTGATTTTTCTGGGTTTTTTTCTTCTCCAGTTGTTCTTGAATGCTTGAGTGCAATTAGACAGGACATGACCTTATACTAAGAAACAATCTGTCTTTTAAATTGGTCAAAGGTATCTCAGAGAAGTGGATATTTATGCAAAATTTTGATTGCAAAAAAGAGAACAATGTATGGGAAATGCAGCTAAAATATAAAAGTTTGGCTAGAGTGCTCACATGAACTTGGACTCACACTGACAAAGGGTTAAGGATCATTAAGGTGCCACTGCCAGTGGCTGGCTTACTGAGTAGCATTATTGCTATTCACTTGGGCATTTGTGTATCTTATACACTGAACAGAAAGAGTACCGGATTGATACAGTTAATATTCAGAGCAAGAAACACCTGAGCCACCCCATAGGACACACTGTAGAAACCCATTCAACACTTGTGTGTGTGCGCACTGTTTTTTGTAGATATACAAGAGGTGTGTATATCACACAGTAACATCTACAAACTTATGTAATAGTCTTATGTTTTTAAGCTTTTTACCTACATACTAAGAGTTTGATGTGGAAAATTTCCTACTTGAATCTCTTCCATCCCAGGAAACTCTACTAACCAGCAGGTAAGAGGCAGGGCTGAAAGATTATTTCTTGAAGTGGGACAACTCTGCTGAAGATCTTGCCATGTTCGAACATGAGAAATCTAAACAGAGGGGCTGAATTCAGAACATTCTCTGTGGGGAGATCTGAGTGCTAAGATACTATTCATAAACTCTGTGTTAAAATGTCACCAGACAAAATGTGTAAAGTGTACAAATGGTTGTACTGAGCATTGGATTCCCTTTCCCAGGACATGTACAATCACTTGGACTCAAGAACCTGTATTCCACCCAAGCTACATATTAGGGTTATAAGTGCCTGTCTGGATCTCAACCCTAACCTGAGAATATAATGTTATTAGCTTGAGCCTGTGGTGCCTTGAGTTCTCTGCCAGATCCTCCTCCTTTTCCATTCCAAACACACGAATGACACATGCGTACTTTCTGTGGTTTGGCAGCAATTTCAGTCTGAATCTGAGCCAGGCACAAAAACCGTGCTTAAGACACCTCCATATGCCACTGATTACCTGGCTCATTGCCAGCTGGAGTCCAGCCTCAAAACTATTGAGGTGGTTGCGAGGAGTGAAGGTATCCCGCCTCAGTGTGGGTGTGGTGCTCAGGATTGTTGTCAATCCTGAAGTATAATCTTAGTCCCATTGTAATTAGCAATAAAACTTCCATTGTGTCAATGAGATCAAAATTACCCATGCAACACCAAGGAGTGACAGATAAGAATCCATCAGCTTGGGTTTTGAATTGTTGCTATAATTGTTGCTTCATTTATAATGAAGTGGCTCAAGGCTGATGGGCATAAATTAGATTTTTAATTGTTTTATGCATTCTGTAAAGTACCTCAAAAATGTAGGATAAATTCCTCCTTTTCTTAAAGCACCTCAAACACTAATCTCCATTTTAATGTACTTTATCATTGTTAATAATAATAATCTGTTGAATGTACAAAGTAAGAAATGGGAAGAAAATTAGAAAAGGTGAAGACATATGAAGAGTTACTTTACCTTTTAGTGAACTCTGTTTCATCAACTTCAGTTATACAGCTGTCCTTGGGCCTATTTCAATGCAGAGAAGTGAAGTAATATTGCTAGATGGCTGTGAACCTCAGGGAAATCCTCTATTAAGGGAATGATGGCCTTTAAGGGGATATCAGACTTTATTGTTTCTCTGTTTCTTTGAACACTGTGTTCTTGAACTCTGAAGTAGCATTAGCATCCAGGATTGTAGTCCCTACACCAGCATTGGCTAGATAATTTGGTTATTCTTTATAGATATGTATTATAATATTCTGTTGAATTTTCATTTCAGGAGAATTATTTTTCTGTTTCAAAATTAGTCCAGTGGAAAAAGAGAAACATTTCCAAAGGCTTGAACCTTGAGGGAGAAGACAAAGAGTTAGGGCTTCTGCAATCAACCTTGTCAGTGCCACCCTAGCCTATAAGAGATAGAAGTCAAGAACCTGTCTAGACCAATTCAGAGGACAGAAAGGCAAAGTTTTTTTTCCCAAAATGGTAATTCAGACAAAAAAAAAATTATATTTCCATTTTCCACATCCCAGGCTAATGCCTCTCACCTTGAAATACAGGGACTTCAAATGTCTTCACAACAATCTGTTGAAAAACAGGTTTTAGCTTTAAAATTATTTCAGCAACTTTTTTTTTTTTTAATTGTAGGTATTCTTACATGTCAAACATTTTCCACATCTAAATAAAGGATTTGATTTGTACATTGCTTAAATTCTTTATGCATTTCATGTCATCCAGATATTTCTTTAGCATGGATATCTTTATAATACAATACATAATGCATAAATGCAATGTTTATTACTAGACCTAGATCAAAATCCAGGTTTTAGTGTTAGTGCCAAATACCAGAGATGTCCACAATTTCAACTCACAGCTGTACAATTTGAAATCCAATGAGGTATTCATCAGATAAGGAACACATAAGTATAGCCCTGAAACTCAAACTCAAAAGGATACAACCTGGCATCAGCAGTTTATTTGAAAACAAAACCAGGAAAAAAAACCCCACACAAAGCACTTCACTATACAACTTACCCTCAGGTTTGTATGCATGATTATTTTTCAACTGTCCATGGCTGAACTTTCTGAGATTCCTCTGTAGACAACGTCCTATGAATAAACTTTTAACTCAGATAGAAATAAACCCAAATGTCTGAGCATTAGAAACAAAGAAACAAGCAAATATTTCCACCTGGGTCAATCTTACCCTGCACAGTGCAGCAAGCAGTCATTATACTTCCTTCGAGAAAAATGCATCAAGCAGAAAATAGCCTGTGGGTTTAAGTTTGGAGGAAGAGGCAAAGAAAAAAAACCCATTGTTTTAATTTATTCCCTTTTTTCAAACTAAAAATAAAAGAAAAGAAAATGTGGCTCAGAGTGAAATTTTCAAAGACACATCAAGGAGCTGGAAATCTCATCCAGATTGCACCCAAAAATTTTCTTTCACCCAAAATGCAAATAGTTCTTTGCTTTGACTCCCAGATTCACCAAGGTCATAACTCTGTCCATACATGGTAATGCAGACCCAGTTGAAGGATCATGAACACATTTTTATTTATTTATTTTAGTTGAACTTGTGTCCCACCTGATTTTCTCCACATATTCTCAACAATAAATGGCTTATAACCAAAGACACCAATTTTATACTGTATATTTGCTGTAAAATCACATTTATGTAAACACCGACTTCACACATTCAACGTAAAAATGGAGTTGATATCTTGCAGACAAGAAGGTCAAGACTATAGGCTGTCTGGAGGGCTCCCTTCGGGTAAGAAAATCAATTAAGTAAGGTTAGTTTAAATTTTACTCCCTTTTTAAAAGCTTGTCAACTAAAGGATGAACTTTGTTATTTATATTCCAGCCAGCGGCAGGAAAAGGCAGGGGCAGCATTGCCTGAGGGAAATTTCAGGAACCTCAGCCCCAGAAGAAATCTGCATGGACCTCTCTTGCCTTCTGCCTTTCATTTCTGTAACCCTGTTTACTGAAGAAGTCTTAAGTGCATCGTTGCAAAACCTGTCCAGCCAAGGGATAAAAAGGAAAAACTCTCTTGTACCTTCATTCCACTGTCTGTCTGTAAGGTCCTTGAGGGCATCAACAAGTTTTAATGTCCCTTCCCAGGTCCCTGGGACTCCCCTTACCCTGCCCATGTCCCAGCACCCCAGACCCCCCAGGGCTGTCAGTCCCTGCCCCAGCGAGATCGCAGGATGCCACCTCCAGCCCTGCCACAGCCCTGCCCCTGCCCAGCCATGGGCCACGCCAAGCCAGGCCCACATGCAGGCCGATGTCCCATCCCTGTCCCCAGGGAGATGCCTGATGCCCGGGGATGGGGCTGTCCTGGCTTCCCCCCTGGCCTGCCCGGCTCCTGGCTGTGCTACCTTCGGGAGTCCCTGCCACCCCCCAGCCCAGTGAGCTGCTGCGCCCATAGTGCTCTGACACCATGTGCCCATGAAAAGGCCTAGTGCCTATTTAGAAATAGAAATGTGACAGCTAGAAGCTAACATTTCTGTTTTACGGGTGTCAAAACACAGGATAGGGCTCTGAGCAACCTGATCTAGTTGAAGATGTCCCTGCCCACAGCAGGGGGGTTGGACTAGATGACCTTTAAAGGTCCCTTCCAACACAAACTATTCTATGATTCTGTGATTCTATGATTCTATTGTTGGTTCTGGTAAGAAATGTAGTTTTACAGTCTGTTTTGAATATAAAAGACACCAGAGAGGTGCCTCCACTATTTAAACTGTTAGCTTCCCTTGGTCTCACTATTGTCAGACAAGCATTTCACTCATAGAGCATTTCCTTATGAAGAAAGAAGTGGATGCCTCCATATAACCATATTATTTTTTCTTTTTGCTGGAATTGAAAATTTGATTTATGGTTTGGCTTATATTTCTATTTTTTTATGGGAATTTTCTCCAGCTCCCTTCTAATGTTTGACTTACAAGGATGTTTTGCTACATTATTTTCCCAACTTGCGCTACATGGCCCACCACTGTAGTATTTCAGAAGCAACACAAACAATAACCACCTGTCCTGTCTGTTCTGAATGGTCATTCCCAAGTTTGAAGGGCATTCAGAACTTGATGAAGCTAAACTTTTTGATTAGAAAATTTCAGAATAAGCATCATTGTTAAAATTATTAGCTTCCTCTGGGAACCAAGCTGCAGGCTGGCTTTAAGGTTTCCTGCAATAAAATGCACAACGAACTCATTGTCCTGGCTGCCAAACGCCAATGTGAGGCCCTTGACAGCACGATGATATCAAACCTCCAAATAAAAAGCAATTCTCCTAGCAGACTGTAGCTTCCGGCAATGTACATAGCTTGATACAGTCATTAGTTTTTATGCAGTTTTAGAGCAAACGTTTTACTAGGAACCCAATTTTCTTGTCACTGAAGAGACTATTAGGCACCCCAAGCATGACAAGTGTCAAGAGCTCCTTCCAACTGAAACATGCCATTGACAGAAGGTGATTTGCTATCAAAGCTATATACATATACTTTGTTTGCTTAGTTTGAGCATTAAAAAAAAAGGAAAAAAGAGAAGTATCTTAGCTTATCTCTTATGATCTCCTCTACCATTTATGGTTAATATTCATCTTAAAAGTTTGCAAAAGGGGCCCCTTTAAAGGCTATATCCAAAGGACGCTGTGATTTTTGAATAGGTAACAGCCTTGAGTTTTGCATTATGCAAGGACAGCTGGCAAAGCATGCGGGCTGTGAAATAAGCGGGAGGCTTGAAAAAATCCATCCTGAAAGAGAAAACAAGGTTAGGAGCAATGAGCTGTGACTGACTAGAGCTGTGGGAGCTTGGAAACCTTCCCCCCAAATGCAAATGCTTCAGGTTACTTATCTGAACTGTCTGTTGAAAGAAATTGCGTTCTGAGACAGCATGAAATAAGAGAAGATGAAGCTCAGTCCTATCCTTTACTGTTCTGCAATGCCCAGCATCCATTCCCAAAGAAAGTGCTCAACTTTCAAATGCAAATTAATTTCTACTGGAGGGGTACATACTGTACTGGAATATAAAATAAGATGTATCCTGCTCTTTTAATGTCAAGGTATTCTTCATACAGAGAATTTTTTTTCCTTCTCAATATAGACAACATCATCTACTCTCAGATACAAAAATGTCATGGATGGCTCCAGAACTCCAGAGTTCTGGCCCTTTGGAATATTGGGCTCCAATAGTGTTGCCTCAGAAGAGGCATTTTAGCATGGCACAATATACAGGAGTTTCTGTTTGTTGTGCCAGCCCCAGAAGCCAAAATTAGATCAGATAACTATTTCTCCAAAGGAGGCTCTTCTTTCTGTAGTCTATTCAGTCATTAAAATGACCCAAACTTCAAACATTGTTTTTCTAGAGTTTTTCTAGAGAATGTCTTTGCTCTTCCTATTTTGATCACTCCATTTATTGTGAACTATTTCTCCCTGAGCTTTATGAGGTCTCTGAGACCTATCAACAATTTCTCATATAAACTTGCTGAGGATGACTAAGGAAAAAAGGAGATTGTCATACCCATTATCTTCATGAAGTATATCCTAGAGACATAGTGTACAAAAACAACAATACTTAAAAAAAAACAAAACAAAAACAAAAACCAAACAAAAAACCCTGACACCACATTCATTAAGGAATAGATAGCAAAGATGGATTTAATGCAAATGTAGTCAAAATTCTCAAATCTTCAATGTTTTTAAATATTTTGTCAGTAATCTGACAGATAATAACAGACTAAGAGACACTGTTTCTCTTTCTTGTGGAGATTGTATTGATCACCTCAGCCTACTCTAGCACTGTTGGTATTAGTTACATTAACATTGTAGTCCTCATTAAAAAATTGCATTACAAACAAACAAGCTAACCTCAGAACAAATTAGGTGGAATGGGCAAAGATGTAACACACCTGAAATGAAAATCAACCCTGATAGATTGATGGAATGCCAGCATAGAATATCAAACAAAACTAACTCAATTAACCTTCAAGGAATAGTAAAAAGCAGGATGATTTCATGCGTTAAATAGTACGTTACCATTATTAAGCTCTGACGCTGTTCGGTGAGTGATCACTTACATGAACAATTATACAGAAGCCAGGATCTTCTTCATATATTGGTGTAATTCAGGCTTCTGTAATAAAGTTTATTTTGCAATTCATTCTGTTAGTTTCAAAGTTACTTCTCAAGTTATGCTGCAAATAAATTATTTTTCAATAAGAGGTATATGATAAATCATTGTTCCTAGCAAGATTTAATTCATGGGGAAAAAAAAAATCCAGAAGTTGTCTTTGACTTGCTTGGGACATTTCTGGAGAATGCTAAGTATAATTCTCTGCAGTATCTGCACAGATGCTGTGAAAAATAGTCACAATGAATAGACACAATATAGTCAGAAATCAAGAAGTTACAATACAGTTGCCAAAGACGTATGTGAGCAGATGTTAAATGGTACACAGGGCCAGGACAAGGTCAAAAGCTGGAAGGATAAAGTACTGAACACAGGCATATATGGGAAGGTGCCGCTTTGAGCTTCTAACTCAACTAAATACTGAACTTGATTTGAGACAGGAGCTGCTGCTTCACACGGTGAGGTGTGATATAATTAGTGAAGTAATCAATTGCATTTTGTCTCAGAAGAGAGTATCTTCTGACTTTTGCTGAATTTCTATCAGAACATTTAATCTCTACAAAAGAAAAGGCTTTATATCATAAACCTCTGAAAAGATATAAACTTTTAAAAAGTTGTTTTAAAAGTGATTGTACTTTATATGAATGCTTTAAGGAAACCATGTGGAAAGATACATATTTATTAAGACGAGATTGATTAATCCCTACCAGAGCAGAACGGAAGTGGTAGATAGTGACAGTATTAAAAAACAAAATAAACCAACTATCCAAAGAAACATTTCATGGTTGAAAGACAAAGGCAATTTCTAAGTATTTTCCCATTTTTGGTCCAGGAACAGTGGAAGGACATGAACTAGGTAGATTAGACTTGATTAGATTACGTGATTTTGGAATATATAAAGGACATTTGAAAAATATAAACACATAAAATTTGATAATGTTATTTTGTACTTAGTTAGGATAAAAGCTTGTCTACAAGAAGTCTGCCTTCAATCTGTGCAGTTTAATTGGAAAGAAAGATTTTAAAAATTCCTACAATATAGAAATGTGTATTTAAAGACGACCTGGAATTTCATGGAATAGTTTTAGTTTAATTTCACAGTATGGTAAAAGCCATTTTTTTCTCTTAAATGCAGTTTCTGTTTAATTCAATAGGGTCCATCGGCACATTCCCAAAAGCAAATTCTGACAATTAGAATGATTGTTTGTCTGTTAATGTCTATTAAAAGTATCAGGCAATTGCAAGCCAAATGGCTAACCGTTATGATGATTTTGTATATTCAGTTAGAAAAGGTTTCAAAAGAGCTATTTGAAAGAAAATATCCTTCACAGTATAAAAAATCATGAAAAATTATCAGTGTTAGAATTTTAGCTTGTGGAACAGTGCACCAGAATATTCACATTGTAACCTATACACTTGGTAATATCTTCTACTCTAGTGAGAAAAGTCCAAGAGAAACTACACTTGCACTGATGTAGGCACACTGGCTGCTGCATTGCTCCTGTCCATAAAATTCACTGCAACCCACATGTTGATCTGATGGTGATCTCATGGCCACTAATTAGGTGAGAACCACATCTACAGAAACCTGAAAAATAGTTCCTTCATTACTGAACAGAAACTCAATATCTTCCTTCAGAGCCTGATCTATCTTTTGCTTTAAGTATCTGAAAAAGAGTGTCCAAACCATTAGCTGATTTTTTTTCTATCAAGTTTCTTTTTAGTTTTATGATCTTGGGAGCTGAATGCTCATGTCTACAGTTCCAAAGGTCAAACCTTACATATGGGATTTTCTAGTGTTCAAACTCTTCCTATTAATAAGAATGCACCACAGATTTAAGCAGTTAAGTAGGCAGAAGAGATGTGCTAGCATGAAAATATAAAGGCATATAATCCCAGCCTGCTGAGATACACTGATAGGTTTTCTCTTGAGTAGTCAGAGCAGCTATTATAGAAAGGCAGATTTTTGTGAATGGGAAGGCAAAATTTATTTATGTGTTCTGTATTAAGACCAAATATTGTTCTGTATGAAGAAGAAATATGATTTTTTTTTTGGACACTCAAGTCTATTAGCTACATTTTGCTAAGTATATATAATGCTCCTCCATTTTTCAGAAAGTTATAAAAAAAACTTATAACAAGTTTATGGTCTGTTAAAAAAAACAAAACATAAACAACAACAAAAAAGAAAAACAACCAACACCAAGATATACATCTACATCTGTACAGAAAAGTTTTCAAAACTTGTCTAAGACATCACTGATAAGTTTATTCCTCTATCACCCCAAAAAGGGACACATTTTTAACACCATCAGTATTGTGATTCCCTCACTATTTATCATAGACATAAAAAACATAGCTGACTTTCTGAAGTAAATTAGTAAAATTGCGTATATCCCAAAGAGAGTCAAGGACCACTTTTATCCCCATACATGATGTGGGGACATCAAATAATCCAACCTGTATGGAAAGAAGTTCTAACACCTACAGGTGAGTTTCCCATGATCTATGGAAACTGGGGAAAATATCTTCCTTTGTTTACAAACATATTTTAACTACTGGAAAAGACACTGCTTCAGGAATCAATAAATAGTTAAAATGCAAAACTGATTTCTGGTTAATATCATGCAAGAAAGGTAGAAACTACCACCACAGAAAAACATACAACTGGCAAATCAATTAAGACCATAGGGGTATAGTGGAGTGCTTTAAAAGTGGTTTTGGAGATTTCATTATTGTATCACTTGAAGACAGGAAGGAAGTAACAACAAAGAGTGTCTTCTTGTTTTGATCATTTTTAGATTCCTTTCTTTCTGTCCCTTTTTCTCTTTCAATACCCTTTTGATAAAAAGATGTTTCCACAGTCCATGAGCTACTCAGTGTGTACAGCTTGTGCAATGGAGCTTATATCAAGAAAAGACTAGCATTCAAAATTATTTATCCTAGTTATGATTCCACCTATTTTTTTGTATGTGACTCTTCATAGTCCTTCATATTCATGTAGACTCCCTATTCATAATGTCAGCCAGCAAAGCTCAGTAATAATGAAAATGATAGTCAGAGTTACTGGATACATAGCCGATGAGTGGTGTTTCAACCTTTCACTCTGGAGGAAAGCCACGTATAAATATATCCTGAATTTGCTCCTAAATTTTTGACCTTTCACATGGGACTGACCTTAAAATCACAGTCCATCATGAATTGAGTATTTGCATTCACCTGTCCCTTTGTCATGCTGGTCTGCTGATTGTCCTGCACTGTCACAACAGTAAGGAAAGAGGCAATATTGTAGGTACCCAGGAGCTTAATGCCTTCTTAGGACAAAAGCAATTTGCTGCTCCAACAGTGAACTCCACTAACATTCCACCAATTTTAGAGTTATTTTCCAGGTGATGGGGATAATTTAAAGTATCAAACTGAGTGATTCAGATGTCAGGTATTTCCTTCACTCCACTGTCAAATGGAGTTTCAGTTCACATGCAGGTTTCCTCTTTCTGCAGTAAGAAATTATTCTTACAGTAACAGTTCAGTGAGCAGAGACAAATATTTTACATTTTGCAAGTTATATAGATTTCTGTATTCTTTAAAGTACTTGTGTCCCTAGGAAGAAATCCTCCTAAGCAATGATTGGAAGATCATTCAGGCTAAGCACAAAGAAATTATTTAAAGGTTACATCCTTTCTTTGAGAAGATGCTGTAAAGAGTGAGAGAATATAAACTAATGTGGAGATGATCAGTCCTGGATGGGTGACGTGCGAGAATGTGTTTTTCTTTCCCAATTTAAACTTAAAAATTTGCAGAAGACAGGAGAGGCCAGTGCTTGCAGCCCCTGGCTTTTCCTTGGCCCTGTTGAATGCATGCTGTCTAGTACGTTGTTGATTCTTAATTTAGAGTCTACAGCCCAGAACCACAGCAAAAGGTCTGCATTTTTTTCTTGACGCGGTGTGCTACCTTGGGCAGATCCCTTATATGGTGTCTCTCTGTCCTTCTTCTGAAGGATGAGAACTATGTGCTTGGACAAATATTAATGATGTAGAGCAGTTAATCTAAATCATGCTGTAAAATTCTTTAGAAGAAATTGTGTATTCACCCCACCACACCAGTTTCCTGTAAGGAGTGTCATCTCTTCAAGGGCATGACTCAAATTGGTATGGTGTTCAAAGTCATATGGTACTTTGCACTTCTTGCACTGGCTAGGCTACTCTATTTTTAAGGAAAAACAGCACATATTGGAGGTATATAACATTGCTGCTGCCTTACATACTAGCTCACCGAACCACCGAACCCAGTAGCTTCTCCCAAGCAGTACTTCCTGCTCCATTGAATTCCCCTGGGTGCTGTGGGGAAGATGGGCCAAGGGGCTGCCATGTGGCTCAACTGACAGGTGGTAACATGCCACAGGCAATGTGCCACACAGCTGAGCCAGAGCTGGGGGCTCTTTCCTCCTTGCAAGGAGATGAGCCACAGCTCCTTTTCCCTGGGACGTATAAATATATCCTGAATTTGCTCCTAAATTTTTGACCTTTCACATGGGACTGACCTTAAAATCACAGTCCATCATGAATTGAGTATTTGCATTCACCTGTCCCTTTGTCATGCTGGTCTGCTGATTGTCCTGCACTGTCACAACAGTAAGGAAAGAGGCAATATTGTAGGTACCCAGGAGCTTAATGCCTTCTTAGGACAAAAGCAATTTGCTGCTCCAACAGTGAACTCCACTAACATTCCACCAATTTTAGAGTTATTTTCCAGGTGATGGGGATAATTTAAAGTATCAAACTGAGTGATTCAGATGTCAGGTATTTCCTTCACTCCACTGTCAAATGGAGTTTCAGTTCACATGCAGGTTTCCTCTTTCTGCAGTAAGAAATTATTCTTACAGTAACAGTTCAGTGAGCAGAGACAAATATTTTACATTTTGCAAGTTATATAGATTTCTGTATTCTTTAAAGTACTTGTGTCCCTAGGAAGAAATCCTCCTAAGCAATGATTGGAAGATCATTCAGGCTAAGCACAAAGAAATTATTTAAAGGTTACATCCTTTCTTTGAGAAGATGCTGTAAAGAGTGAGAGAATATAAACTAATGTGGAGATGATCAGTCCTGGATGGGTGACGTGCGAGAATGTGTTTTTCTTTCCCAATTTAAACTTAAAAATTTGCAGAAGACAGGAGAGGCCAGTGCTTGCAGCCCCTGGCTTTTCCTTGGCCCTGTTGAATGCATGCTGTCTAGTACGTTGTTGATTCTTAATTTAGAGTCTACAGCCCAGAACCACAGCAAAAGGTCTGCATTTTTTTCTTGACGCGGTGTGCTACCTTGGGCAGATCCCTTATATGGTGTCTCTCTGTCCTTCTTCTGAAGGATGAGAACTATGTGCTTGGACAAATATTAATGATGTAGAGCAGTTAATCTAAATCATGCTGTAAAATTCTTTAGAAGAAATTGTGTATTCACCCCACCACACCAGTTTCCTGTAAGGAGTGTCATCTCTTCAAGGGCATGACTCAAATTGGTATGGTGTTCAAAGTCATATGGTACTTTGCACTTCTTGCACTGGCTAGGCTACTCTATTTTTAAGGAAAAACAGCACATATTGGAGGTATATAACATTGCTGCTGCCTTACATACTAGCTCACCGAACCCAGTAGCTTCTCCCAAGCAGTACTTCCTGCTCCATTGAATTCCCCTGGGTGCTGTGGGGAAGATGGGCCAAGGGGCTGCCATGTGGCTCAACTGACAGGTGGTAACATGCCACAGGCAATGTGCCACACAGCTGAGCCAGAGCTGGGGGCTCTTTCCTCCTTGCAAGGAGATGAGCCACAGCTCCTTTTCCCTGGGCAAGGAATGGGCTCCCAGCTTCTACTGGACTCAGAGCTGGGTTCCCATGGTTTTCCTGCACATGGATGGGAGGAGGGACTGCGTTTTCATGCTGGTTCTGGGGCTTCAGATAACCTCACAAAGTTAGGCTTGGCATCTTGCTGATATACTGCAATTTGTAGTAAAATCCATGTAACCTAAGGCTACGAACACAGACTTTCACAGGTGGTGTTAAGCACCTCTTGTTTTAATCTTAGTCTATTAATTTGCCAACAGAGGTTTTTCATAAGTTTTATTCATCTGTAAGAGTCTCCTCCATCTCCTCAAAGTGACAGCTTCTATTTATATATCATTTCCAAAATAATTCATGTGTTAAATGATGCATATATTAGAAGAGGTAAGAATAGTAAAGAGCTAGCTTCTTTATGTTTTTTAAAATATTTAGCTAGTGACCTTCCAGGGACTCTCATTTCATCGACAAATTATTTCATCAATAACTCTTAGAAGTTTAAAGATAAGTCCATACTGTAGATAAATCCTGTGTAAGAGGCAATAGAGTTACAGAGGGATTTAGAGTACATTTTAAAACTAGTTGTCTTTGTTAACTTTGGTATAGAAGTGAAAAAATACCAACCTCAGGAACATAGTTTCTTGATTTAAAAGGCAGCTATGTCATTCAGATCAAACCAATTTAAATTGGTTGAGCCTTCTGTCTCTCTTTTAATTAAAAAATATCAGTAGACTTCATAGGCTGATGAACATTGGCAATTCACTCATTCAAGTTATTACCATTAATAGCAATATCTTTCCTTCACAAATCGTTATTAAATGTGCCTGGGGATCTTGAGACCAACTGTGTAGCTAGAGGGAAGGATCCTGTCCTGGCTGCACACATGCCGATCACTGGAGGTGTCCCTTCCGCAGAACGTGCTTTCTGAGGCAAGGGATGTTAATGCAGGAGCAGCGACAGTTGTATAGCCGTGAGTCATCCCCACCTCGGGAGTCTAAAGCCAAAGCTGCCAGACACACTGATGAAGAGGAAAAATGAAAACTTCAGAAATTTAATATTCTAATCCAGGAGAGCAAAGTACTGTTCATGTTTGCCCTCAGGACAAGGGACACTTCAGATTTTGCACAACTTTATTGAAAACTGTATCAGTAATTTCAAGTTACAGAAGTAATTTTAATTCAAGTATCAGTAAATTCACAGCTGAACAATACTTCAGATTTGGCCCATCAGTTCCACATGAATACTGAGTTAAACTTTCTCAGAGCCCTTTTAAACCTTTACCTCCAGTGCTGTGCAGTTTTACAGCATTTTTTTTTTTCCTTTTCAGAACTGAGCCTTTACATTTAAATTAGGAAAGACACTTATTTTTAATATACTACTCTACACTGTGACAATTTAGTGTTGAAAGTGATGAAAATAGCATAAGACATTGGCTGTTATTAGAGAAAACAAGCAGCCTCAAAGCCTGGATATGTTTTTCTGATGTACCAATTCAGAAATGTATGTTCACTCCAGCTTAAACTTTCCGAAAGCAATTGAGATAGATCACATAAATGGAAAAAAGGTGTTAGGCTCTGTTTCAGTTGTTTTGCTTCTTCTACTCTTTTCCCCTCTGTTTCGCCTCTGCCTGGCCAGGGACAAGACAAGTTCTTCAGGGAAGCTGTGATCTCTAGTGTTACAATTTCTAACTCCCTAGGGCTTAGTTTTGCTGTAGTACATATTTCCCTCATACTTTTGAAATATTTGAGGTATGTTTTCCCCTAAGATAATGCAGAACTTTTCCTGTTATGGTTTATTTCAGGAAACCAATATAAGGTGCTCATCTGCCTCTCTGACAGATACTCCTGACTGTTTTCTGGTGGGAACAGTAGATTAAGAAGGCAAAGAAGAAGACTAAACACCGTGAAATAATGGTTCAAATATGATCCAACTTGATTCAATACTTCCTGCCCTAATTTCATGTCATTTGAAATAAGACAAAATAAAAATCCCTATTCTGCCCACTAAACAGTAGCATAAATTATATGAAGGTTTTGTAATAGGAAGTGATCGTCATCCCATGACCGTTCTGTGGACCTTGTGCATCCTAGGATGTAGTGGTCTGCACACACTTACTGAGTGGACATCTAAGAACTCCACTTAAACATGAACGTGGCTTGCATTGACTTAAATGAAAAGTCAACACGAGTGCAGATTTCAGGACTAGGTTTGAGGAGGTCCACAGAAGAAAGAGTCATCAGTCTTTGAAAAGTTTCACGTCTACCCTTTCCTGTGTGAAAGAGGAGGATTCTGATGTACATCTTTCAAAAGAGATTACTAAATTACAAGAGGCATTTCCCTTGTTGTTGGAATATTGAGAAGTTCTTGTTGCCTGCAATCAATATTTTGAAAACCAGCTTCTTTATTACATAGCTCCTTTTTGTATCTCTTCTGGCCTTTCACAAGCAAGTTACAAACATATAACTGTTTGTTGTCATAAGGCAATAGGAATGTGAGATACCTTTTAATTCTAATGTTCACTAAGACTTACAGTAAATAATGGAGAGGGGAATCTTAAGTGCTAATTCTATAATTGATTTTATAGGCTATGCAGTCACAGGAATAATAACTAACTTAAATTTACATACCAGTTAAGGTCAGTAACAATTTTTATTAGCTGCAATTAAACCAATTAACAACAATAATTTAAATAAGTAAGTTCATCATGTGTGATCAGGTTCTGCCACCATTCTTCACAGGGATTTGTGCCCTTTCCTTCAGGAAGCCCTGTTACTATGGGACCAACTACACTACAGTTATTCACTGTTCAGCCTTACCCTGCATGGTAAAAAACAAGACAAATAATATTTAATCACTTTTGATATACAGATGTAGACACCTCTATACTGTAATGCAGGTTTTTAGAAACAATCACTGCTACTCTTACTAGGAAGCCTGTGAGGAGTAATAGGTTAAATAGTAGGAAAGTTTAGGAGACACCCTAGCTGAAGATCCATGTGTCTGTTTAATTGTATAAACTTGTAAAGATTGATTGTGGAAGAAAGAAAAGAAAAGTGAGAAGAGCTGAAAAGATTCAGCTCTTTCTTAAATAGTAAAGTGTTACTGAGCTCAGGTTAAAAAAAAAAAAAAGTGTATTAGAGCAGCTCAATTCTTTCTATCTCTGCTGCCAGTGCAATGAAAACCAGGCTTCAGTTCCCCTTTGGGTATGAGGAATGGGACAGGAGCTCAGCCCCATGGTCCTCTGGTGGGAGCCAGCATCTTTGTAAGCAAAATTTCTAACTACTCGTTCTGAATGCTTAGATATTCATTCTTGGTTTTCAAGGTCAAAATAATTCTTGTTTAAAGTAGGGTCATTTTGCAAGTGCAGTGCCTGAACAGATCCCAGCACTGCAGAACTTGTAACGTGTCTCTACTCCAAAGAACTATGGTCTCTAGGGAATGAAGACCAACCTGGAGATGTCTTTCACAGGTGATGCATATTGTGAAGAATGGTGTATTAATAGAAAGTATTACCTCCACATGAGCCAGTTAACATCATTACAAACACACTGTGATTGCCTAAATCAGCCTCTTTTCATTACACTTCTGCTAGTTGATAGGCTCTGTTGAAAAAGTTTTTTCATACCTTGGAAAAAAGAAGTTGTAGCAGAGTTCAGAAATAGCTTATAAATAAAATACTGAAGTGCCTAGGAACTATCAAAACTGAGTTAATTAAAACAAAGTTCAGTGAGCAAAAAATTTAGTTTCATCAAAAAAAAATTAAAAATTGCAAAATCTCTTCTTTCCATATGGTTTAACATATCCTGTATCTAGGCTTGCTCAAAATGTGTCAAGAATTACTATTGTGGGCATATTATACAACTTGGCTGTTACGTGTTTAACCTTAGGAGAAGACAGGAAGACTCTCTGGGGATGAAAAGTGAACAAGAGCTTCACATTCTTTTGAGGGGCATCAACCAGAAGTCACAAGATGTCTGAGAATATTCACACACACACATAGCCTGCCCCAACGTTAATACTTTGAAAAGTCCAACTGCCATAAGTTAGAAAACACCACGATGAGGACAGACTTCCTTGCGTAGTGGCCACTTTCAAACATGTCTGGCCCTCTGGCTCCAGTCAGGGATACAGGAACCCATTTGTACCAATTAGGGATCCTCATTGTGCTGAACCACAAAGAATTATAATTTACCTCTCTACTTGCTCAGAGACCTCTGCACCACACCCCAGTGTGTGCAATAAAGATATCCTCAGCTCTCACTGCATCTTGCCCCAGGTTCTCACCAACAAAGACAGTTAAACATAGTATGACATTTCACAGAAGTGTGGTGCAGTTCTTCCTAAACTTCTAACATGCTGTCCGCTGAAATGATGAACTTCCCACGCCTACCCCAAAATCCACTGACAGGAATTTTTTTTGAGGGATATTTGTACCACCTCCTCCATCCTGTTCTTGTCTTCAGACGTGGTAGAGAACAGGCTAGACTTCTCTGCTTCGTTCTGCAGCCCAGCCTCTACACTCACTCTCTCCAAGGAGTCTGAGACACCCTAATTAAACTTACATAAGTGTCTTCAAGATAATTTTACCAAAAGTTCACAGTCTCTCAGTTGCAATCTCTATTGTGTCTGCAGTGCAACACAAGTAAACCTGACATCATCTGGGTCCTGTTCAAACTGCAGCTCTCTGGATCTGCTTAGGAGCTAGCCTCATAAGCAGGTATCAAACTTTTCAAACATGGATTGTAACCTGAAATATGCTGAGCTCCACACTGCTGCAATACCAGCTCTTTGCAGAAGAACTAGCTAATTCAAAACTTGCTTGGATAAAACTGCATTGCAGCTACTTCTGTGAAATTCTTGAGTTATGGATAACCAGCTTTGGAAAGCTTTTCCTGTGACTGCAATATAGGCATACTTTGACATGACAGTGTTCTGCCACTTTCTGATCCACATAATCTATCCCAGCCTAATACTATTTTTAATCTTTAGTCATCATGCAAATGGATAGTGACAAAATTCATCAATACAATGAATCTTGCTACTGAG
The DNA here is from genome assembly GCF_000699105.1 of Pygoscelis adeliae. Classification (NCBI taxonomy): domain Eukaryota; kingdom Metazoa; phylum Chordata; class Aves; order Sphenisciformes; family Spheniscidae; genus Pygoscelis; species Pygoscelis adeliae. The sequence goes on along the minus strand of NW_008824666.1, from coordinate 141,861 downwards.
ACTACAAAAAGACAATCACCTTGGTTTTAATGTTTTTTTCTATATTACTTTGGATATAATATATATCTAATAATTAAAATAAAAAGAATACTGTATGTTTATTTGCAAATAGATTCCCATAGACTCGTGATCATCTTCTAACACTACAACAATCCTGCCCTCAGAGCCAAGTGAGTAAAGACCATGCAACCCATCCTTTCCACTGCATCCAACTCAGAGCTACATGTGTAAGTCAAGGTTTCTGCACTACGTTAGCTCTGCCTATTTATGGGGAAACAAAATTAGCATAATATAGTTTCAATTTTTAAACGAAGGGTCTAAACGTAAACTGAATGTACAGTGTGTGGTCTGGTATGGTGAGGACCAACATTTATTTTAGATTCTTTGCATTCTTCTGTTTATTACTTTCCTGCCACACTAAGGTATATTATCTTAGATTTAGTGCCTGCTTTAATGTGTCAAATTAAGAAGTTCTGGATGGATTACGTGTTGAGAAATGGATGTGTGTGTGAATGGGTGTGACAAGTGCATAAAAAGCTTGAAGAAGGATTTCTGTATACCAGCTTAATGGCCTATCTTTTCAATTAGATTAAGCTCTGAATTTTGACTCATTGACCTTAAGTGTTGACTCCTCCGGAGAAAGCATGTCAGTAACTCATTCAGCGTATACTGCAGACGAACGTATGGAGAAAGAACTCACTTATAAAAGTTATATTGCAGCATTCACAGATCTGTTGCCATGCCACCAGCATTAAAGCAATTTTGTTATCCAACCAATGACTGTTATAGGAAAATTTTAGTCTGTGACTGGTGCACTTGAATGAAAGGTTATTTTTAACAGCTCAGACCATGGATTTTCTACTGGTTTACCAATTAAAATGTTAATTACCTAACTCTTTGAGGATATTTTATTTAATGCTAACATTTCATAGTATGTTATCCCCAAAGAACTCTGAAAACTATTTTTAAAATCCTAGTACTAATTTATAGAAAATTCACTCACTATTCTAATCTTCATCTATTTTGCATATTCTGTTTTGTGTCAGTATTACATAGGCATACAATTACAGTCTTTTTCTTTAGGTGATTGTCATATGTAAGCTGTTGCCTTTTAATACTGATGTACAATTAACTCTCTTTTCTACTCTACAGGAGCTAGCCATAGAGCTGTTCTCTGTGTTTTAGAGCTTTTTATGCCTTTGACTTCTCCCATTAGTCTTCCCTCCAGCACAGTTTGCTCTGAATTGTCATTAGCAAAAGCAAAGACTGGGAAAAATCTTTGATGAAACCAGTTGAAATTATCAGTCTGTTTTAAACAATAAACTGAAAACTAGTAAAGCCATTGGTCAAGCTGATTAATAGACCACTCACGGCTTGAAAGTTGTGTGATGAGCTGCCACCAGAGCCCCTGGACCTAGCATGCTTAACTGAGAGTTTGGCAGCAGTTGATTTGTTGTACTTAGGCCCCAACACTTAATTAAGAAAAAATAAAATTATGTTCTCTGGATAGTCTAAATTTCCACTGAAACTCATTTTTTATTTTTTTTTTCCTTGTGCATCTTGTTCCCATCCTCCTCTTTGGACAAAGCTGTTCATCGGTACTTCAATTTCTATAACATACAGTCTTCCTTCTCTGAGAATTTTGTCTATTTAAAGAAAGAAGTACCAAGGGGATATATTATCTCAGCAAGTCACTGTTTCTAAACCATTACATGTGCTATAGTACCTCACAGTTCTCTGTATATTGTCATCCATCCCATGTTTTATGCTTATTATGATAATGACTAAGTGATTATTAAATATCATGACACTTCATTTCTCTAAGAAGTGCCTAAAATATAAATATGATGATTCTGAAGGAAACATCTCTTGAGAACAGCCTCTAATAGCTACAGCTGACAATATTCTGTGACATGTCAATGGAATTTTATGCTATACAAAACAATTATCCAAGAAACATGCAATGAAAATGCAATTTTGTGGCAGAGGCAAACTAAAATATTTTAAGCACAATGTTCACTAGCAGTATAAAGCATGTGTATGGTTGCTAGCTCTCTCAGACATAGGCTGTTTCTGTTGTCAGGTGTACAGGATTTTATTTCTGGGTCTTTTGTTTCCACCTGCTATTTCAATGCCTGCACAAGAGTTGAGAATATTAAGGCACCTGCTTACCTGCTGGGTGTTTTTTAGTGAAAATTTTGAAACAACCTTGTTTTCTCTCAATAATCTTCTGTAAAGTTGCTTGCTAAACATCATGTTATCCACTATGCAGGCATACTTTTCTATGTCTATTTAGATTATAAACTAATGGGGCTGGGGGTTACTTTATATAATTCTTATAATGCAGATTTTGAAGGTTTGAAAATTTAATCAGTTGAGAAAATACCTATATGGTTCCTTAGACTGGGATTTCAACTAATGTTATTCAGAGTAGCGCTAAAGAGATGAAAAACAGCTGTACAGGTCTTTTTCAGCTTTTTGCATCGAGTAGAATACAGGAAGAGAAGGAAGGAGAAGGTAATTTAAACAGAGAAAGATGGCTGCAAATGTGATGCTCTAGATTTAAGTAGTTATCATTATTACCAAACCTACAGTTTGAATATGTAACATGACCTAAATATGCCTCTGGAATGTACTTTTAAGAGAGTTTATACAAAACAGCTGTACCATTTTTATGTTAATACAATACTTGAAATTTAAGCCTCTTCTTGATCATTAAAAAATGTAACTTCCCCTTGAAAGCTATCTGCAAGTGAAACCCTACTTGAATAGGGATACTTTCATTACCTACTTTATTCTTAAAAAGGTTTACCTAATGTAGCTATTTAAAAGGGGGATGGAATATTGTGCTGAGTAGCTATGCTACTTTATAATTTCCTTTGGATGCAATTATACGAGGATAGAGGTACTTCTTGAACTGTTAGTAGATATTATTTACTTTGATGTAACCAAAAGGAAAATAAACAATAAAGGTTTAACCATATGAATATGTAGCTCTGGAGTGGCAGTGAAGAAGAGCACAGAAAAGGAAAATGATTGTATAATTTGAACTGAACTAATGCAATTGTTTCTCTAAGACAACCTCATACTACAACCTAATACTCAACTCGTTCTCTCTCAGCTTGGTACAATGTAGACCTTGCCGCTTTAGGGCTAGATCCAGAGCTGTTTTCCTGAAACAATTTTAGAGATGGATGCAGTGTTTCATCTCATATTTCTTGCCAAAGAGAAATGTATTCAGCAATATTGAAATGTACAGAATGCATATTATATAGAAACTAGAACTTTCCAACATATAGTATAGTCCATTTTATAATTCATAACCTTTCACTTAGAAAACACAGATGAAAGAGCTTTTTATTTTATTTTTAAAATGAAAAATAAACTTATTTTTAACCTTAAATAAAAATATATTTCTGCTTATTCTGAATTGACAGGTCCCTGTCCTTGTCCCCACTGAAACAAAATATCTGCACAACTGCAACATTATCTGTCCAGCAATAGAAGTCTTATGTTGTCTGTGAAGCTTTTGGGTTTTAGTACCACCACAAAGGCAGCAGCTCTCGTGATACACATTCTGTCTGAAAGCTGAACCAGAACTTGAGTAATATATTTCCCTCAGTTTTCCTTGTCATCTGCTACTCATTAATCCTTCCTTCCTCCTCTTCCTGCTCATTCCATTTTCCTAATTTTACTTCATCTTTCCCATTACTGTTTTCATCCTTGCCCCTCAGCTCTCTTGCATTTCACTGCTCATTTGCCTTTCACTGCTCATTTACACATGTTGCTTTGCATTTAGCACATATGGTGAAAGGCTAACTGTCAGTAGAAGCTCTGAATGCCCAGTCTAAAACTTATTGGATGTGAAAAGTCCTCAAAGAGCTTTGGATCAGGACTCTGTGAAAGAACAGTACTAAACCAGCTCCTGGGTAAATTATTATCATAGCAGTCTCTAGAAGAACCTCAGCTTCCAAAATTAATTACACCTTAGCTTCAGCTCATTAGCTATACCCAAGTCAGTGAAGAAAGTCAACCAAAGGAACATTTTTATGTTGGCACTCTTTTGACAGCTTCTAGAAGTTCACCAAACTTATTTTCATCTTTTGTTTTGTTTTTATGCATTTTAAATACTGACAAACTGTAAGTTGTTTTATTGCAGAATCATTAACAAATTACTATTACTAGATTACAGTTGCAGACAACCCCATGCATTTCTTCTTAACCTTGGAGACCAACTCATGAACATGCTTAATTTCAAATGTTCAAAAAGTGAAAGCAGAAATAAAATGCTATCACCTCTTGTTCTGCAGATAACCTCTGAGTTATATGTCACTGGAAATGTGGAGAATACAGAAAGGATGTGTGGCCTACACCACTCTCTGATCACATCCTGCCAGCGCCGAGTTGCCACGTTGCAGCTCCCTGCTTTTTTTTTCTTTTTTCTGTAGAATTTAATGCCTTCTCTTGGTGTGATTTTTCTCTAAATCCTGGAGGTGTTACCTATCTGTGTCTCAGCAATATTACTTCTCTTTTCAGTTTCGCCCTGCTCATTTTACTCGGCTCTGCCCTGTGAAATTTCTCAAGGTTCTTTCAACTATTTAGCAATCATGTCCTCTGAAGTGTGAGCGCCAGCTGCCCAGCAGTGTTGTGTCACCAGCAGCTGAACTGAGGCTTGGGGAGGTGGCAGGGAACTGGGACCCACGCACGTCAGTTGTTGCAGAGGATGCAGGAAACTGGAAACATAACCACAGTTTAGAAAAGTAGACATCAGGAATAGGGAAAATAAATGAAAGATATTGTTAGGGAATGGAAAGTAGTGACAAGCTTTCTCCACACCCCTTTTTCCTCAAGTCATTCTTAATGATTCTTTACTTCTTGTATTAATCCACTGATTATAAAGATTGGTTTGTCCAGAACTTAAGAAACCACTCCATGCTGGGTTTCTACAACTGAATATCATTAATGATATAAGAAAAGTAGCCTGTAGACTGAACCACAAACCTCTCAGTTCAGTTATACAGTAGCTACAGTATTTGTATAGGGCCTAGCAAAATGGAAGTGAGATCTGTTTGTTTCTGGGAATCATAATACAATAAATGAACAATACAATCAACTTGAATTTTTTTGTAAAAGTATAAAAAACATAACTTTTACAGAGAAAATAATATCTGAATTAGAGGTTTGACAATAGACATTTTGGCAGTACATTCTAGTTTAACACACTGTGATCATACGCTATTTTCAATGATAAAACACAGCTTGAAAGTGTCATAATGGAAAAAGTAATGATCTTTTATCACTTTATTTTTTATCAACTTAGATTACCTAATTTAGCAATGCAGAAAAAGAAACAATATTTCTGCCACGGTTAGGTCTAATGTCCAGAATGTGCTTCATAGACTCAGATAACTTCGATCATGACTAGCACATCAATCTTCTTTGATTTTGGAGCACAGGCATATTTTACAACCACATAGAAACTCTGCACAAACGATCACATCAGAAGTTCTACAGCAGGCTGGAGTTTTAATATAATTTCCTCTGCTGACTCAGTTATTTCTACTAAGGGGTTTTTCTTTTTCTATGAACAGAAAATAAACTTTGCAGAGAAGAACCTAAATGGGAGGAAGAATACAATCCATGTTTTAGCAAAAAAGTGTAGGCAGAATAAATATAATCAGTATTTTTTTCTTTTATATTGGGCTGGTCATCTGCATGTGCATAAGGGATCAAAGTACTTTTTTGATAGTTCTTGCCTCCAAATGCAGCTTCCTCTTGGATGGAAGTTGCCAGCCATACTGAATAATGCACATATTCATTCAAAAGGCTGAGCAGATTCCTGGGAAAGGTTGTGTTAGGTCTGTTAATTTTTTGGTTTATAGTTCTGTGTATTTGCTGGGTGTAGTCTGCCATCTGCCAAATGTCATTCAAAGATTGCTGCATTTTAGTAGTGCATGAAATTTCATTTGTCTGTAGTTCATATCAGCCTATTGGTTTTTCAAAATGATTGGGATTTCTCGAAGATGAAAATCAGTATGTGTTAGTGAAAGTCTTTTATTCATCTGAAATACCAGGACTCCTGGGTCTAGTTATCTAGCCCATTTGACTACATCTCTGTTTAAAACTGATTTCTTCTCAATTGCCTCAATAAAAGATTTCTAGCATAATTTACTGAAAATGGCACCTGACAGTCTGTGATAGTTGATGTCACACAACCAATTCTATCTCCTAGCTTTGTAGTCTCTTGTCACGAAGGATGTGTTCTCTAAACCCAACATTTAACATATGTGGTCCTCAGGCTTATAGTTCCCCTGGCTCAAACAACTACTGTTCCAGTACATGGTCCACTATTCCAGTACTCACAACATAAGGACAAATGCTTGCTAAACTTTACTAGTCCTGTGTGGGTTTAAATGTGGTGGAACAGATGCAATTCTGTTGCACTGGTGCAGTCACTGGTCAGGGCCAAGATTGTTTCTGCACATCTCTGTTTCTATAAGTGATTCATCACTGGAATGGACTGCACGACAAGGTACTCAAATCTGGAAAGCCTGATGGAGAGGGAAAGGCAATCTGTTTCAGTAATGTGAAAGTTAAAAGAACAGATCTGATAATATTCTGCAGATATCCGCACAAGGGGAATGCTTCTCTTGGTGGAGCTGTCTAATCTATCAGATGAGGCTGGATAGTGACCAGAAAGAAATCATGCATTTTGAAAAAGGAGTAATGAATCATTGGCACAACTTGCCTTTGGAAGGAGGAAAGCTGAGACTCCTCAAAAAATGAAGGACTGAATGAGTAACACTTTTTTTCAAAAATAATTAAATCTATATAAAAAATTCTAGTTTTAGAATAAAAAAATTCGAAGTCTGAAGCAGGAGCTCATCTATCTTACTGTTAGAAATAGATCAATTTCATTCGTAGAGTCTAGGTGGCAGTTAAAATGATGCTTACCGGCCATTTTCTTTTCTTTTAACTTTATCTTCCCCCCGAGTGAAAAAAGGTCATCTGTATTCTGGGTAATGTGATACATTCTCATCACAAAAAGCTTTTACACCAGATTTTGTTTATTTTTCCAAAATATATATGCAAATACAAATTATGAAGTTGATGCAGTAAAACCTATGGGCATCTTTGGCAGGATGTTGCATTGATTCAGTCAGTTGGTCAAGTCTGGCCTGAAAACATAGGGGTTCCTGATCGGCTTTTTGTCTCTCCTCTGTGAAACCAAGCATTGCATGGCACTGAGCAGAAATGTCATCCTTCAATGAACAGTTTAGATATTTCATATGCTTATTATCCTCTCAATTCTCTCTATCACTGAAAACATTGATATATCCCTATTACATACATATTCACAGTTTATTTATCAAACTGAATGTATGTGTTATATCATGTCAGAAATGAAACATCTGAGGTGAATGATACCTGATGTCATATTTCAATATCAAACATCAAACAGAAGTCTCAAATGCTCATCTACTTTGTGTATCCCAAGAAATTACAGAAGCTTTTTGCCTTCAAACAACTGTTGCATTACGTGTTCTAAAGAATTCAGTTTTCATTGTTATTTTTCTAATTACTGACACATCATTTGTTCCCTCTAAACCACTGTTTCAAACCTGCCTCTGAAGTAGTGAAAATTCTTCATTCCAAAAATGAGAGCACATTATAATTGATTTTTGTTATCTAAGTCTCATTTTGTGTCAAAACGATAAGCCTGCTTTTGTGATCTCATTGAAACTTCATTTATCATAGCTTTGCAGTAACAGATGGGAAAGCTGGAAGTGACAAGAGCATACAACTGTAATCCCTTGTGCTTGAGATGGGACAGAGAAAAGATTTTTTGTTTTCAAATTAGAAAATGGTAAATAACGAGCATATGGAATTCTAATCTAAAACATTGAAATGCAGTTGTGTGCTGCCAGGATTGTTGGCAACTATTTTTACTAACTGCTATTTAATTTATAAGTCATGTGACACATGGTATTTTGTAGCATGGCTGAGAAGATAATAAAATGTCTGCTTGAGTTCCTCCACCCCTCACCTCCCATAGTGGAACAAATAAGCAGCAATTTTGTTGGTTGTTTTGTTGATGTAGATATTGCTTCCACTCAACATTTCAATAACAGAATCAATTCAGGTCAGATCAATGGTGAAGATCACTAGAGTAGCTTTTGGGTATTAATCACATTATCTATTTTGCCTCTATACCAAGCTGTCAGGGTACAACACACTGGTTCTCATTTGTAAGGTGGTTTTTTTTTTTTTTTTAAATCAATGATGCAGCAGCTGTGTGGTTTTTTAATGTAAACTTTTTTATTTACTAGTTTATTTCATCTGTCCTGCAACAGATATAGAACATTCACAACCTTCTATTGCATTGCATTGCATTGCACTAGATTCTATTCTATTCTATTCTATTCTATTCTATTCTATTCTATTCTATTCTATTCTAACCTTGATTTTAAAATTCTTAGTCAGCTACAATGGATTTAATCCAGGTATCCACTTCCTTCTCAGATGTGTTTCTGGTTAGAAGAACAGAGGCAGAGAACAAATGCTCTTGCTGCTTACTAGACCTTTCCTCTGAGAAACTCTATCAACAGTCGACTAATGTTTTTGTCCATAACTAAGTATTTGCTCATGGGAAATAAAGTGTACATTTGTAACACCCATCCCATGCATCCTTCTATAAAAATGTTGAGACTTTGGATCATCTGTGTGACTACAATACAAATGCAAAGAGGTGTTAAAGACAGAACGCTATGTGGGCTGAGGTCATTGCATATTGTGTGTGTGTCGTAATCTGAGAGCACAACCAGTTTTGAAATCTGCACATAGGGATAAAAACCTGTCAAAAGGGCAAGCAGCAGAAGAGGAGAGGTTAAGGCAGTTAGGTTACACACTCTATGAACCACAGCTGTTTTCTTCTGGAAGAAGTTCCATTACTTTCAGAGCAACGTTACACATTACATGTCCTCCTGTGAGCACCTGCATATAAATTAAAAAAACCAAACCAAACCAAACCAAACCAAACCAAAACAAAAAAACAGAATAGAAAAATAACACAGAAGTATTGAGTCTTGATTTCTTTTTTTATTTTTTTTTTAATAAATGAGATACCATCTATATCTACTTAGTAATAAATGACTTCCTACCCATAATGAAGGCTTAGTGATAGTATGACCACAGTCCATGGAATACTATATATGTATATAGTACTCATATACATATAGTAAACATAGTAGTCATATTATGACGCACATAAATATATGTATATGTGTATGTATTTACAGACTATGCTATAAACGATGTATAGTTATAGTATCCATTGTATATCACAAATCATACTATTGATATAGTATACTACAGCCATGCCACTCACAGGGAAGGGTATTACTCACAGTGAGTAAACTTTACATCAGTCAGGGTCTTTGCTTGCAAATGGCTGGATTTTGCTCAAACTCCTCCATTTTGATTTGCTGTCAGGGCTGTGCCCAGGAAAGCCCTCCTCCTGCAGGAGGTCCTGCTGGCTTCCATGGCAGAGAGTGATCCCGTGGCACAGGGCTCAGCGCAGGGCGAGCATTTGGAGGAGCTTTCTGGCAGAAAGGACAGGTTGGGTACTTGGTAGACATTGTTTTCTCCTTCCTCATCATCCACTTGCTGTCAGACCTGAGATGATTCTTTACTTTTTAATAGTCCCTTGCTCTGTTGTTTTTCTTAAATTCTAGACAGATCATCTCATTGGGATTCTTTTATTTATTCTGAAAGATCTTGGAAGAAATTCAAAATCCTCTTTATTGTATCTGTACTCTCCACACCAAGCTGTCCCCTGGCATCCAATGCTAGCCTTTCACAAATGGACCTTGTTACCCTATTTTTCTTACCCCATGGTCCACAAATAAGGAAGAGTAGATTCAAAGGTGTAGCAGTAAACAGGCATCTTCTTCCCATAGTGCAGAAAAACGTAACTGTTGTCTGTATAACTACATATCAAAAAAATGACGTTCTGCCTTTCCAAGCAAATTTAATGCCAAGAAGGAAGTATGCATTAGTTGACACCGTGACTCAAAGGACTTTGCCCCAAGATGTCTACAAACTATGACAAGACAATGAGAGGTTGGAAATGTCTGCCCAGTCAAAAGACCATATTGCAAATTCACTGATGATGGCAGTGTGTGTAACTAGCTGGGTAAATCTTCCTACCCCCTGCCCTCACCTGCCCGTATCCATTTCACAAAACAACAGCAGAAGACAATAGAGAGGGTGGAAGATTCTGGGGAAAAAAAGGAGAGGATTTCTATTTTCTATATTGTGAATTGTTTGAGCATAGAGGAAAAAATAAGAATGCAGGAAAAGGAAAAGAGAGAGTAAACCTCTAAGTCAGTTCTTCAACACTGATCAAGCACTGTGCTCTTTGATGTTAAGAAGTGCTTGATGCCCTGTGCTTTACCCTCTTGTGCCCCATCCACACACTCTACATATATGCAGACTGAGTGCAGGTGTTCAATACTATCACAGAAGCTATTATCAGTAATGTGGTTTTATTCACATAATAAATTTGAATGCAATTATCTCTTTATCATTTAGGAAAGAGACCATTTTGAATTGATTTTGATATTCTCTGCATTTGTAAGTAGCTGTCAAACAAAATACTGCTTCTAGTTGATTTCTGTACTGTACCCCTTCTTCCGTTAATATTCGGTCAAGACTGAGCACATTTGAGTAAATGTGTGCAATACCCTTCTCTTGTTCTCCATAGAGAGAATTGAAATGAGCAAACTGAGTGGAGCCTTTTAAGCACAAATGGAGCGCTCCTTTTAAGGTTTGGGGGATGCTCTAGGTTTGGACGGTTGTCAGTCAGGTCCCCAGAAAAGACAAGAATGCAGGAGAAATCACCACAAGCTGAACATTTACCTGTATTATTAATTCTTCACAAGGTCTTATTTTCAAGCAGGGACACAATACCATTTGTCTTGGGTGAACAACTGCAGCATAAAAATGGGTGGGAGCTTATACAAGCCCCTCTCCTGCCTCTGCTCAGCCTGGCCACTTTAAGTACATCACAAAGTGCTGGCAAAGGATCCCAAACTAGAGTTTAAATCACAGGCACAGGGTACAGCCCATTCTACTGGGCTATGGGAATCAGGAAACATTGCCTTGATCTAGACCTTACAAACACACTGTAGATGTAAAATGAGTTATAGTTGCAGATTTATCAGGCAAGAACTGAGCCCACCTCGTTCCTCTGTTAACAGTAAGGCTCTTACTGCCAGCTGCCACATCCCAAGGTGCAGCTGCACCACCTATGCTCTGTGAGAGGGCTGTCAGCACTTGGCTTCCACAAAGGATCATTTACCCCTGACGGCGGTGTCAGCAAACACCACGCTGCCTTCCTAATGACTGCTGAAGAGGAAAAGGTGATGGATTTCACAATGAATATCATGTGTGACAAGAGATGTAATTTGACAGGTTTCCAGTGGCTGCACATCAGTGTGTCATGAAGCTAAATTCTGCTTTTAAAAAGATTGTTATAAAATAACCAAACCAAACCCCATCTTTTTTTTTTTTTTTTTTTTTTTCCACACCCCAGTTACTGATTTTAAGGATACAGTGAAGGGAAAGAAATAATATTTATTCTCCTAGCACTGCTAAACAGCCCAATCACATTTTTCTGTATTTCACAGAAGAACACGCATATAAAGCCTACCTGAAGATAATAAAAATATAGTCAAGATACTGCTCAGCTTTTATATCATACCATATGTCCTTTAGGAAGCCAATAAGTATTAAATTTACCGATGGGAAAACTGAGGCAAACACCCATACTCAGCCCCACCCACAACATAACAGTGTTCTTATCCAGCATGTGCCACTGCCTTAGCTATTACTACACTGTCCTCTGATTCCTCACCAGAATGCCAAAGTCACAGGCATGCCCTGGACAACATGTCTATTACTGAAACACTCCACAGAAAACCATAATGATCCAAAGACCGTGTTGCACTATAGATGCTATGTTTGGAAGTAGTCACATTTAATAACCTTGGCAGGGAAACATTTTTTCCTCTTATCTGTCTGGTATCTTTGGGGGCTGTTGGAGGATGGGCACAAGGTCGTGCAAGATTTTTTCTTTGTGGAGTCACCTATAGCAAAGCTGTGGGAAGGAGAGAGAGGGATAATTTAATTTTCCATCAGTCCAGGAGGAACATGGCATCAGCTGGTGGCTCCACTCGCCAGCAGCAGCACTTGCTAAGGTAGTGCAGACAGACAGCAAAGGCAGTTGCAGGAGGGAGTGATTCCCACCACTGCCAGATGATGGACAAAGGCAAAAGGAAAGAAGGTAGGGGAGTTTACACATAAATCTTTAAAATCAGGATGGGCCTTTTTCTCCCAGGCAGATGGCAGCCCAGGTGTCTGCAGGAAATTCTGGCAGCTCCTCTCACCCTTTTGTTCTCCTTCTTCCCTTTCTGCAAACTTTCCATTACTGTACAGAGTACCAGGAACAAACAGCTAAATGCCTGGCTGAATGTAACACATCACAGCAGAGAAAGATGAGGATTCATTCAAACCTTGGCTCTCAGAAGGCCCCCCTGCATCCCCTCACAGTAGGGTAGCTGGTCTGATGCTCTTCTGCCTCACACTTGGGAGAGCTTGTTCTTACCCACCCTCATCATACCTTGCAGAGATTTCATGTCTCTTCTAATCTTAATTAGAGCAACATCTGTCTTCAATATCCATTAACTAGACTCTGACATTTCCAAAGTAAAGTTCTCACGTTTGTTTTAATAGTCCAGCCATATTCTGCTTAAAATGGAGGGAATCCATCCTTGGCACACCCCGTACCAAGAACGATCAATAGCCTAACAGGAATGGAAATGTCGACTGCATTCACTTTTCTTTAAGGTAGGAAAATAATGAGCTCAGCTGCTCAGACAGTGGAACAGCAGCTTCAACTATCCTGTGTATTTCAGATAGAGTACATCAATGTAGTTTGTCATAACAGCTGTCACCAACCAATCAATCACCAATCAGTCACTGCCACTTTGGTAGAAGCCATGCTAATTTGTTATACCATGGACTGCACACTGGGAGTCCCATGTAATACTGAGACTATCACACCCCTGACACATCAAAGCCCAGGACTGCATTGCAGCTCATAAGAAAGAAAAATTAAAACAAAAATTTTATCATAGAGGTATGTCTCCTTAGAAGAGGTTCTCTCACCCTTCTTGGAACGCGATTTACTTCTCCTTCACCTTATCCATGTTCCTTGACAGTGGCCCTAAAGCAGTATATTTTTTTTTGGGTCTCAGATCTTGCATATCCATTCAGTGTGCAGGGTCTGTGGCCATGCAGAAGAAGCTAACGTCGTGCAGCAGGTTTGGTCAGGCAATCTCAGTGGGGTTAAGGACATGCCTTCAAGACTGGACTCAGCTTCTCATCTTTCCTCCCCTAGTTACCCATCACTTGCCCTAGGACCTATTCCCAGTCCCACATATCGTTCAAATGAGGAGGAGCAGAAGGTTTTGCTGCAAAATGTTTGTGGCTGGATCCAGGGCAAATAAAAAGTAGTCCAAGAGATGCGTAATTCTCAGCCCAGTTCCAGGAAGGCGTCTCTTAAAAAGATATTTTCATTTCACAGCCATGTAGAAAAGGAGCTTTCATTTTCTCAGAACAGGAAGGATACAGGCAGGAAAAGTGGTATTTTCCAAGCTCAGAAATTCTAGTGAAGTGTAAAAGGAAGGAAAAGCTTGAGCCCTGCAGTCCAGAAAAGACCAGCAAAGTAGCACAGCTCAAAGAATGAACGGACTTTGTAGAACTGCATTTCAAACTCTGTTGTAGATGGAATCTTACTTGGATCAACATTGCTTTTTTAGAAGAACTTCCAGAGGTACCACTGTCTTTGTTCTCTTTGCTGGACTCTGCACTTTACTCCAGAGCAAAAACCACTCTCCTGACATACCAAAGAGAAGAACAACCCAGACTTTCCATTAGTACCTTTAGTTAATTCTTTTGCATAAATGCTAAATAAAATATACTTCAAAGGACTCTTGAAGTTGTAGGCTCAGATGTGGTACAAAAAGAAATACAGGTGTTCTTGATTACTCAATTAGTACACAAAGAATATTAATATTTGTATACAACAGTAGGAAAAACACCTCATGATTCCTCTCCATGCTATATGGAGTTACAAACTAACTGCTCAGGTAATCTCAGGAATTTGGCCAAGATATCTTAATGATCCCACATCTCTGCTTATGTTTCTAAATGTGTTTGTTTCACAGATCTGTTGTGAGAAACACGCTCCAAAATGCAGGGTTATTAACAATTTCTACTTACGTGCCATTTTTATGGCTTTCTTTTTGTGTGTCTCTTACAACTCAAACCAACACCATTTTCAAGTTGAAAAAAACTATAGAAAACTGATAGAAAAAGCATACCTGAAATTGCTCAGGGACTTTTAACAGCCTAATGCATCTTATCTAAAGAAGTGCTCACAGATTTAATGACACAGAGTCTACGATGAAGGATCACCTGAACTTCTTTCACCAGACATTGCTTTTTCATTTGATTTACATGTTGTCATGTGAAAAGCAGTGTTCATAATCCATCTGATCAGGTGGGGCTCCTTTGAATGTTATGATCAATAAAATGAACTTAAGCTAAGGAGACTGATAAGGCTCCCACAGCATGTTAGGCTTTTTTTTGATTGTGGTTGTAATGGCTGGAAAGTCTCATGTTGATTTAGCTGCTGAAGAAAAAAATTGTCTATTAGATCCTCCTGTGGGTAGAGCTTAGGTGGTTTAGAGTTATTTGACGGCATTATTAAGAGACTGACTGGAATGCAATACAAAGTGTGCTGTCAGGAACATCAAACAGCCTCCATCTAGTATGCTGTAATTTAGCTTTTCAAGAGAGAAAGCAGAATGACAGAAAAATGGATTTTATTTTCTGCACCAGGTCAATTAGCTTGAGGCAATGAGAGTAAGTCATGCTAGATCCACCTGGCACCATGCAAAAGGATTTTTTTCCATTATATTTCACAAAGATCATCTTGAAAAGAGCTATCAGGTTGGCAGCTTGAAATGCCAGTTGTAGGTCCCAGATTTGATAAACAGCATTTGCCAGAGAACAGGAAATTGCTGTTTAACCTTCTATCTGGGTTCATCTATTGGCGGTCAATTGTCCGCCAATCTTGCTATTTTCAGGCTAGTGAGAAACTAAAAGGATTCTGTGTGTAGTGGCTTTTTGCAATTACTGAGGAAGACAAAAGAGACAGAAGTCACCTGGCACGACATTGTGAGTAAGATGGCAAAAGGGACTTGGACTACTAAAACTGTTGTTTCTTCCTAAACTATGAAGATCTTTCAGTTACTGTGGGGGAAGAAGGGGAAGAAACACTGTAACATCCTTCCCCTCTGTTTTCATGCAAGACATTGGTAAAACTTGCATGTTTGGCATTCAGTTCAAAACATTATTTGGAAGTGAATAGAGTATTTTGATGAAACTTCTTGAACTGAGATGAGCTGCTTTGCTGATGCCAGAACATTTCATGGAGATATATTATTTTTAGTAACATAGTTTGCATTGAAAGTGATTTTGAGGTCCCTGGATTCATTTGTTTCTAATAACAGAGAAAGACGGGGGCTGGGAGAAAGGAAGGAAGGAATAAAACCCCAAACTTATCAATCCAAAAAAAGCCTTTTTCACACACTTCTGTTCTGCATGGTGAAGCCTTCAAAGTCTTGGGGAGAGAGGAGGAAAAAAAAAGTCTTTAAGACTTTCTTTTCAATAAAACCTGGTCTAATAATGCCTAGGTTTATTGGACAGATGCACTTCTGTGATGGATTTTGCAAGAGGTCACATTAAAAAAAAATTTCTCAATCAATTATCATGGCAAAGGTGGTATCTTCATTAGGCCTCTGACCTTTGGCTTTCCAGCTGTTTTTTACCAGGAGCAGGAGCCATACAGTTATACTTTTGTTTTGTGGGGAGGGAATAATAGCAATATGTTACACATTAGGAATTTATATCCAACTGCTCTTTCAATGAATTCGCTATTTCTTAAACATAAATGTGAATGAACATTGGATATAAATGTTGACCTTCATGTTACTGTTATTTATAGAGCTGGCTTTTCACCATTGAGGGAATGAAATCACTCTGTCATGCTTGAACCTAACAACATTCAGGTAACTGCAGTAGAGATTTTATCTGAATGATCCTTGTTGAGGTTTTTTTTCTTGTTTTTCCCCTGAATTCTGACCTTGGTGTTTCTGTCAACACCATAAATGATTACCTGAGTTCAAATTGTTGTTGTTTAAACTTCTCTGAAAAAAAGTTTGGATAGAGAACTGTTTTTTTTTTTTTTTTTTTAAGTTCTGAATTTTAACAGAACAGCCCTGCATAGCATGAACCTCTGCACATCACAGAAAACCTCTTTAAAATACAATTTTCCACAATGTCCTTTCCCAGACAAACATTTACAACACTAAAATTGCTAAGTATAATGCAGGTTATCAGCTACATTTAAAAAATGTAGTGACAGCCTCATCTAAGGCTATACTATTTCTGAAAAATCAAACAGAGCAAAAATCCTTCTTCAGTTTAGGCAAAGGGGAACCAGTCAGTTTTGTCCATAAATCTTCACTGTGAGTCTCCTGTAGACCTCATATCACATTACCATTGTCCTAAGACTTAATTAATATTTGTTGCATGATTTTTCAATTTAAGGAGTCTGAAATAATGTGAGGAAGTGTTGTTGCTCCAGGGACTGGAAACTGGGGGCATGTTTTGAATACGTGGAGGGTGGTGAAAATCTTGCTAAGATATTTAGAAGAATAACATAAAGTGAAGGAAGCCAAACTTGGTGCAATCTTGTCTGCTGAAAAAGGCGTTGACAAATGAAGTTCCCTGAAATATGCCCAGGCATTGCCAGGGAGAGTGATAAGTGGTATAAGAGCATGTTAACAATTAAATGTTACAACTCTAAGTTTCTCTTTCTGTTTGAAGTGATAATTACATTCACCAAAAAAAGCCATTCCTTGTGATACTCCAGCCATTTGCCACCACTCTCCATATCACAGCTATGCTCAAGGTTTTTTTCATGAAAGTGGGAATCAGTGGATCCCAAATCATAGAACTCTTTTTGTTTGTCTTTATCTCCCTCCCTGCTTTTTCCAATGATTCATATCAACTCCTTCTTTTCAGTTTTCTATCAGAAACAATATCAACAGATGGTTACCCCTTCCTCATTTGTGCTGTTGCATTGTGTAATAGTTCTGCGCTTTAACAATGATAATCGCATCTCAGAGTCTAGCTTGGCAACGTTTATTATCTTGACATCATTTTCTATCATCCTTCACTGAAGAATATATCTTCTTGATGAGACAAAGAGCTCAACAGATACTAGCACTGCAGTAGATGGCTTTTCTCATGCTGTTGTGAGAAATTGGATTTTTTTCTTTTCACTTTCTTATTTAACTATGCAGATATTCAGCTGATGTTTAATTAATAAGGCCTTTCCCATCATGACATTCTGGGTTAATGCCTATTAGAAGATGAATAAGGGATCCCCAGTCCACTTACTTCCTGCCTTTTCCTGTGCCTCCCTACCAGGCTGCACTACCTAAGATAAAAAAGAGGCTTTCTGAAATCTGCTTCTCTCTGTACAACAAAAGTAGGTCCTAAAGTCTGCAAGAAACTTGAGTGTGCTTCATTATCACCTTTACAAATTTCAATGAGTCCACTAAAAGTGGAGGATTTAATGTGCTTTATGTCACAGTATAAGGATCGCAAAAGCTAATGAAAACTGACTGGTGCTAGGCTGAAGAGAAGCTTTCCATGTCAATCAGCCACTTTAAAGGCATTTTTTATATGTTGTAAGGAAACCAGTACATTACTGTTTGATTTTGGGTTTTGTTTTGGGGCTGCTTTTTTGCACACCACCTTTTTTTGGTGTTTGTTTTGTTTGGTTTTGTTTTGGTTGGTTGGTTTTGATTTTTTTTCCCCCCCCAATAAGCTACCTGGGACTGAATATTGCAGACTTGAGCTAATTCCAAATTGGATTACTCCCCCATCTTATCTTGTCATTCTATCAAACCCATACTATAGTACACTGCTGTTAAACTGCTCAGACCTGATGTAATCTTCCCTATGCTGCAGTAGGTGTTTTATAACCTGAAAAGGAAATTCTGTTTCATTAAAAAGATTGGTTTAGTGACTACAGTACAAAACATGTTCTTTCAGAAAGGCTGCTTCCAAAAACTGTAGTGTTCAAGAAAGACATAAATGGGTGCCTGAAGCATTAACTTTCATTAAACCTTATAACCCTGGAACAAAGGCACTCAGGAGGAAGCTATTGATAAGAATAGGAAAGACTTTTCAGTTACAAATACTGTGCAATGTGGACGGAAAGAGATATCAGTGATTTTTCTAGCAAAGTCTAATTTATTTGGAGACAGAAATGATATTAGAGAATAATGTGACAATAAAAAGGACATTCTGATCTATGCATAGCCAGCATGTGATCTAACATAACAGAAAATTGGAGGCTGGTCTCTAATATCCTGGATTATTACTCCTTTAGTGCAATGAGAAGGCTACAGAGGAAATAAATAATGGATTTCCACTTTATACAAGGCACTTCAGAAGGAGGAGCCTGATGTAAAGTCCACTAGAACCCAGGGACAGACAGAAGGACAACTCCAGACAGCAATCTAGATCTTAGATTCCCCTTTTCTAAACTGACTACAGATGAAGCTCATGGAACCTAGATCCACAAGTCTCTTGATTTTTAGATATCTTCATGAGGTGTCTAACATTAGGTGAAGAAGTCTGAAAATTCAACCCTAGATACTTTTTTTTTTTTTTAAATCTGGCAGTTAAAAAAAAAAAAAGCCCTCTTTACCACTCGGCATAAAAGTGCTTCTGTCTTGTAGCCAAGATCTATAGTCATGTTCTTCACAAGGACTATAGACTGCAAGAGTATGGTCCTGCCTGGTGTCGGTACCAATTGAAAAATCTCTTGAGCAAGATGCCATTTGGCTGCACCAATGAATGGCTGCTCCTCAGCCAGTTATCTGTACCGAGACCAGGGCTTCAGAAACTTAATTAGGTTGATATGACTATGCCATCTTTGGATCTCGCTCACCCGCACTTGGGGATCACTGTAGGCATGTCCTGATGGTGCAGAATCAGATTCCAGAAGTTTCAATCTGTAGCCTTCCCATATTCAAACTCTCTGTGATCACATATGAATCATTGCTTTGCGTGTCCTCTCACTCTCTCTTTTACCATGGAAGGAACAGCCCCAATGCCATCAGTGACTTTAACTGTGACTTTAACTGTGAAGAGAATCAGACACTGAGTTTGGGGGTTTAATGCACAAGGAGCTTAATGGGACAAAAATTTTCAGCTTGAACCAATCTCTTCTAATTTTTGTTGGAAATTATTTGTTACAAAATCCTGGAAACTGTATTTGTCAGTCCTCAACACTGAGTCTTAAATCTGCATATGTCAACAGATAGGCAGTGGTGGTAGTGAGTTAGATTATGTTGGTATGTCGTACGCATGGTATGTCCCATGCCTATGACAGAAAATGAAATGGAGTAACAACATGCAAGGACATGGTTACCCATAACAGTACTTCTAATTACTCATTCTAATACATCTGAAGTCCCCTTCAGATAGTGTTTTTATGTGTGGTGGAAGGAATAGTCCACCCACGTGAAGCTATAGAAGAACATCAGAGTCTGGAAATTCAGGACCAGATAATATGAAGAGCAGATTTCATCTCAAAGGTATCCACAATATTATACTTAGCAGAAGCACAACAACGGTTGTCAGAGAGAATGAAGAGAAATTAATAATCTGAGGAACACAGTTTTTGAATTATTTATCACTGAAGAAAATTTTTTGCAAGATCATCTTGGCAGAAGGGACATAATGGATGGTTTGGAGAATCCCAAGATATTACATAAATATTGGTTCAAGCATTTGATCTATTATTCTTATACACATAACTCATCCGAGATGAAAGGAAGAAAACAGAGAGATGTCAACACAGCTACAGCTGTCTTTGGTAGCAATTTTTCTACAGAAAATTTCCTGGCTACAGGATATTATTCCCCATGGGGCTTGAATCCACTGTGTTAGGTTGTTTGGGGAAAAAAGTTGTAATTGAATTAGATGAGATAGATTAGATGATACTGTGCTCCTGTGCCAAGGCCTACAGTCAGACCCAGGCATGAAAACCTCTATGGAGCTCACACACACTGGGACATGCATAGGACTTGCTTCAAGTCTCACCCTTAGCAGTGGTGTCTTGGAGGCTACCTCATCTGACACTTGAAATTGCTGTGGATTCTCCACCCTTGGAGATATTCAAAACCTGACAAGACATGGTGCTGAGCAGCCTGCTTTAGCTGACTCTGCTCTGAGTAGGGTGGTTGGGCCAGATGATCTCCAGAGGTCCCTGCCAACTTCTGCTGTTGTGTGCTTATGTAAAGCTACAGCACATGCTGAAAGTGGCATTAGGCTGAATCATGACTTTTGTGCTTGCCTTAGGACATACTGAAATGAACTGTGACTTATGCTGGTAAGGGCAGAAGTTTCCTCATTTCTCATCACTTATGGTTCCCGCACCTTCTATTTACACTTACTTAAATACGGTGATCAGGTGCTACCTAGCTACACAGACATTTTGGCTAAGCCTGGGATGTACTACCTGTAACTTAAGCGTCTAAGAGTTAGAGGTCTGCAGGCCCCAAGCTTGTACCCAAAAGAAAGAAATAACAAACTCCAGGAAGAAGTTAATCTATATGTAGCTGTCTAAAATGGGTCATGTGTCTGGGAGGTACTGGAAGCGAAAATTGAATGTTTAAACATTTAGTGATGCCACAGAATGACACTTGCGAGTAAAAATTGCGTTGTTTTGTTTTTTTTTGGCAACAAAGAATAGGAAAAAAAATTAACCAGCACTTCAGTGGAATTTTTTAGAATAATTCAGCTCAAATTCCTTCAGAAACAAGGAAGGGATTCAGCTGCTGAAAACTCCCAGTCTTTAACTTTCATAGATAATTAAACGTAAAATATTTGGTTTTCTTCTGGATAAAATTAAACAAACAATATTTTAATCATAAAAATATTTAAAAATATTGATTCACAGTGTCCTTAACACTTCATTCAATAAAGAAATTTCAGAAATTAAATACATTGATACACAGTGTGTACAGTTAATGTATTCAGGTTGTAAAATATAACATAAAACCCCCGAGTTATCCATGTTATAAAGTCATCATTTGCTCACAGTTTCCCATTTGTAATATAGGCAGACAAGCTTTGTTCAGAGTCATTTAGTGAACTGTGTCAGAGCTTGAGAACTTTTACATTAGCTGGTACTGCTGAATGGCTTCAGTGCATTTTCTCTTAATAACATTGCTTATAGATCTATCTGCCTTTAAAAAACTTTGGTCATTTTTTACACAAATCTGCACATGTTCTATTAAATTTGAGACTGATAGGGGAAAAACAGTGTTTTGTTTTGTTTTCTTCTCTCCATAGACCTTGCGAAGGAAAGTACATTGTCTCAAGATTCAATTTCATTTTTAAAAGGGGAAAAAATAAATGGGAAGGTTCATCCTAGTTACTTTCAATTTAGTTGTTTCACATATCAGTAATATGAGAAAATGAAATATTGATAACTAGAGAGGCCTCTGAAGGAGCTGGTTTCAGCCATTGACTGTTGCACACGTGGTCATTCATTTAACTAAACATCAGCCAACACAGTCTCTGGAAAGAAATCCAGAACTGTAGATTAAAACTGGATCAAAGTCTACATCACAGTTCAACCACATTTAAACCCTGGAACTGGAGTTTGTCAAAAGTGTTGATGAAATATAGCCACCATACATTTTTCAATAATATTATCTATCCAGATATTCAGACAAATTCCAGTCTCAATCTAAACCCTTAATTTTTGTTAGAGAACACATATAGCAGAACCATTAAAACATATTACAAGGCAGATCTGGTTGTTCATTGCTTGGAATCTCTCTTCAAAAATAGCAACAAAGAGGTTGAACCAATTTTTTACACTGTGTGTCTCCTGAAAGATAAAATTGAAGGAAAAATTTAAAAAAGCAGCTTAATTTTTTTTTTAAAGTATTTTATTTTAAGACTGGTCAGTCTACAGTTTATAGGCAATACACAGTTCAGGTACTATGTAATTGAATCTTTATTTATAGACTGTTTTATGTCCTGAGATGATTTGAAATGAGTTTGTCACAATCTGGCACAGCCACCAAAACAAGTGCAGTATTATTAATATCTCACAGCCTATTAAGCTTTTCATCTCCCAGAAGCCTGAATAATCTTATTCATGCTGAATATTATCCAGCACATTAACACATTGATATTTCCCCACAAATTGTAGCTACTGTCTTGCGGTCATAAACCTGTTGGATTGTGAAATGCATTCTAATGGTATTCCACCTTCTGAGGAAGAATTAAATTTTAAAAAGAATAAAGAAAAAATATTTCTAACTATTAATAAAGCCTGGGGTTGTTTTTGTCTTGCTTTGTGTATGCATGTGTGGTAGCAATCTTGTAAAAAATGGTTGTGGAAAATTCTGTGGTTTATCATGTTCTTTAAACATACTGTATATCTTGTACCACTTTAAGACTGTTAATCATGATGTACATATTCTAAAGGCATTTTCTAATCATCTGATATAAATTTGGTTGATGGATGTAATAGTTCTGCTCTCAAACTTGGGCTCATCTTCCCAGGCAAAATGCTACAATTTTTTTCTGAAATTCCTTGGACTTTAAGAGATTAGCATGAATAATACCTACTTCCTGAAAGAGCAATTATTAAAGGCAGAGTTTTGCAGAGTGGGTCAGGAGAGAGGAAGGTGTACAAGAGAAGGTAACCCTGAAGAACAGAATGATCTTCAAGCCAGAAGAAATGTATAAACACAGTTTATTATCTGATGATGAGGAAAAGAAGTTAGAGATCAGAAACCCTGAGTTATAAACTAAATAGCCTTAATCCTCTGAAGTTTCCAGAGGTAAGGTGAGGAGATAAGAGAAAAGTAAGCCAAAATAGTGAAAAGGGCCAAGAAATCCTATGGGAGTAGAAGCGAAGAATTATTCTGGGTAAGAGTTGGACCAGAAATCAGAACACACATTTTTGTCCTTTCCTCCAGAAATGCTTTGGCAAACTATGTTTCTCTTTTACCAGTTCTGGAAAAACTCTGCAAAAATTCTTAACATGAAGTCAGTCGTATTGATCGTGGTAGTTCTTTCTGGTTCTGGAGCCTAGAGAATAATGAAATTGTCTCATCTAAAGTAAAGCAAGCTTAGATTAAGTGGGGGTTGTGCAACATTAGCTTAGCCATGTCCTGTAATTCCACAAGTGCTGAAGAATTCTGAATGAAAAACATTAATTTTAACTATTTTTATTTATTTGAAAAAATAAATTGAGAAATTGGAAAGTTGGTCAATCTACTGTTGGAAATGGATCTTTTTCATGCACTTTATTGGATTTTATCTCTCCTTTCACTTGGCTGCTCTATAGTTATTTATTGAATTTTATTACTGACAAAATATACTGTTTAATAAGAGGTGAATTGTTTGAAACTGGAAATGTTTCATCTAGCTTCTCTGTAAGAACAATCCCTGGCTTTCTTCCTAGAGAAAAATGATGAGAACAACTGTGATGTGGGGCTCTGTTATTTGCTATTCCCCCAAAAGTTATCTCTATATTTTATACTCACCATGTTGGAGTATATTAACCATGGTCTGATGTGAATGACAATGGCTGTATCTTACTTTGCTATAATCTCTGGTGTAGTGAGCCCCAAACCAAAGGACAGGCAATAAATTATTAAGAAAATCACTCTGCAGTTTCTTCCTCATGATATGAAGGAAGTTCTTCATTGTGTCCATTTGCGGTATAACTTGCCTAGTTCTAAAATTAATAGATTTTCAGAATTTGTGCCACAATGACTAGGTTTATCACCTCCTCCACCATTTCTTCTGTATTCGTATAGGCCAAGTGTCTGGTAATCAACAAGCTATTCCTCCAACTCTGCCTGCTCCTCTATTGACATGATTTCCATATCCCATAGGAGTTCTGAATGGGCTTAAAAATCCATCTGCCTGAAAGATATAGGAGCATGACTGAGGTCTATTACTTGCCTCTAGTTTAAAGAATAGTCTGAAATATCCAAATTATGTCTATAGCTAGTCTGTGCAACCGTGTACTCCAGTCACTGATTCCCCTGCTCCTCCTCTCTCTCTTTGTTTATATTAATAATGAACTAAATATATTAGTTGAGGAAATGTTTGTCTCTAGTCATCAAACTAGCCTGATAAAACTTAAAATAGATTTGTTCTTTAATATCTTTCTGGAGGTTTCTATTTGAGAAAAAATATATTATTAATACATAATTAACCCATTCTTGCACATGATCCTTATTTTGGATGTAAGCCATTTTTAGCTATTTATCAAAGTCTAAGCTGTGTCAAATTTTAACAGTGTCTGTGTGTCTTGGGGTAAAATAGGCACCCTTACAGTGATCAATCCCATCCTAATAAAATTACCAAAGGAAAGTGGGAAGATTTGCCTTCGGGAGTTACCTATTTCATTCCACTGGCTAGGAAGGGACCCTAGGTTGCAAAATATCTTATTCCTAGGCATAGATAAATTTTGAGACCTGATATCTTCCATCCTAAGTACAAGACAGGCTGGCATTGCAAGACTTGGCAAAAACAAACACAATTGCAGTGGCCAGAGGGATGAATTGCATCAGTCTACTCCTCGTCCTTTCTCTGATCTAGGAGATACACTCTGCTTTCTGCTTATATTTTAATCCTTGTTGGTCAAGAGCTGAAAGTCTCTATACCTGAAATTGTCAACAACTGAATAAGTATTCAAAAGAATTACCAGTGCATACTTGCTTTGTATTTATATATTCCTATACTCTCTTTCCACTTCTGGCTGCAACTGGAAACAGGGTATTAAAGATGGACTTTTAATCTGACCCAGCATGACTGTTCATATGGCTCAAAGACTTAGATTTAGGTAGATCTAAAAGAAAATTTCACACACAGAAACAATTCATGTGATTGCAAAATGTATACATTCTGAAGTTTCTACCACTTTTTCTTTCCTACCACAACTGAAAAAAGTGCTTTAAAACAATATGGAGCAACTCTGCTAAGTGTGCCATCATTATAATCTCCTTTACAATCAAATATAAGGATCTTAGGGCTTCAGCTTTTTCCTACTGTCAGCCTGTTGTCACTCCCGTGTTGACAATTTGAAATACATTGTTTGTTTTATCACTCTAGAATGCCATACCATAAACTGAAACGTATTTTATGGGGACTGTCTTCTTCTTTCTTTCTCTGATCTTTTCCAAGATTTTTTGAACAGGAACTCCCTCTGACAGTGCAGATAATGAGTAACTATAACTATTTTCCTCCTGAGGGAAGGGGAAATAAATAGCTACTTCCCTCCCTCTCTTTTTCAATTTCTTTGTTTCCTTTCTTGTTTTATTCAAAATCATAAATGACACCTGCATGGCTTGTAAGCTTAGCTCCCCAGAGTTCCTTAATATACACATTGAGCAGTTCTGCAAGAGTCATTTCTATAATTTCATTTATTTATTGCAGTTACTTGGTACCAAAAATCTGACATTTAAAAAAGGGAAAAAAAAAGATTAACAAAAATATTTCCCAAAATGCTTTCAAACTGTTCTCAGAAAGAAAATAGCATAATAGTTTATTACTCAGAAGACTTCTGGATTTACCTGAGAAAGGAGGCCAGCCTACAATTACTCTAATTGTACTATTACTCTTTTTGACTAGTATTAATAGTAATAATATCAATAAGGTATATGATTTGGCTTTAAACTAGGTTTGAAGGGGGAAGGGGATAAAACCAGGCTCACTAGAGATGAGCCTAGGGGTGGCATGCCGATGCTGGGGGCTAAATCAATAGCCCAGCTCAAGTGCATCTCCACCAACGCACGCAGCATGGGCGGCAAACAGGAGGAGCTGGAAGCCATTGTGCAGCAGGAGAGATATGACTCAGTCGCCATCACAGAAACATGGTGGGGTGACTCTCA
>NW_008824666.1:104022-113864 GCF_000699105.1 Pygoscelis adeliae | reverse complement strand
CAAGGCTAGGAGATCACCCGCAGAAGTGTGGCCTGCTCTTCAGAAACCACTCCGAGTCCATGAGGCTGATGGGGTCAGTGGTGTTTGTGACTTGATCACTACATGATTTTCACAGACTCTGCAGGGCTCTGAGGAAATTGGTAAGATCTTTATTTCTGTCACTACACAGATTGTGACTTTGGAACGCTTTGTCTCACTTGTGGAGTAGGAAGGTGCAGTTCTTACAGACTCAAGCTCTCTTTAGAATATATCTTCCTGCATGAAGATCGTTGCAAAAAGTAAGGGGAAAGGGGAAACTTGTACTTAAAAAGGAATCCCACGCAAAATGGAGTAGAGCAGAAATCGTGTATTTCTTCCAGGGACTCAAGAAAGGAGAGGGCAAAAAATGGATTTTTGATGCCTCCATGTGACTGTAGACTGGGACTTGTCCCTCCTCTGACTTATATTTGGTGTCTCCTGTGTCTCTGGATGCTCAACTTAGTTATCAAGCTGGTGCTTGGAATCATACATCTGCTAAATAGATCTGAAGCCACTTTCCACACTCCTTAGCTTGATTTTTGCTGTGGCCAATCATCTTCAGAAAGAAATGCTCTTAGGCTTGAAGCTCGGTATTGGGATACAGCCCTTTCATGTTTTTTCATGTTCATTAGATTGGACGTGAGGAAAAATTTCTTTACTGAAAGAGTGGTTAAACATTGGACCAGGCTGCCCAGGGAAGTGGTTGAGTCACCATCCCTGGAAGTATTTAAAAGACGTGTAGATGAGGCGCTTAGGGACATGGTTTATTGGGCATGGTGGTGTTGGGTTGACGGTTGGACTTGATGATCTTGGAGGTCTCTTCCAACCTTAATGATTCTATGATTCTATGATTCTATGATTTACATTGGCAAATATTCAAGAATAATAGTAACCCAAGAAAAAACTCTCTATAAAGAAAAGATCCAATTAAGATTAACAATCTTTAATGACTTCCACTGAGAGGAATAGGCCAGTGTGCTTTCCTGGGCTCCAAAAATCACATCTGGGAGCTGAGGCAAGGCTGCGTGTTAACCACATAGAGTGACCATGCAAGAACAGTCTCTGTAAATTGATGGAGAGAAGAAAGCCAAAAAGATAGCTGCCGCTTCAGATAAGTGTTGGCATGTCTTATCTGGGATTTCTTCCTAAGTGTTGTGATATCAGTGATATCCACTGAAATCGAATAGCCTAACATTTATAGAAAGAAGCAAATGACACCAAGAGAATACACTGGCTCCATATCAGTTATTATACAACAATGAAAACTTTCTCAGATCATCCCCAATTCAGCCTGTGCCTTGGCTGAAGAAGCACATTGCTATTCATGCAACACTCAAACAGGTAGGATTTATTTGTGCAGATTTTGAATATTTAATTTTTTTTTAAAGTCTGTGGCTTATAACCCTGGGCTGCCCCTGACTATATACTTCATACTAGACAAATACATAAAATACCTTTATTTTGAGCAGAGAAAAGAGGTTACAAAACTCTATGATGTTACAGGCCACTCAATTTTACAAACAAAACATGCCCGATGACAATGACACATTAACAACCTTGCATACTGGAGTATAAATTTATCCTTTTTCAAGGAACCTTATGAAGGACTTAGATGCATTGGAAACCTCAATAACTCTTAATGATGCAGATGATGTGCCTCATCCCCTGTGCAATGCAGACTGCACTCCCAGTTACTAAAATATGCTGGGAAGGGAAAACGTCTTTTCCATCGATCAATGAACTGTCCATGACAGCCCCAGGGAAGAGTTATTTGTACGTCAGCAATGTCTGTTCTGCTTAACCATCTAATATGTATGCTCTGGTTGTTAAAATATACCAGTCTGTAAATGACACACACTCCTCCATTGCAGAGACAGAAAAAATGTATCTCATTGCATGATCCTTCCATTGAGACTTCTCTACTTTCTGGAGAGCACAATTTTGGCAGAAAATGTTGTTTACTTCTTAACCAGTTTCCTCTCCAGAACTTACCAACAAATCTCCCACTGATAGTAAAGGGTTTTGGATCAGACTTGGGCCTTCTGAAGGAATTTTTATTGTGTGTAAGTTTTGCAAGATGATTGCCATAAGTGAAAATTTGCCATTTGAAAATTTCAGCCCCAAAATCATGTCGGATTTGGGGGTAAGACATATCATCTGTAAAAGCGAGGTGTCTCATCTAAAAGCTAGATGTCTCATTTTAGTGGTTTATTTATGGGGAGCTTATATAAATGGTTTAGACCACACAGCTGTAGTGGGTTTCCTCTGGTCTAAAACAGACATTTAAAGTGTGGTTTGGATTGAGATTGAGGTGATGGTTTCAGACATGGAAATTTAACAATCCGAATCCACAGGTTTCAAACATCTAAACTTAACAATCTGAATTTCACCCTAAAAGTAATTCCCTAAGTTTTAGATATTTCAAGGTAGTTGAGATTAAGCTTACCTTTTGTCTCAAAATACCATCCAGCTTATGAAATAGTATTTGCTATGAGGAATGATAATAACACCCTGGGGTATTGATTTTCTCTTCCTTTAGAAGTGATAAAAAAGGGACACAAGACAAGGAAAAACTCAGTCTTTTGACCACATTCTGTGACAGCCAGGGATTCTGGCTGCAACTGCTTGCAAATCTCCAACAGGATTTTCAGAAAACAGTTCAACTGATGTCCTTTAAATTGTTATTATCCATGACTTTAAGAAAAGCTTTCTAAACGCTGTTGGGGTTTATAGCACAAAGATCTGGAAATTAGCACAATGAAGTAACACTTCATCTTCCTGTAAAGTCTTTGCAGAACTGTTTTAGACATAAGGGGGGATAGCATATAAAAAATAAACATTGTTACAGGTCAACAGAATAACAAGTCTGAAACAACTGACAGGAATATTTTGTTAGTAAAATCCTCATCCTTCCCTGTAATGTCTTCACCATCACCTCCTCCATTCTGAGAAGCTTTTTAAGCAACACAATAATTCCTGCAATAGGAGCCACCTTCAGAACAGGTCTGTTAGAAGTGAGATTCACTCTACCTTTCATATGCTCTTTTCTGGATGTCCATGGAGGAAAGCTGGAAAATTAGACTAGTCTTCTAACTGTCCAATAACCAAAGCAAGAAAAGATACATTACATTATGAAGCCTGGAGTGACAGAGGGATATCTGGGAGACTAATTCAAAGAGTCTTTGTTGTGGTTTAATCTCAGTCAGCAACTGAGTACCAAACAGCCGCTCACTCACTCCTCCCCCCACCCCCACCCCCAGCGGGATCAGGGAGAGAATTGGAAGAGTCGAAGTGAGAAAAACACATGGGTTGAGATAAAAACAGTTTAATAATTGAAATAAAATAATAACAACAATAATAATAATGTAATAATAATAATAATAAAGAAAGTCCTTGGCCAGTGTAAGCACTACCTAGCAACAACTAAAACATCGGTGCCTTATCAATTTTGTTCCCATCCTAAATCCAAAACACAGCACTGTACCAGCTACTAGGAAGGATATTAACTCTATCCCTGCTGAAACCAGGACAGTCTTCTTCACACACTTAAATTTCCCTCTGATGAACAGAGATAGCAGATATCTATAATGACTGCCCAGGTGAGACACCCTTATCTCCTTGTTTGCCATATGTAAAACCTAGACCTATAAAGCCTATAAGATGATTTAATTTTCTTGCCTGCTGAGTAGGAAGCTGCCAACAGTTGATTAATAGGAAATATGAGGCTCACGAGTATACTTAAAATTCAGGACACTGTGTCCACTTCTGAAAGTAGCCAACACCATGGTAAACAAAGAAGTCTGATAGGAAATAATCTGAAAGGGTTCAGAGAGAAGCCTTGTGCAGATCAAGCGTTGAGCTCCAGTATCCTCTTCCAGGAGCCAGGAAGTCATTAATTCAACAATGATGGTTTTAAATATTTTCCTCTTGTGGGGGAGTAGGGGGGTTAGACAGGGATGGACACATGGTGGGGACTGGGACGGGGAAGTCAAAGCATGCAGTGTCTTGCTGAAAGTCATACAAATGACAGGATTAAGGGGAATGCTGAATTTAACCGCTTGCATTACCTATTACATCATGCTCTGAAGTAAGCAAAAGTTCAATTCCTTTTTATGTTAGCCAAGTAGAAGGTTCTCCAGTATGTGCCAAAGGATCAGGCCCATTTAGATATATAATCCTGTCATTAGAGCTTTAACCCTATCAGTGGATGATGGCAGAGGAGGCCAAAACACGTTGGATGGAGTTTGTCTTTGACAGCAACAGTAATTGATTTTACATTCATAGTTGGCATTTGATTGGCTGATTAGTCAGTGCAGGTTGTAATCTTTAAGGAGTGGAAATGCCACCCCACTGAAATGCAGAATACTGAAAAGGTCAAAGAAGAGGAGAATTCCCCCTTTAATTCATGAAGAAAGAGACATTAGAGCCCAGGGAGCCCACACACATGACAAAGGTTATAATGAGAAAAGAAAATGGCAAACAGATAATCCATTTTTGTGAAAAAGATCCTAAGGAGAATATAAAAAGGCAAATGTCCCATATTTACCCCTCTTTTGAGTGTCGCCACATGCAGAATGCAGACAACCATCACTAGGGGAAAAAGAAAATAAGCCACATCACTATTAAAAGAAAATACATATTCCACATATCTATACGCTTATATAGACAGGAAACACTGAGATGTGATATTTTGAAACAGAAACAGACACAGTGGGAAAGATATAATGAAAAGAAAGGTGTGTAAGTTTGTTTTAAAAATTCATACTTTTCCTGCAGCATTCAGGAATGAAGAGCTGTCAACTGCGCTTATGCAGCTGAAAAGGCTGAGGTAGAGGAGATGACTGTTGAAGAATGCTTTTTCTAAAATGTTCCAGATAAAGAAGTTTGGACCAAGTAAATGTTTTCCGCCTTTTTTCTTCTTAATTTCTGGAACTCTTCTTTCATATAATTTACCCACTACATTAGCAAACTTATGCATAGGCATTTATGTGCTGTGCAATAATTCAAATACAGTCTGTTGCTATTGTGCAACTTGACTCTGTATGTCTCTGTGTCTGGGCTAAGGTTTCGCAAAGAAGTTTGCTTCAGACAGTAAGAAATATACAAACAAATCAAACTTCATTCTCCACTTTCTTCATATATACATATATATGGATATGGATATTTGCATTTGTATGCAAATATATGTATAAGCTTTTTTATTTAGTCATCCACATTCATGCACGCACACACACACAAAAATAAGGACATAGAGCTATAAAAAAAAAAGGAAAATAAGAGCATCATAGAAAGACAGACATCCTAGAATTTTCCTATTCCTTTGAGCTTTTCCCCCAAGGCAATTTCCTAATGTATATCTTCAAATATATGCTAGTTTTATGAATAGTCGTTTCTAAAAATATTCAGACTTTTGCTGCTAAAGCTGAAATCCAATGCTCTGGAACATTCTGTTTTTACAGTTTTTAAATTGAAAAGTCAGTTTTGTGATAAGTACTTCTCTCTTTCTCTCTCTCTCTCTTCCCCTCTCAAGCTTTTCCATACAATCTTCCATTTACTTCTTTATTATTATATTCAAGCCTATAAACTCTATACAGAAACTCTGAACATTGAGTGGTACTAGAAGTAGATGTAAGGGATGAAGACAGGTGCTTGAAGAGAAGAAAAAGTTGGTAAAATAAGGCAGCATTCCCTTGCTATTTGACGGCTCTATAGCGTTATTCTTTTGCAACTGAAACTGTCTAGGAATGCAATACGTAACACAAAGAGGTTCAAAGACAAAATCTGTTATTTAAAGAAAGTATGCAGAGCTACTGAAAACTAACATGAGCAAAAGTTTTCTATTTTTCCCATTTTGCTGTGTCTGAAGTGTTGAATTTGCTTAACAGCCTGCACTTACAGAAAGAAGAATGAACTGTTATCTAACTGTTCTAAAGAGATTTGAAATAATATTGTGCTTCCAGAGAAAAGAAAGAACTGTACCATTTTCATAAGAGATCAAAAACAGGGAGAAATTTTTGAAGCATTTATACCACCTCTGAGGCTATTAAGTCAGACATGCAATTTTGAAGGGATTAAGTCAGACATGCAATTTTGAAGGGTTTGTGGAATCCCTAATTTGAGAACAGATTATGACGGTGCTCGGAGACCTGAGATAGAACATCTCAATTCAATCTTAAAAAAAGCAATTGTGTTATTTGCCAGAATGTAATCAGACCAGATTACATATTTAGAAAAGAAAAGTTTTGGTTGAGTTTTCAAAACACGGATTCACAGTAACATGAGAGGCAAAACAAAAGTAAAGTCTCCAAGAGACTGAAAATGGACGAGAAGCAGCAAAGAACACATGCAATGCAGGGGAAACTGGCAGACGTTGGCAATGTCCTAACAACGCATGAGACTGTTCAATCTGCAAGATGCAAAGCCACTTTCCAAAAGGCTGCAGACACAGACAGAAGGCACCCATGAAGAAGGACAGTACATGCATTTTACAGAATGAGAAGGCTCTGTATTTGACACAGAAATGTTTGCAGCACTAACAGCTACTTTAGAGAATTTTTCCTGGTGGGATTTGCTCAAGAGCAGCTACACACCATGACTGAACTATTACTTTAAACATCAGGAGCGACCTCTCTAATTATAAGCTTTAAATCTGCACAAGGTATCGTGATAGCTGAAGATATAGTTAAGTATGTGAAAATAAAACTTGGTCATGTGGAACATAGGTGAAGTTCAGATTGCATCATGGAAAGACTATTTCTACTCTGAATACTCAGAACTAGTTCTAAAAATCAATATGTCTTGGAAAGATAAATTTGCAAGTGTTAGGAAATGCAAGATCTGTCTGACACTAGTAACTTGATTCAATATAGACAAAGGGATCTAACATCACCTGAAACACCTAACAAGATAAAATACCTTATTACATCTACCTGGCTGGCAGATATAATACAGGAGCTATGGGGCATCCATGTTTTTTGGGAATGACAGTCAGAGATCAGAATCACACAGCAAGTTTTGTTGACTACCTTTACTATTTTCTATTGCTCATAATGGGAGTTTATGCTACTTTCTATCACCAGGTAGAAGCTTGTACTATAGACACCTCAACATAGTTATCTACTGAGAATTGAGTATGTGTGAGCTAGGTGTCTAAGCACTCACTTCATTTGCCTACTGATTAGCACTGAAGACCACTTAGCGTGCCTAGGTTTTCCCAAACATTTCTGTGGGGCTGCCAGATAAGACAGGATCAACAGGGCTAACTATGCACTTGTGAATTAGTAGCAGAAGTCAGCTAAGAAAATCAGGTGTCTTAAATGTCAGCAGGCACTTCCATGTTGACTCAAGAACTGCTCTTGGCTCTCTGGTTGTAGTGGTCAGGGCCTGATGGGACTAGTAAAACTGGAGTAGCAACTTTGAAACTGCTGACTTCGGAACTGCTAAACTCCTAAAATGTTGTTCAATATGAAGCTTAGAAACAGCCTAGTTGGTATCAACCCAATACTAAAAACAAAGGTATTACAAATGCCTGTAGGTAGATTTAATGAAACTGAAAACATACCATGATAGGGAATTATATTTGTGAAAGCCTTTGCAGTCAAAAAGCAGAGTACATTTATAACAGTAAAACATGGGTTCAGTGGCTCCTTATGTGGTTGTTGTTATGAGTTAGTTACTACAGAAATGCAGAGTTGTAGCTGAAATAGCCACTATTGACAGCAGGAAGAAATACAAGATGAACTGTGCCTGCAGGTCCTCAAATTCTGAGGAAACACCAGATCCTAAAATATCAGTAGGCAAGACTGAGCAGTACAATGTAGATAACAAAACTCTTGAGATGCTTTAGAGAAATCCAAGGTGAAAGAACTGAAAACACTATTACTCTCCCTTTATTTGTCATTATGGCAAGTAAGTATATTTTGGGCATTCTGGTGATGTTCTGTTTGTGTAGGTATGTACATACATCTATATCCTGAAAAGTATGAGCATGTTTATTTTAATAACAATCTCTTTAGCCATTATTATCTAGCTAAACTGGCATGTCTATATTCTTTTTTTTTGAAGTTGTACTGGTCTTCTTGATTGAATGCACCATATAGCTTTAAACACGCCTGTACTATTAAGAGCCTGTTCAGTGTCTTTCAACAGTTCGAAACAGGATAAAGCTGTGATTACTATTATGTCACTCTTCTTTGCTCACTGATTATTATATTTGAAGCCTCAGATAACCCTTTAAAATTCATTCATAAAATGTTTCCATTTCTATAATCACTGAATGGATAAGGTGACATTTTGTTAACAGCTGTATTCCTTGGTGAAAAACATGTTTCAGTAGAGCCCAGATTGTGCATTATAATACTATATTTTTAAATGTCTACACCCTTTGAAGATGTCTCAAATTTAGGTATTTTTAGCTCTTAATGTTGTCAAAAAAGTTTGTAAAGCTCAAAATAACATAGAATTCATAAAATTACATTTAATATTAGGGAAAATTTTAATTTCTAATTTAATAAAATAGTAACATCCTTGTAAACCAGTCACTTATTTACTCTGAAATTGTTAGCTTAAAATTTCTCTCTATAACACAGCTTAATGAAAACATTTGCTAAAAGAAAGATATGTCTTTATAACATAAATTGATCTCTTCCACTGAAAAAAAATGAAAGGAACTCTATCCTCTGTGTGTCCTAGAATTATACTCCTTTCATAAGCTTATTATTAACTTTATATCTTAGCCTTCAAGTCAGCAGTATATGTTGATTATAGGGTAGAACAAAACAAATCTATGTTGGTGTATAGACTGGGAGTGTGAACTGGGTATCATGAGAATGATGAATGAGAGTATGAAAACAGAGTCCTCCTAAGGTCAGATTCCTTTGAAATGATACAATGACGATATATGCTCAACAGTTTCCAACTGCAGATCTCGGAGCAGATACCACCAGAGATCAATAGCATTGTCCCTGCTTACAGAGGAGGAAATTGTGGTTCTTGATGATGGCTTGCTGACAGACAAATCAAATTCAGTTACTGAATCCCAGTCAGGATTTCAGTCTCTGGAAAACACAGCTTCCCACTGCACATTTGCACAGAAGTTTGGTGGGAGCAAGGTTATGCTTCAAAATTAATGAATGACACAGGTAGCACTGCAAAGGGATTTTAGGTGGTCACAACAGATTACTTTTTACTATTAGTGCTACAGCAGCAGCTACATACTCTTTTTATATGTCCACCTGGAAAGCATTATCCACATGCTTTCATGAAAGGGAGATCCCTGAGAAGAAGATCTTGTACTCTAAGTGCACAGAATGAGGCAGACAGCGAAGCAGCAGTGAGCTTACAATAACTGATTTGAACACTAGCCATAGCACACTCATACTTGAGTCAATTTTAAGCACCTTTTTGATAGGCATGATGACAGAGGTTGTGCTAGAATTTCCTCCTTCAATTATATTCATAAAGAAACTCATCGCTTGCTTCCTGATAACAATGAAATAATTTTAACAGCTTGAAGTATTACCTCGGTTGAGTAGTTGCTTTCCCCACAATTGAAGAAGGTGATAATTTTAATAAGCCCATCTTTATCTATGAATGCCTGAGTCTTTTGCATGTTGAAAATTAAAGATTTCATTCATTTCCTGCAAAATAGTTAAAACAAATATCTTCTGTTGGAAGCTAGCTTCTCCCAACTTCAATTAAACTGCAGAATGACTTTCATGCATCAGAGACTGCACTGAAAAGATCAGTCAGTTCTATCTTCTCCACATCAGCTTTGTACTGCCACATATGGCCAACACTGATTCTTCAAGCACTGCAGAGAATTT
>NW_008824666.1:91424-103978 GCF_000699105.1 Pygoscelis adeliae | reverse complement strand
ACCTTTAACTGACGGTGAAATTATTATGGCTTTTGCTGTCATCTTAACTCTATTCAAAGTACTTAATATATCCCAATTTACTCAGTGTTAAAAAATCCTGTCTAATTTTGTTTTGACACTAACAGATTACTTCCCACATGCTCTTTATTAAAACAGTCCGCACAGCAATTTGTTTTCTTTTGCTTTGTTTTTCTAAAAAAATGAGTCTGGATTTAAAGTTTGGGTGCAAAAATCCTGATTAACTGAAAAATAACATTCTTCATTGACTCTGGATTTTCAGCAATATCAAGACTTGTATCCACCTGGACATGACCTTGGTGTTAAGGTCAGGTTTAAATTCAAAGTGTAAGAACTTAGAAGTGGATTATACCAAAACTAAACAGGAGTCCCGTTGCAAACTGAGGGTGTCCATGCATTATATTATTTGGAAACAGTTAATCACATACATATGACGTTTCAGACAGATCCAGCAAGAACAGAATTTATCTCGAGGTATTTATTCCTACCATTCTTCACTTCTCAGAGAAAAGCTATCAGTCAGTGACCCTGAAATATTTTATCACGGATGGTAGATCAAACACTTGTTCACCTCTGTTGTGCTAGAGATTAGTCATACAACAGCACAGGTGAGGATATGTTTGCTCTTCAGTCCCTTCTCTGAGAATATCCCCGAAAGGCTGATTGATTGTAATCCTCAGGGAAGTGAAAAATGGCTGTAATAAATGGCTATCGAGCAAGTTCTGTTCTTACCTCCATTTTTCTAAATCCAGAGCAGACTCAAGTCCGGAGGACTTACGTCAGTAAAGGACAAACACTTCTGTGTTTACTGCACTAAATTCAACTAATACACAGTTGTTCAATTCCCGCTGTTAGAATAGATCTCTCTTGTGATTTTGGGCAAATTCTTTTATTTGTCTTTGCTACAGCTTCTCCTCCACACAGTAATAATTCTTCTTCATTCTTTTTTTTCTTCTTCTTTTTTTTTTTTTTAACACCAGAGCAGCAAGAAGCCTACCACTCTCTCAAAAATGCTGAGTAAATGCAGAGTGGACAACCTACACTGAGTTCAACGCTGCTATTTCACACCATTTAGGATCCTAAAACTAGTTTGTCTAAAGCTAACTCACCATGTCTGTTTGTGTTGCAATTTTCAGGCTAGCTTGCTGATGGAGATTTCAGACTCAGAGAGACATGGCTGGCTGTCTTTGTGTCTTAATATACAGCACACAGAAGTGGGATACTTCTTGGTTGATCCTCCAGGTACCTTAATACAAACAGCAACAGTTTGCATTCTGGAAATAAGAAGAAATACATCTGAGAGCTTCAGATCATCTACCTGCATACAGAGCAATGGGCACTGCGGAAGGGTGAAAGCCGCTTGGACAGGTAGGGTAGGCAGCACTTGCATGAAACACCATTTTCCCCACAATATTCCCAAAACTCTGTGTGTGTGTGTGTGTGTGGTGTGTGTGTGTGGTTTTTTGCAGCTTTTCTGCAGAGCAGTCAGGTGCCTGTAGCCACCAGGTGGTACTGTTGCCTCTTGCTATCCCGGGGAGCCCGGGCTGCGCCCGCGGAGCCGCCGCGGCGCTCCCGGGCCGGTGCCGCCCTGCAGCCCCCGGGCGCACGGGGCTTCCCGGGAGGCCTCTGCATTGCAGGTGACACACTGAACAGGTCCTCTGCCATGCCACACCACGACAACTCTTCCTCTGCTACCCTTGTTAGTGTCAGGGGTCTTAGGCAAAGCTTGCTGTTAGCTGGCTTCATTGGGTTGGCTGTTTCTTCTTCCAGACCAGGCCAAGTTGTTGAAAATTTCCCTGGAAAGCCTCTAAAGGAATTTTGTTTAAATAAATAAAATCATTAAAAACAAAACAAAAATCCCTACCGTTGAAATATTTTACTTCGACGTTTTTAAAATTAAAATTCATATTTAAGAGAGGAATTTTTGTTCCCCAGGGAAGAATCTCTTTGTCATCATATCTGCCAGTGATGAATGCGATAGATAAATAAATAGAAAAATCAAACAAGGGCAAATCATTATCCATTAGACACCATGAATTACTTTGGGATACTTTTTAACATGTACATGCTTGCCTAATTCATAGTTTGTTAATATAAGCAGCTGGACACAAGGCTCACTCCCGCCTCACACATTGCTGAAGGCCAGGAAGGATGCTACAGGGCTGCTCAAATGGTGCCAGCAAGCCATTACACTCACATAGTAGGAAATATTGTAAGACTCCTTCAAACCTGGGCTCTTTCAATTTGGTGTGTTCAGGCACCAACACACAAGGTCAACGTTTCAAAGATGTTTTCCTTTTGTTGATCACAGTACAAAAGCACAGACCCTTGGGAGTGAAATTCTGAGCTAAATTATATTTCCTGACAATATTAACAACAGTCCCTGAAATGTCATTTGATGCACACTGACTATGTATGTAAATATTAAGCTGAAACGTTCACACGATCTTCCACTCATCTATTCCAGGGAAATGTCGTTGGTGAAATGCTAATGGAATGTGATGAAATACTTAAGCCAGAAAACTCATGAGACAAATTAAGGCCACTTGACTTTTCCCAACCATTGTAATAGCTACTGAGGCACTGACAGGGCCAGGGGAAGATTTTGTTTTGCTCTTGGGACATCACAGTGTGGTCTATTGAAAAAAGTTTTATGATTCCTGGCTGACCTCAGATTTCCAACCTACTTTGCAAGATAGTATCAAAAAGTAAAGCCTCTGAAAGGGAAGAAAACTCAAGCAAGTACTGGGGAGACTTGGTAAGTGTTCTGTAAATGTTGCTTGTGGCTCTTGTGGTCCTTCCTGATTTCCACAGTCATTCTAAAAGTAGAAGAAACAGCTTCGGTCTGTGAGATGAACATAAGGAAATAGGCATCGCAAAATTTTCCTCAGCTGGTTTACCTCCACAGTCTTTCTTGGTTTTTTTCAGATGTATAACACATCTCTTCCCACATTTAACATTAAATACAGATGTATTTCAGAGGAACACCCATTTTCAGTTAAATTTGTCCTATGTTAGAGAGTCCAGATTTGATAAGAGAACTGGAAGAACACCCTCCACCCCAAATACTGGCATGTGGTAAAAGCAAACATAAGAAAAGAATAAAGCATTTTCCCCACAGCATTAAATTTTGAAAGGAATGTATTCTGGCAGGTGTCCACAAGAAGCAGAAACTGACTGAAAGATAAAAACCTACACTATGTGCATCCATATCAGGTACAGAAGAGGTGGATCAGAGGCAACCAAACAGGAACAGAGACCTCCATTTATCTCTTGCAATGAAACAGAATATAGATGAAACTTGGCATCAGCCTGAAAGGATGGTTTGAAGTTAAGCTACACAAAGTCCTAAGAAAAAAACAAAACAAAACAAAACAAAAAAACCCCCCACAGCAGAAACAGATCAGAATATATGTGAGAGAGAACAACTCTATTTAGGAGCCTGGTACAATCTGTAAGAATCATTAGTTACAAACCAAGGTAACTTGAAAGATGTGAAGTAACAATAGACTCTGCTAAATCTACACCTGGAAGCAGAAGCAAGGCCCTCCAAAGAGCAAAAGGCCTTTATCAGTACCTCTGAAACATTTTATTGATGAAATAATGAGAAAAATATTTCAATATCACTGACATCAAACACAAATAATCAAAGACAAGGAGAAGGAGAAATACTTGTGGGTATTGAGGTTGTCATGGGATTTATAAAGGATACAGATAGCTTGCAACATGATTGAAACAATTATTCACACAAATAAAAAAGGCCCTTAAAAAAACTGATACTATTTAGCTTAAGAAGGAAGTAGCTGTGGGTTTTTATCTACCAATTAATTGCATTCTGCAGAGCTTTTGACTGGATACCAACCACATTTTTTTTGCTTATCGTCCTCTGACTTTTCTTTAGAAACAAGATTCCGTATCAGTCCCCAGTGCATTTCCCCAAGGCATAGGGCAGAGGTAATTAAAGGCTATACAATTAAAAAGGTATTGCACCTAAATCACAATACTGTAACCATTTCTCATGCAGAGCCTGCTTTATAGAACTGCTGAAATTTAACTCAAAAATGTAACTTCATTCTAATCCACATCTCTATGCCCATCTGTAGTACGTCCAAGAGAGATTCCCCCCCCCCCCCCCCCCCCCCACAAAAAAAAAAAAAAATCTCAAGCATAGGGAGATGAAGAGATTATGAAAACTGCTTTTTCTTGAGGGCAACTTTTTCTTTCAGGTCACCTAGTGAAGTTCCCATTTTCTCTGATTAAATGATTTGGGTTTTAAGCACAGCTCTTTGTCTACAGATTTGTTAGGGGTCTACAAAAGTCAAGAGGAGTCTGTCCATTGACTTGAAGAGGCTTTAAATCAGAATTTTTAGGAGCCAAATCTTAATCCCACTGAACATAAACCAAAGAACTGTTGATTTCAGTGAGGTCAGAATTCTGCCTCAGATGAACAAGAAGATGAAAGGTTTAGCTACATTTAAATGGAATAGGAGAAACTATGAATCATTGGATTTTTTTTCTTGTTTTTTTACAAGAAACATTGCTGAATGAAACTAACTTTGGAGAACTATTGAATATATAGAAACCAAGCTTATATAGAAAACCAGTGCATAAATGAGGAGGCTACAAGCACTTACAGGTTAGTGAGAATGGCACTATAATAAAATTCAACAAAATTTTGTGTTCATGATCAAAAAGGCAAAATATCATCATTTTTATGTTATATATACCAGTTGTCATAATTTTACAGTTGCTCAAAAACATGATCCTAAGAACACTGTGGGGATGAGACAAGGAAATATTTACACCACCTATTTGTAGGCAGCTAGCTTTGAGGGCTGAATCATTAGAGCTAACTATGGTGAGCTCTGGTCTCCCAAGGGTTCCCAGATAGAAACAACAAGGCACCTCCAACCAGTGTTTCAGAGAAGGAGCCTGACCATGTCCAAATGCATCTCCACTGTCAGTGGCATCCCTTCCTTCCCCTCTTTGTTCTCCCTGCACTCCCCAGCTGCCAGAACAGCCTTCCCTCCACATCAAAATTTGATTTTGATTGCAGCTAGACAGGCTACTCTTATCCCTGCTTGAGGGAGGCTGTGGGGGAAGCTTATCCACAACAAGAATGTCATAAGGCAAAATACAGATGTGTAATTTCACCCATGGTCTCACAGAAGGCAATTTTGAACTTTACCAAAGGATGGGAATGTGAAAATATGGGGTTCCCCTTTAGCCCACCGTCAGTAGGCTTTTCTAAAAAAATGCAAAGGAAAGGCAGAGGGCTGATTTACGTCTCTGTAAAACTGGCACACCACTTCTGCCCTGTCCTTCTCAATGCAGTCAAGACTCCCTTAAGCCTCACCAGGACATGTCTGATCCTCAGAGCTGGGGTTGCAGCACAGCCTTTGTTAGACCAGGCAAGTGTAAATGGCATCGCTTCAGCTCCTGATCCCAGCTGTCAACCCAAGCTGAAGATTCAGGCAATTAACATTGCTTTAAGCAGATAATGAAAATGTGGCAATTCAGAGCAACCACATACGAAACAAAAATACTAATATTTTTCTATTCTGTATCACTTCTAAACAAAGAAAACGCTCACCTTAGGCCAGTATCAACAACGCCCCAAGTCACAGAATCATGGAATCACAGGATGGCTGAGGTTGGAAGGGACCTCTAGATATTATCTGTTCTGACCCCATGCTCAAGTAGGGCCACCTAGAGCCAGTAGCCCAGGACCGTGTTCAGACAGTTTTTGAATATACCTAAGGATGGTGACTCTACAACTTCTTTGGGCAACCTGTCCCTGTGCTCAGTCACCTTCACAGTGGCTGGTCCTGTCACTGGGCACCACCAAAAAGAGCCTGGCTCCATTCTTTTTGCACCTTCCCTTTAGGTATTTATATACATTGATAAGATCCCCCCTGAGCCTTCTCTTCTCCAGGCTAAACAGTCCCAACTCTCTCAGCCTTTCCTTGTAAGAGAGATGATCTAGTCCCTTAATGATCTTTGTGGTCCTTCATTGGACTCTCTCCGGTATGTTCATCTCTCTCTTGTACTGGGGAGCCCAGAACTGGACACAGTACTCCAGGTGTGGCCTCACCAGTGCTGAGTAGAGGGGAAGGATCACCTCCCTTGACCTCCTGGCAATACTTTGTCTAATGCAGCACAGGATACCATTTGCCTTTTTTGCTGCAAGGGCACATTGCTGGCTTATAGTCAACCTGGTGTCCACCAGGACCCCCAGGTCCTTTTGTGCAAAGCTGCTTTCCAACTGAGTGGCCCCCAGCATGTACTGGTGCGTCAGGTTGTTCCTCCCCAGGTGCAGGACTTTGCACTTCCCCTTGTTGAATTGCATGAAGTTCCTGTCCATTTCTCCAGCCTGTTGAGGTCCCTCTGGATGGCAGCACACCCTTCTGGCCTATCAGCCACTCCTTCCAGTTTGGTGTCATCAGCAAACTTGCTGAGGGTACACTCTGCCCCATCATCGAGATCATTAATGATGATGTTAAACAGGATTGCGATCCAGTATTGATTGCTGGGGAGCACTGTTAGTCACTGGTCTCCAACTAGGCTTTGTGCCGCTGATCACCAGCCTCTGGACCTGGTCATTCAGCCAGTTTTCAATCCACCTCACTGTCTGCTCATCCTGCATCAACAGCTTCTCTGTGAGGATCTTATGGGAGACATTGTCAAAGGCCTTACTGGAGTCCAGGTAGACAATAACCACTACTCTCCCCTCATCTACCAGGCCACTCACTTGATCATAGAAGTTTATCAAGTTGGTTAAGCATGACTTCAACCTGACTACTCTTGATGATTTTCTCATCTTTAATATGCCTGGAAATGTTTTCTAGGATTAGCTGTGCCATTACCTTCCCAGGGATCAAGGTGAGACTCACCGGCCTGTAATTCCCTGGGCCTTCCTTCTTGCCCTTCCTGAAAACAGGAGTGGCATTTACTTTTCTCCAGTCTTCAGGCACTTCTCCCAATCACCACGATTGATCAAAGATTATTGAGAGTGGCCTTGCCATGACATAAGCCAGCTCTCTCAGCACTCATGAGTGCATCCCATCAGGGCCCATGGACTTATTACGTTCAGTTTGCTTAAGTATTCCTTGACCTGATCCTCTTTCACCAAGGCTATATCTTCCTTGCTCCAATCTTTCCCTCTGGTCTCTGGGACCTGGGGTTCCTGAAGGCTGGTCTTGCTAGTAAAGACAGAGACAAAGAAGGCTTTCAGTACTTCAGCCTTTTCCACGTCCTGTGTAACCAGGTCCCCCATCTCCTTTGGCAATGGGCCCGCATTTTCCCTAGCCTTCTTTTTGTCACCTATGTACTTACAGAAGCCCTTCTTGTTGTCTTTGATATCCCTGGCCAGATTCAGTTCCATCTGGGCTTTAGCTTTCCTAACTTCATCCTTGCTTCCATGCTTGGTATGCTTCCTTTTTGCATTTAAGTTTGGACAAGAAGTAAAACCCATTTTCAGACATGGTTTACATACTTCATATAATTGCATAGTTGAATTGTACCCATTTACACCACAACTGAGTTTAGGATTCTGTGTGTTTGAAACACCGTCACCAAAAATAAAATATTAAGTAATTTGAAAAAAATGTCAGGTATGAGCATGAACATCTGAAAAGCACAGGTAAATTGATAGTTGCCTTCACCGTAGATGCTAAAAGCTGAATTTCTTTTATGTTTCCCTTCTGTGTTCCTAAAGCAGGTGGTGTGCGGCATTTATTGTTTTAAAGCTGTATCAACATGAAATATGCAAGTGCCGCACTCCAGAATAAGGTTTGCCAGTGTGCTTACTAAGCAAAATCAACTCTTACAGGACTGCCATCAACTAAGGATATTGGGGTATAGTATTTAAGGAAATATGTTTCTTTTTCGATTATTTATGAGTTAATATAAAACATAATAATCATAAACACAAAAAAGGCCCAAAGCTTTTTTAAAGGAAATTTGTAATTTTAAAAAAAATTCTTTATAAAGTATGATATTCAATACCATTTGCACCATGCTCCCTAATCACTGTTCAGTTGCTAACATCCACAGTCTGTGTTTTTGTTAAATGTGCCTGTTATCCAAGGACACAACATTATAATTACTTTGAGTCCTTAGGAACAGCTTGGATTGTTTGTAAGATCATTTTTTTTTCTATC
Source organism: Pygoscelis adeliae (assembly GCF_000699105.1). Classification (NCBI taxonomy): domain Eukaryota; kingdom Metazoa; phylum Chordata; class Aves; order Sphenisciformes; family Spheniscidae; genus Pygoscelis; species Pygoscelis adeliae. Next base: position 95,798 of record NW_008824666.1, on the reverse strand, counting down.
AAGACAAAGAAATGAAGTGAATAATATTACAAGCAGCTAGGAAAGAGTTGCATACAGAAACATGAACGGAAGAAGCACTTGCTAACAAAATGATCACAATTGATAAACAATTGATTGCCAAGAAAAGACAGTGGTATAGGAAAAATGTTATTGCTGCAGATGCATGCTCAGTACACTAAAACAAACAAACAAACAAACAAACAAAACAACCAGAAAATGCCCAGCAGCTCTATTTTGCATTACACAGATTCTGTCTGTGCTAATATGCGCCAAATGAGGTCTGTGACAGAAGACCTACTATAGATCAAAGCAGAGTGTCTACCAGCTAAGGAAAGCCTAGAACTTCATGTACTTCTTAAATATGATTCACCCATTTCCTTTGTCCTCTTGGGAGCATGATGTCGTTTCCTGTTGCCTACTGATCAATAAACCAAAAGCACATGACAGCATGCACGTGCAAAGGTTTAGCTGTGACATCTCAGATTGCAGCAAGAGAAGCACAAGCAGTCAGATACAAACTGCATCCTTCACGCAGAGCCTTTAGACTGATGGTTCAAGGACTTTCTGCAGGACCTGAATATGTGCATATTTAAGGCAATCATATTTTCCTTATTTCACATGTAGACATTAATTCCTCCAGTCACAAACCAGCCCACAACAGAAATACTGACTGTGAGAAGATAACTCAAAATTTGTGTCTGCAAGACAAAAGATATTTCCCCACCTCCAGGAAACCATCACTTGTGTTGCATAACACCATTTTTTTGTCTTTATTTGCTTCCTTTTCTTTATGTGCTGTAGTTTGTGCTTTCTATTTTGTTATTTGAAAGAGAAGAGAAAGTTTCTTGAAAGTATTGTTTCTTTTAAAGATATCTTTCCAAGTCCACATCAGAAAGAAAACAATTAGAGCCTTCTGTAAAAGGGAAGAGGGTTTAGCAATAAATCACCGAGATTAGAAAGGGAAAAGACCTTTACTGCTTGTTTACATTTCCCTAAAAATCAATCTTTAAATTTGAATGAATCTTTGTCATTATAAGGGCTGGGCAGGTGCAGAACATCAAAGCAGATATATTTATACTCCCCTCTGAATTTTGCTTTTCAGTCCATGACTATCTTCCACTGCAAATAGTGTCTGCATCAGAAATGGATATAACTCAGCAGTTATTCATTAATAATTTTTAGCAATTACCTTTCTGACAATTCAGCTATGTATGGAACAACACCAGTTTATAACAGATGGCAGTCTCTGCCCTCAGTCTGACTTTTCAGTTCACACTGACATCACCTTATGTTGACTCCCAATCTACTTATCACAGCAGAAATAAATGCTCATCTCTCTGCTGGGAGCCAATGATACCTCAGAAGTTGAATTCAGCCTGTGCTGTTCTAATGTACACATGATATAGCTTAAATATTTCCAGAATTCAAAACCTTTTGCTGGCTAAAAAAAAATTAGATGCCAACCTCTCAGACTGTCTTCTTGTTTCTTGTTTATTTTATCTGTTGTCTCTGTGTGAACTGCAGACTCTCCTTTCCTTCTCCTATCTGAGCAAAGCACCAGAGTGTGCTTTGCATCTGTAAAAGCACAGACTTGCCTGTTTTGAACTATTTCTAATTCTCTTTAAGTTTGCCAGTTTTCAAGGAATTTAATTATATCCAATAAGGAATAAAGGTTTAAGGAAGCAAGAAAGCTGTGCACGTGTTTGATGCACAATTAATGATTCCCTGCAGAACACATTTAACCTCGTGAAAGGAGGTCAAACCAGAGTGGCCAAACAGATGACTAACATAAAGCCAATTCTTAGAAATTGGCTTTACAAGGAGAAGTGCATGGAAAGGACAGAGTGGAGGGAGTTCTACTATGGCCCCGTGAGCTGCACATGCAGAATGAGTGGTCGATCACCACTACTGTCATTTAAGCAAAGCTTGCAAAAGGTACAGGAAAATGTAAAAATTTGAGAATTAGGATTAAACACTCAAAATGGGCATAAATCTGTATTACACTGGGAGAAATAAGGGAAGAAAAGGAAAAGAGTAATGCTTTGGAGCTGACAGAAAAGAGAGAATGTATGAGGAAAGGAGACCTAGGTTTAAATATCCTGTTCTCCTTCCATTAATTATAGTCACGTTCATCTCCAAATATGTGTAGTTTTTGTATCCTCTGCTGAGTGACTGAAATCAGAACATGTATTGAAAGCTTCCGCCTAAAGATGCTCATACTGACATTCTTCAGAAAAGACGAAGCTATCAAGTTGAGACAATGTGAAGAACACATCAGATGTGTGAATTTCTCATCTTTCACTTGGCTTTTATAAAAAACATAGCTACATTGTCAGGGACAATAGAAGCAAGAGAAGGCCTTGAAAAATAAGCCACACATTGGGTCGATAATACTCTCATAAAGTAACTTTATCAAGAGCTAAAGTATAGCTTTATGACTGTTAGGAACTTAGGAATTGTCATACTGGGCCAGGTGAATATTTTTTCTCAGCCAGTAGCATGTTTCAGCTGTTTCAAAGAGAGATAAAAGAAAGCCTATGAGGAAAATTCCTTGCTAAAATTTTCTGTCAGTGGTTAGCTTATAGCCATCCCATGTAATTTAATTCTCATTATCTACATGAACGTCCAGTCCTTGTTTGAACCCTGCTATTTTTGACAATGATTTTCATAAACCTGTGTTCACTGTGAGAAGAATATAAACATGCTTTGAAAATTTAGATTTCCTCTGTCTATAATTTGAAGTCTCCTGCTTCTTGAATGGTAGTAGAGAATAATAATGGGGCAAAATCTGGAGATGGGATGAAGTTGCATTTAAAGTAGCAAAATAGGATTTGATACACCTGGCACTCCTGAAGATATTCTTTGTGGCCTTTGGTAAGTATTTAAATCCCTCTGTGACTTAATATTCAAACATCCACATATTCATTTGGTTATCTTTAGCTGTCTGTTAATTCCCCGATTCTGATGCAATAATTACTTAAGTATTCTCTTGGTTCCTCTTATATATCTTCTGTATTTAATTTTTGCGTTATTCTCTGCCTTTTGCAGAGTAGATGAAAGGATTCCCTAGTTAAGGATTTCCTAACCTAGTATTTGTCTCTGGAGTGATCAATATCACAAACTTAAGGAAAAAAGAATTCAAACTAGTGAAAATGTATTGAGGTCTTGCCTCAGTGAAACCCACCAGTAAAGTCTGCAAAACTTAAAAGTGACACCTCACCTGTTGTATTTTACAAATCTGCTACTTGGTCGTTCCAATGGATGTCTCCATTTTATGAGCTATAGAGAAACAGGCAATCACTCAGCACTCCCTGTGCAGCCGTCCCATCCCATTCATGGCTTCATAGGCCACTCCCATATTCCATCCCTCTTTCCAGAATGGAATGGTTCAGATGCCTTTCACCTTTTCTCATTATAATTATTCTTTTCTAGACCTTCCAGCAAGGTACACCTGGACTCAACGGTCTGAACAATTGCTTCTCTTAGTTTCCATTAATGGAAGTTATGTGGCTTCTATTGTGTATGTTTTATGGATGATCTGTCTCCTATGGGACTATACCTTGTTTGCTAGGGCTGTCAAAATTCTGGAAAACTAAATTCTTAGCCAGAATCATCCATCAAATGTGTTTTCCCTTCAGTTTGGCAATTTAAGGTTGTTGATGTTTGTGGCACTTAAGAGGTCTGTCTGTTTTCATTCCCTTATGAAATAAACTTTTTTCTGTTTGTGCTTTTCATAGAATCATAGAATCATTAAGGTTGGAAGAGACCTCTAAGACCATCTAGTCCAACCGTCAACCCAACACCACCATGGCCACTAAACCATTTCCCTAAGCGCCTCATCTACACATCTTTTAAATACCTCCAGGGATGGTGAGTTAACCACTTCCCTGGGCAGCCTGGTCCAATGTTTAACCACTCTTTCAGTAAAGAATTTCTTCCTCACATCCAATCTAAACCACCCCTGGCACAACTTGAGGCCATTTCCTCTCGTCCTTTCGCCAGTTACTTGGGAGAAGAGACCAACACCCACCTCGCTACAACCTCCTTTCAGGTAGTTGTAGAGAGCAATGAGGTCTCCCCTCAGCCTCCTTTTCTCCAGGCTAAACAACCCCAGCTCCCCCAGCCGCTCCTCATAAGGCTTGTTCTCCAGACCCCTCACCAGCCTCGTTGCCCTTCTCTGGACACGTTCCAACATCTCAACATCCTTCTTGTAGTGAGGGGCCCAAAACTGAACACAGTATTCGAGGGGCGGCCGCACCAGTGCTGAGTACAGGGGCACTATCACTTCCCTGCTCCTGCTGGCCACACTATTTCTGATACAGGCCAGGATGCCGTTGGCCTTCTTGGCCGCCTGGGCACACTGTCGGCTCATGT
>NW_008824666.1:60596-90517 GCF_000699105.1 Pygoscelis adeliae | reverse complement strand
AGCTCCTCCGCCAGCTCTCTCAGCACTCTCGGGTGGATCCCATCCGGCCCCATAGACTTGTGAGTATCCAGATGACGTAGCAGGTCGTTGACCGCTTCCTCTTGGATTATGGGGGGTTCATCCTGCTCGCCATCCCTGTTTTCCAGCTCAGGGCGCCGAGTACCCTGAGGGTAACTAGTCTGATTGCTAAAGACTGAGGCAAAGAAGGCATTAAGTACCTCAGCCTTTTCCTCATCCTCGGTGACAATGTTCCCCCCCGCATCCAATAAAGGATGGAGATTCTCCCTGGCTCTCTTCTTGTCATTAATGTATTTGTAAAAACTTTTTTTGTTGTCTTTAACGACAGCGGCCAGGTTGCGTTCTAGCTGGGCTTTTGCCTTTCTCATTTCCTCTCTGCATGATCTAACGAGATCCCTGTATTCTTCTTGCGTCACCTGCCCCTTCTTCCACAAGCAGTAAACTCTCCTTTTTTTCCTGAGTCCCAGCAAAAGCTCCCCGTTCAGCCAGGCCGGCCGTCTTCTCCGCCTGTTCTTCTTGCGGCGTACATGGACAGCCTGCTCCTGCGCCTTTAAGACTTCCTTCTTGAAGATCGTCCAGCCTTCCTGGACCCCTTTGCCCTTCAGGATGGTCTCCCAAGGGACTCTCTCAACCAGCGTCCTGAACAGGCCAGAGTCGCCCTCCGGAAGTCCATGGTTGCAATTTTGCTGCCTCCCCTCCTTACTTCACCGAGAATTAAGAATTCTACCATTTCATGGTCGCTAAGCCCAAGACGGCCTCCGACCACCACACCTCCCACCAGTCCTTCTCTGTTTGTAAACAGGAGGTCGAGCGAGGCACCTCTCCTGGCAGGCTCACTTACCAGCTGTGTCAGGAAGTTGTCTTCCACACACTCCAGGAACCTCCTAGACTGCTTCCTCTCTGCCATGTTGTATTTCCAGCAGATGTCCGGGAAGTTGAAGTCCCCCACGAGAACAAGGGCCAGCGATCGATAGACTTCTGCCAGCTGCTTGTAGAACGCTTCATCGGCGTCTTCATCCATATCTGCCTCGTTGGTCTTCCCCCTCATCCTTACCCATAAACACTCAACCGTATCGTCACCACAATTGTTGAGCTCTAGACAATCGAAACACTCCCTAACATACAGAGCCACCCCCCCGCCTCTCCTTCCTCGCCTGTCCCTTCTGAAGAGTCTATAGCCATCCATTGCAGCACTCCCATCATAAGAGTCACCCCACCATGTTTCTGTGATGGCGACTTCATTTGTCTTTATGAATCTGAGTAATGCACATCTAATAATAATATACTGCTTTGATTCATACTAAATAACATGAAAGGGTTTTGTTGTTGTTGTTTATTTTTTTGATTTTTTTTTTTTTGTTAACTGAAAGGGTTTGAACAAAAGAAATGTCTGCCAGAGCTAGGCTAATGAAGCATGTTTCAGGTAGAATCATCCAGATATTGAATCAAGAAGATGCATCTTACTCTGGGCAACTAAAGGGTCCCTAAGTGAAGAATACAGTCATTTAAAAAGTCTTGTCAGGGCATGTCAGGTGTCAGGAACAGCAAGAATAGAGCTGCTCTAAGAGGAAGGAGAGCCAGGAGCCGTGGGTGCCCACCACACGGGCGTCCTCGTTGAGAGGGCACAGTCCTGCAGTATCCGAGCAGAGCCGGGCTGGTGACAGCAACAGGTCTGGGACAGCCCAGTGAGCATCAGACAAACTCGAAGCAATGAGTCAGGTCTACAGCTGATCCAGTCAACAAGTCAAGGACCAGGCACAGGGGTATGTGCAACGTGGCTCAGGCAAGGGCTGAGGGTTCAGGTTGAACCTTGCTTCTGGGCCATGGGCAGAGGGTGTATGGGTTCCAGATAAGGTAGCTCGTGGCAACTAATGACTTTTCATGCACTCAGGCATGGAGATGTTTCCCACACACTTACTAGGGGCACTTCAGCTCAGAGCAATCTAGTTACACATCCAGGAGTGAAGACTGCGGGACAAACACCTATATTTCTCTTTTACTAAAAAATAAACACCCCTCTCAGCTACAAGTATCATCTGGATAACTCCTAACAGGATGGGTGGCTGCAGTAGAAAAACTGCATATTACATGCCAGGAAGGCTCAGCTAGACTTGTACCCTCTAAAAGAGCACACGGTGGATATGATGACTGCAATAAAAACAGTTGCCACTCTTTGGGGGTAACTGCTGTTATGCTTGGGCACAGCTGCAGAGACAAAGAAATTAACTCCTTGCCTAAAGTGCTAAGAAAATCACAAATTATTTCATTATTACTTGGGGAAAGGATCTCAATTATATTAATTGCTCTGCTTTGCAGTTTATTTCAGTTGGTTCAAGCTTAAGTTAAAAAGAAAGGTCTATACCACCAAAATAGAAACAGAGATATTTTAGGAGCTGTGAAATACACAAGCATATGAAACGCAGAGTAGGGATTGCCCTCAGTGGACACCTTTTCATTGTTTAAATGTGAGGGCCATTTGTCTGCAAATGTAGGTGAATCACACTACTCCCAGATCAATGCTTCTGATATTTTTAATTGATATTCATGAATTCAACCAAACCCTCTAGGGAGGGTCTTTTATAGCTGATGTCCTAGAATGGATGCGATAACAGAAGGAATAGAAAGTTGAGTGCACACATCACTGAAGGGAGAAAACATGCCCATGACTTCTCACCCAGAAGCTGGGTTGCCCCAAAATCAGTCCTTCAAAAAAGTAATATGGATGGGAAGCTAATAATTTCTTTAGCATGCCCTGTGAGCTCCTATGCAGCTGTTTTCCCAAAAATGAGCCTGAAATATTAACATGTGGGGTCCATTTAGGACTAATTTCTCCAGGCACTGGTAAGAAATTAGGCAGCAAGCCCACATCTTGCAATTTCCACATTAGGCTCTTTTGTAGATTCATGGTTCAATGCATCTTCTTCAGGTTAAATGCTCTTTCATTTAAAGGATATTAAATGCCAAACTTGCAAGGGATTTTAAGTAAGATATTGTCAAGGCCAAGGTGATAAATCAGATTTTACAACTTAAGGCACAAAAGCCATGTTTGATCAATACCAATCTCATGCGTTTATGGATAATGATAATTCATGGTGTCAACTGGACAGTGTGCATCAGAGCAAACAGTCCCAGATCACTTCAACACTTAACAAAAGAAAGAGATTGTGGCAGCTTCAGCTGGGAATCAGGACACACACATCTTTCTACCAGTTCTGCCACAGACATTACCCAGCAACTTAGCATTTCCAATCAGTAAAAAGAGTCAGTAAAACATAAATATCTATGCAGTCATCCACCATGACTTTGGTGGATGTTAGGAAGAATGCAGGACTAAGAGCACAACACACTCCTTCTGTAAATATGTCCCATTCTTTGACACCCAGAGACTTAACATACACTCAAGTGTGACAAGAGAAGCTGGGATCTCTGCTAACAGGGAATGCCTTCTTAAGGGGAAAAAAGGGAGATATTTTCTTCCTTCCCTAAGGCATTCACTAACTGACCACTTCTTTACCAAGCACCAGTCAGTTCTAGTGCTCTTGTCAGCCTTCATGCAATGCCCAGACATCACTTCTGAAGTACCTTGCCATGCAGTCAGGGAGTGGTTGTCACTAACTCAGCCCACACACTGCCATCTCTGTCTATACAGATCTGTTTTCTTTGGATATTAACCAAGACAGGGAATGAGGACAAGAAACTCATACTGCTCTCTGGGGCAAGTAATACTGAAAACGAGTGCAATCCAGATAGCACTCTGCAGGTTGACTTGGCCTACAAAATGTTTCTGTAGAGCCCAATGCTTTTTCCCTCACAGGCATAGGATAGTGACTGTTGCAGTAACAATCTCTGCCCAAATAGACGATTTCTGTCTCCTGTATCTGTTTCAGCTCACCAGAAACAGGCAGTCTGCCACTGCTGATGGTGTGAGAATGGGAGATTATAGCTTCTGCTGGTAAGCAGTGACTCTTGCCAGCAGTAGTAACTGCTGCTGTCACTGCTACCTGGCTGTCACCTGTCCTATCCCCCGTTCCCTTCCTCCTCATCTTCCCCATGGCAGAAGTTTGGCTTCCCTTGATAGAACCAGGCATATTTGACTGATATGGTTGTATGGCCTTGCTTGCATTTAAGGGCAGGAAGGAAAGTATTGCTCTTAATACAAGAGAATAATAGGAAGATTTATGAGCAAGATGGTTGCAAGAAAGGGAGAAGAGGAAAATAGTCTGCTGTTATGGGGGAGTGAAGATGCGGGAACATATCAATAACTGCCACCTCATTTAGCTGGTGTGCAGACAGCTGTAGGTGAGGATAAGAACAGTTTTGCTTAAAGAGAGAAGGACACAAGGGAAGTGAAAATCTGTTGCTCTACTGAGAGGGTTGAGGTTGGGGGTGAAGGCGGCTGAAGTTTCTTTAGCCATGCTGCAGAGAAAGGGTCTCAAAACCACACTATCCTGCACAATATTGTCACAATGCTTTTCATCTCGAAACACATAAAACCAAGTCTTCCCAGGGCTTCCATTTCTCTAACCATGAAAGATATTTAGGTCTAAAGAAAGATGTTGCCTTTCCCTAGAAAACCTTGTCCTGCTATAAGACTGACGCAGCTACAATATCACTACTTCTATAGCATTTCTAGCAATTCTGTTCCTAGCCTGTTCCTAAAAACACTTTAGTAATGGACATATTGTAGGTTCCATATTTCATCATAGGTGACCATCACAATTAATACTGAGCTATGCAATTGTTTCTGGTCCCAAACTGAAATACACTCTTTTTAAGTAGACCAACTTTTCTTAGCTTGCTTTTGAGACTAATGAGAGAAAGTATCAAAAACCTTACTGAACTCAGCATCTGACATTTAGAGTGAGATTCAGCTCACAGATTAAGACAACCCCATTTAAGTGTCCCTCTGTAGTTATCCAAATGTGATTTAAGTGCTTAGGATCTGATTATAGTTAAAGAAGATCTCTTAGCATGAACAGTGGAGCCTGTAAAGAAATGTAACTGGCCAAATATATCTAGTTTAGAGAAAACTGAGTAGTTCTTTTAACTTTCTTGACTTTTTTAGCTAGGACCTACCTAAGGTGTCTTGTGCAAACTGAGACTCTTCATGGTATCCAAGACATCTTCACAGACTTTGAAAATGTTACAGGGTTCTATGGAATACCACAGCTTTCTGGAGCACTAGCTGTAGGGCATACCCTAGGACACCTCAAATGTCACAAAATATCTATGTTTGCCATTTGAGGTAGCACATCAATAGCATAGAGGATCAGATGCAATTAATCTCTATACTCCTAATCTTTTTCTGGACTCCTAAATTGTTATGCAAGCATTCAGTTAGGAGTTAGTATTTTAAGAAATTGACTGGAGCTGGGCATGAGAGACTATGCAGATCTACAAAATAAGATTTTTGAAAGAGGAAACTATATTTTCCAAATATTTTCCAAAAAATATGCTATAAATATTGTAATTGCAATAAAGCCTAGGACTCCTCCATAGCATTAAGATCATATTGAGCGTTGACAAATATAAGTGAGAAGGTTTGTCATGTAGATCTTACCACTCTACATTGTATTATTGCAATTGGTTCCACATACCTACAGTTTCCTGCAGCCATTTACAGGATTAAGGGTTCTGTCTTCTCACATCCTGTCTTAACATTTCAATCTTGATAAAATCATTCTAACCTGGTTTTTTTTTAAAGATTTGAACAGAAAATTAGAACATGCAGGATAAAGTCATTTTGCTACAGGGATAAAAGAAAAGGTGCAACATTTATCTAGCCTTATTTGGAAACTTTCCCAATACAGTGAATAGAGGAATTTTTTGCTAAATCAGGAAAACAGGAAATCAAAAGATGAACTTCCAAAGCACAAAAGGCCAGAAGAATGCAACTCCTCCTCAGAGTCGCTGTTCTAAAGAGATTTACTCTTTCATTTATGAAAGACCTGAAGCTACATATTTCCCCTTGGGCACATTGGAAAGGTTTGTGACCTTGGACCTAGATTTTATCATCTGCTGGCCAAGATTCAAGTTTATGCAAATAGTTGAGTCTTGATAGAACTGTCATCTAATGCCTTTTATAGTTTGTTGAAGATTTGTTTTTATATATAATAACTTACCTCTGATGTACTTTGCTTATAAAGTGAATTTGCTAGCAGTGTGCTTTTGCAGGGGGATAGGGGAATATGTCTGAGTTTTTAAAAACCCCTATGCATGATAAAGAGTGCTTTTACATTTGGTTTTGTTTTTACAGCATACCCTCTGTTCTCTGGTACTCACTGAAAGAAGCATTCATTTACCAATAGATCGTATAATTGTGGTTATTCTAGACACAACAGGGGTATAAAATAAAACAATCCTTTTTTTCCTGCCAAATGTATGCTATTTCCAAAAATGTCAATTAAAGCGATCAGAAGTGCTGTTAAGGAGTTTCCATCAAAGGTGGTAATTAAGGTAGATGATTCTCCAGCACCTGGGAGTAACCTTCTTTTGTGCTTGATATAATGTATTATTGTCCTGTGAGAACAATAACACATGCTTGTGTTTTGTTGCAACCTAGGTGAGAAAGTAAGATAATTTCTCCACTGAAGGCTCAATTCAAGTTCATATAACTATCTACCAAATCCATACCAAAACTCTTGCCCTTAGTCCATAAAGAGTTCACAGTCTACAACTGTTTAACTGTTTTAATTATTAAGCAGCAACACAACAGCGAAGAACATAATGACTGAGAATGGGCACAGGTCAGAACACTTCATCTGAGAACACTTTGCTCTGGGCCAGCAATTTTGATTTTAAGTAATGTCCATTTGTAAGATTCCAGTTTTCTCTGGACTTTGAGTGATGGTATTGCTGATACATGCAAAATTTCACTCAGGCTTGAACTATTTAATTTGCCTCTCTGGCTGCCAGAGCTGAACCAATAGCCTCAAAACAAAGGGAGGTTCCAGCCTGGCATTGGGTTCATGTGGTTCATGCTGTGATCCCAACTAGCGCTCATGATGCCTGCTACTCAGTGAGATTGAACAGTGAAGGCAGAAAAGGTTGCAGAAGCTGAAAATCCTTGCACCATGTAACTTAAGCTTTTCCCTCCACAGCACGTCTTCATGGTACAGGATATTGATAGCTGAAATAGATCCAGTACCAGAAGCAGTCTGGCTGCAGAAATCAAGCAATTTACCCAAGTTCACTTACTCTGCTAGGAGACACTCATCCGTACTTACCAAGTATCAGTACTGACATCTGTGAGAACACTTATTTCCATCTATTAGTTGTGTATTGACAGGAAGATGAAGGAGATAGAAGCAATCATTTGTTTGAGATGAAAGGAAATTCAGTAAACATTTATTTTAGCAGGAATTATATTTTTTATGCATATTTTTAATGGATTTGAAATGTGAGAATAACAAATCAAGGACTTTTTTTTGAAGGAAGCACTGTGTCAAGAACAATAACAATGAAACAACTCCTCATAAATGAACTCACCTGTCAATGGGCCAGATTATGAGCTCAATTACATTGATATGAATCTGCAATAGCTCCACAGAAAGCAATTAATCTCGTTATTCTCACTATTTTAATTGCAAATAGAATCTGTTGTGACATGCCCAAGCATCTGAATTTGATGACCTTCAAGGTCTTACAAAGACCTTGAAAACATCAGTGCTACTCTAAGCTGCTTATCTGTACTGGTATCAATGACCCTAAGCCAATTAGAAATAACTATGAAATTCTGAGAACAAAGGTGAAGACATCAGAATAACAATAGGTGTTTTTGTCTGTTCTCCCAAATGAATGCAATGGCATAGACCTATACAGGCAAATAATAACCTTTTAGAGTTACTTGTTGAAGATTTTCTTATGGAAGGCATTGCATAGCAGATAAGTTTCTGGCACTGAACTTCCTTGACGGTGTTCATTGAGGAAGGTCCACACGGAACGTTGGGTGTCCAGCTGACAAAGCAGGGGAAGAGTACCTAAGAACTTCACCATTAAGCAGCCTGATAAAGATCGCTTCACAATATTCAAAAAGGATGCTAAAACCATGGAAGATAGCTGAAAACTACTGTAGGAAAAGGGGAAAGACCTGATGAGCAGTTCAGGTATGCAGGAATACCCAGAGAACAGGAGTAAATTGGAAAAATTCAAAATCTTGGAACACCATAAAAATTCTCATTTAAGAGAGATGTTAGAATAAGTCATAGAACTGGAATGTTTATGCAAAAGGAGTTAATATCTGAGGAAAATTTAAGAAGTATTTTTTTTTCTGTATATTAAATAAGTTTATGTTTGCTCTCATTCATGAAGAAGTGACAATAAAAGATAAAAGATACCGAGTACTTCTGAATAAATGTAAAAGAAGAAAAACAGAGGTATGGAATGTGCTTCAGACTGCCTAGTAACAGGGGAAATTTGAATAGTTTTAAACAATTACAAAACAGGTACATGTGGTGACAATGAAGAACCTGAATTAGCTAGATTTTATTTGAAAAACAATATGGTAGAACACAGAAATATGTCATAAAAAATTTATTGAAACCAAGCTTTTCTTTAGAAAATGAAAGAAGTTATTGAAGAACTAACAATTCTAGATTTAATTCTGACAGGTACAGAGGAGCTGCTTAAGTATTTGATATGAAAGGATGAGATATAGTCACTACCAGCTGGATAAAAAATACCCTCACACTACAGTTAATGATTCATTGCTAGGGTATGAAGATATTTCAGGTAGTGTCTTGTATACCTATATGGTGTTTCCTGGTCAGTTCAGTATTTTCTTTAAAGACGTAGGTAAAGGAATAGCAAATAGATTTATTGATTTTTTTTTTCTTTTTTAATTGGTGCATGCTCCTTCCAGAGTCTGCATCTCCTATCTGTTGATGACTGCTCTTTCACACTAGTCTTCTGACTACTGGCTCTCAGGAGCCTCAGAATACCTGACCCACTGTTGCCAATCCAGAATACAATTTCCAAATGCAAAGATGTAATCTACAGACTTACATATATTTAATGCACTCTTTATCCCTTTCAACATGCCTTTTTTTAGTTTGCTTTTTTTTTTTTGTTATCTCCTTCATTCAAGCAACTTGCACTTTTTTAGCTGATTACTTTATGTTAAACTTATATGGAAACTTTGTTCCTAGCTGCACTATAGTTCAAGTTCTGCATCTTAAAATGCTGTGGCTGAGAAAATCTGCAGTCTGTGTATAATCCTTGGTACAATATGGCAGGTGTCTTTTGTAGATCTTCTCTAATTCTTTGATGGGCTACAGACATCCTGCTCAGTGGTATATTGCCTATGTGCATATTACTGGTGTTATAAATTTCTCCAATATAATGGTTACCCTGCTAAAACACATAACCTTCATAATTTTCTGGCCTGCATAGCTTTGCCTTAGACAGTATGCTACTGTTTTTTTCCTTTGGTGTGAGACCTACACACGTCGGTTGCTTCACTTGACATCCCAAATGGCCTCCCATCGCGGGATAATCGCCCAGATGACTCCATCACAGTGGCACATAGAAGGCTGGCATAGGTTCTCAGCACATATGCATAAGATTAAGGAAGTAGACACTGTTTAAAATTATGCTTTGTTTGCAACATCATCGTTTTCTAAAATATATACTGCATATTTTGAGATAGAACACAACTGGAGAAGCATCATATAAGTGTTGATCTTCTAGTTGACAACTACCCACAAAATATTTATTCCCAACTAATTTTAGCAATGTGTTTCACTCTCTGCCATTGCTTTAAACTTTCCATTTCACACACTGATTAGCTCAGTAATATTATCAGTTTCTTTTCTAATCTGTGAAGCACTGAGGCATTCAAGCAGTGCCAGGAAGGAGGTCACAAGCAACCTACAAGGCAGTATCAAAGTTCAAAATGATCTTGAGAAACTGGGGAAATAAGATGAAATCCAATAAGGAGAAGTAAAAGGCACTGCACCCCAGAAGAAAAAATCATATGTGTAACTACAAAAAAAGGAATAGTACATGAGGCAGCAATGTGCCAAGAGAGACCTGGAAATGAGAGTACATTCTGAGAAGAATTAAAGTCAACAGAGATATGATAATTCAAAACTGGTGAATCTCATTCTGTGATTCATTAAGACCACGAGAGAGGTAAGATATGGGAAATAATGATTAAAATTCACTTACCAACATTCCAGTGAGCTACTGTATAATTTTAAGCACTATAGTAGAAGATATACATAGCCCCAAAAGTTTGAAAGAGAAACAATAAGAGAAAAAAAGTTTAGAAGACATAACTTACAGGCAAAGGTTGAAAAAATTGGATTCCTTTTGTCTACCGAAGGGAAGACGGAGACTGAGACAGGATGACTATCTGCAAGATGTACAATGGTGCTATAAAAAAGATGATGATTAATTGCTTTCTACATCCACAAGGGATAAAGGAAAAAGAAATTAGTTTAACTTGCAAAAAGGTAATAAGAAACACATTCAGATTACAAGGGAGTAAAGCATCGGAACAGGTTATCCAAGGAAGCTGTAAAATCCACCCTACTGGAAATTTTTAAGAAAATGTTTTCAGAAAAGCATCTGACAGAAATGGTTAAGATATACACATCTTGTCTCACATCTAGGGGACAGATTAAAACAAGTTCTCTTGAGAGCCTGTCAAGATTTATGTTTCCATGGGTTTTTGATATTTGAAGGTAGAAGCAATGGTATTTGAAAATAACTAGAAAAGTCATAGGGGTGGTAAGGGTGAGAAAACTGTTGAAACTTGAAAAACAAATTTGAACTCACTAGTCCACTGATGGTGAGTATATTAAATTGTACTCACAGTATGTATTTTTAAAATGCTTCAAGGATACTGAAAGGGTATGGGTATCCTTGTTTTATACCATAACTATAAATTCAGCATGGAAATAAACAAATACTGATTTTGTTTTGGTTTTGTTTTAAATAGGGCATTTCTAGAACTCTGAGAGTAGGTGAGTCTTCATGGGTATGTTTCAGCTCACTAATTTTCGCCTGTGGCAACTTCAATGTTTATATCTGAGTTTATCAACCTGACTATCTTTTGTAGTCCATAAAAGGAAATATGTGAAATAATGCATGATTCATCTGATCAATTTAGAAACCTGCTTTAGGTTGAGATTAACTGTGCTGTGCAAATGTCTGGTTTCCTCCAGTGGCTGTAAGAAAAAGTCTAGACAATTAGCTTAATTCTACCCACAACCTCAAGCTGGTATCCACCATCTCACTTACCATCCTCCTTGAGAGGCCAGCAGAAGAGCTAACCATGAAACAGACTTTCATCATTGATTTGTCACTATTCCAGATTTATTCCTAATGGGAAAACCCTCCGTCCTTCATTTTTAGCCTTCAATATGAGAAAAGGTGTCCCAAAGAATGGACTAATGTCCATAGTTTGTTGAACTCACTACTTTCCCATCCATTACAGGTCTCTACCTCAGTTGCCATATACAGAAAATCACAGTAATTACACTTACATCCCAGATGTGTCAAATAGCTTAAATGATTATTGTTTGGGAAAAAGTTTGATATTTTCTGATAGGAATTGCTCTGCACACTAGGAGATTAAGAAAATGCTGCTGACTGCACAGGCAGATGAAATTATATTTGTGCCTGTCCTGTAAACTTGTTCTGTTGCACATGTTATTTCACCTACAATTTTCTTGCACCCGTTTCAGTTTCCAGACAGCAATTGTTTCATTGCCATTTCTGATCTCCTTTCCACAGTTCATCCTTATAACTAGAAAATTGCCTTAAATAAATAGGTGCCAGTGTCTAAGTACTGTTGTTGATTTGTTCCCTGTCTCATATCCTATTCACCTGGAGAACCAGATTATTCAACCGTATCTTGTTACATGAAGTCAAAGTTGCTTTTCTTTGTATTACCTGAAGAAGATTCAGAGCTTAAGCTAGACTCAACCTTAAAAATTGCCATTGCCAGCTGATAAAACAGATTGGGAACTTCTTGCTATAGGCAATTTTTTTAAAGGCTCTATACATACAGGTAGAAAAGTAGAACGTTATTGAGTCCAGTGCTTCTACGTACATCAGTATGCAGAAATTAACCTCTACTCATAAACATTGCTTGGAAAAGGGATGATGATTCTCCCTCTCTCTCTGTAACTGTAACTATAGGAGTACCAGCTTTATGGAAATGAGGGTTGGATTAGAATAGGAGAGACAAAACAAGCATTTATTTCCAGTCCAAAAATATTGGATGATCTTCAGCCACTTATAAGTGTCTCTGGTTTATATTTAGAAACACAGAAATGAGAGATAGGGCCGAAAGACCCACATGTCAGAATCCCTGGCATCCTGAGATATGTATATGCAGGCTATTGTGAGCTCACCAGAAAGAACAGGATGAGAGTCTGTGAATGTATGCTTCATACATAAATGTATTTTGGAAATCTGTGGGGAGAACAGCATTCTCATAAGTTTGGTCTGGTCTCCATAAACTTCCCATTTCAAAGAGAAAAAGAGGCCTGAATCCTGCTTTTCTGACAGGACTTGTGTGAAGCTCCTGCTCATAGGTCCTCTGCTACTCTGCATAGTCAAGGAGGTGAAAATCAGTCCTTAAGGTTTGATTATGTGATTTGCAACACTCGTCCATAAAAAATAATCTTTATAACAACATTATCAATGGCATTTTGATACTCAGTCTTGGCACCAGTTAGCTGTTAGAATATCATGCAAGGAGCATGCAACAACATTGAAAGCTGAACAGCAGGACTGGGATGAGCTGCAACGGAGCAAAGTGCAAGGTTTCGCATTTAAGCTTACACAGAAAGATGATTTCAACTGTGTGTTTATAAGCTGGAAATAACAGTGGGGGTGAAAGTAATCAGTGGATCAACTGGAAACAGGTTGACTATGGGCCACCAGTGTGGTGCATCCTGAAATATGACAAATGTGATCCTGAGACATCTCAGATGAGGTAATTCCAGCCTTCCTAGAGAGCATTCAATGAGAATGTAGTGCACAGTTCTGGGGGAAAAAAAGGATTATTTAAACTAAAAATATTATATTAGCACAGGAGCTATTACATATAATCTGATCTGAATTATATTTAAATAGGAAATTAGAAGAAATATTATTATTATTTTTGATTAGTTTCTTAATATTAGTACAAAGGACTGGCAGAGTCACTAGCTTTAATATGGGGAAGATTATGGTTTGTCAGTGATGCGAGTAAAGTGGATACGACGATAACATTTTTTTCTCTCATGCTGAAGGAGTTTTTCATATTGGAGGCAACATAGTGCAGGTGATGCCAGAGAGCATCTCTGGATTCCCCGTGCTGTCACAGAAAACTTCAATGAAAATTTCTGACTTTCTATTAGTGACCAGAGAATCTACACAAAATAATGGCTTCTACTAGACACTGTTCTGAAATGAAGCATCGTCTTTTTCTTTCCCCTCTTTTTAAAATTCAAATCTTACAATCGTATCTCCAAACATCAACCGTATCCTCATGATTGTCCTCATGGAGCTGTTCAACTAGAATCCGCTTCCTTTGTCTACAGGCTAATTTTTCCATGTGTATGAAATCCACTAAGAAAGTAATTAGTAAAGATTTTCAAGAAGGGAATATGTTTTTGGCATGAAGATATCACATGTGCTAATTAGCTTAAGGTCAAATAAATGTAACTGAGAACTTTTTAAGTGCCTTTTTTTTTTTTTAATGTGACCATTGGAGTAGCAGGAAGACAAAGTAAGATTAACAAAGCTTTCTCATTTATTATGCTCATTCTCTGCTGTCATGTAATTATACCTGAGTTAATCTTTCAATTAATTATGTCAGGTGATGAAGAAACTCAAAATGGAAGCACTAGCATTTTGTTCTAGTAAGAATGTTTCTTTTTGAGAGGGAAAGAAAATTGATATTTTATTCCCTCTTAACCTCATTTTTGAACAATTACTGACATCTTACTGAATGGGATGGGAAGAAACTAAAAAAAATTGTTCTTGATATTACCTTCAATATTTGTGCTTCTAGGATGAGAAAATATTGCGTATATGTTCCAAGAGAAACAATTTTAATGGCTAAAGACATCACCTTGAATAAGACTTATATAGACCTGTGTTTGCCAGGCCACTACTTGAAGTGCTTAAGGTAAAAAAACGTATTTACATGTAAAACAATCCCTTCTTTTAGCAACAGTATTGACACTGTGCAGCAAGATGCATTGAAATGATTTCACATATAATAACTGTTTTTCCACAGTTTGTATACTTCAAGAAAGCCTGTTCTTCTTTCCAGTGCTAGTGAAAATGTAGTATTTCTTTCTTACTTCGACTAAACTCATGAATGAATTTTAGGTTCACAAGTTTAGTCCCACTAGCATAGTACCTTTCTAATAACACTATTTTATTATGTCCAAGTACCAGAAGCTGCTGAAAGTGTTTCTGATCTGATTCAACTTATTAATCATAGTCCAAATTCTGCAGTATCTTCAAACCACTTCAGTATTTGCTCATACACAAATTCAGCCACTCACACACATCATGAAAAAAAAAAAATCCAGGTTTTTAAAATGTTCTTTCTGTTCATGTTGTAGAGATGGGTAATTTATCTTTCTAAGTATTATTCATTACAGTATGTTCAATTCCGGATTTGTTTAGACATCAGTCCTGCCCCTGAAGATGTGCATTAACAATCTTAAGTTTTCAGTTGTCCTTCTCCCTCTCTTAATAGCTGAGAAATTCCTAGGTTGGTAATTTATTTTACCCATTATTGAGTTATACGCTGTTGTGGCTAAGATGTGAAGGAACTGGATTCAGTACCATCAGAGGTTCCCATGACAACATGTAAGAGGAACAATATGCAAAAGGTGGAATTAAGGCCTGATAAATTTTAGAATATGTCCCTATTCTTTTATTAAGGTTGGTTGAAAAAAATTACATTAGAAAAAAGAAAATATTTATCAAAATAGTATGTTTTATGGGATTATGTTGATATTGTTCCCCTTTTTGTTTTACACTAAAAATTTGAGTGGCTGGCAGTGTCAATATTTCAACGTGAAATGCACATATTTGATTTTTTTCTTCCATTTCTTTTTCTAAAGTAATTGTTTTATTTCGCAAAAAAAATCAAACTTTTCAATGTTTATAAAATTCAAATCCTTTAAACAGAAATTTTCCGCAGACTTCTGTTTCATCAGTATGTTTTAAACTTTATTCCCCCTTAAAAGGATAACAATCTTGAAACCTCAGAATTCTCTTTAAGATGAAATTTCTGTTCTCTGCCAAGCATGGACAGTTGCTCATGCAACATGTTAACGAGGTCAGGAATTGGTACTTTTTCCATTTCATAGGCAGGATATTGGTGCATAGAGAAATTATCAACATATCAATGCAGGCAGGTGGATACTTGCGAAGGATGCGGTTGGAGTCCTTGGGAGTAGGAATTGGGAGACTTGTGAGTAGGTCATTTAGCCTACATGTACAAAACTAATTGTAGGTAGATGTGAGATTTTCAGTTTATGTTCCAGCTCTCCTGGACACGCATCATGCAATCCAAATAGTACAAGTGCAATGCTATAATAATGTTAACTAAGACAAAGGCAGCTATATATTAGCTTATATATTAGCTAGGCACCTATAGCCTAGCAAAGAAGGCTATATATTAGCTAGGCACCAGGTTTTAGTAACACCAACTCAGAGCTGCCTCAGAGAAGGGGTGGAAGAGATGACATGTGCCTGACCTATTTCTATAGGCATAGTTAATTGATCAGTCACCAGGTCTTCCAAGAAAGAACTCTGACCATGGCATGCTTTAGCATTCACTGAATATTTCAGAAAAAATATAATCTTAAGTATATATGGTATTTCGAGGGCATTCATCTTACTGTTATGCTATTTGTACATGCAGGGATCTCTTAAGAATATTTCCATTTCTTCTGCACTCTCCAATTAAGCAGACAGCAACAAAAGGGCAAATAGCACTGTTAACAGTAAAAAAACCTATTCTCTTTTTGGAATAAAACCAAAAGCATTTGCAAAACAAGAACCTCTGTTGTAAACGATTGGTTGGCTTCTGAACACAGTGTGCTGAGACCTCACAGGTAACAGCAGAGCTGCTCCAGGCCTCTTGCAAACAGATCTACAGCTCTTTCATTCTTTTCTACTTTTCTTCCTCTTCATCTTCTCTTGTGCGTGTGCATGTGATGGCTGACTCGCAGTTCAACATACAACTCCGCTGCTGCTCAAGAGTCACAAATAGAAGTGCAGTGAATACAGCGACCCGGAGCACAGCAGGCGTTCTCAGCAGAGAAAAATGCCTTCAATAATTAATGAGAGAAGAGGACGTGGAACCACTAAATCCAGCCTGAAGTTGATTACAGAGCTGTCAGTCATCTGCAGGGCAATGTAATGAAACAGAGCAACTCAGCAGCCAGGATATGTATGAAAGTCATTTCCTATCACTTCTGCACATTTTTTTATGGGCTATAAAACTGACAATTGGATTATTGAAAGAAAAAACTGATGAAATATGTCTGTTTTGAATGGGAACGTATCTCACTAATACAGCCCCACACACTCTGTCCTATTTTTATCCAGACTTCAGGAAATAAGTTATTCAAATGTATTTAAATGAGATTTCTACCCCACCAATATAGTTTCATACTGCCTCATCTGTTGTGTCATGAACATAAACCAACATAGATTAAATTTATATTTAATTATTTTGTTACTCATATATCCTTCTATCCAAGACATGTCCATAAAATGGCTGTCTTGTGATTCTGAAAGCTTATACTGTTTTTCATCTGAAGCAGCATTTAAAACAGTTTCTCAAGGCCATTATTAATAAACAGGTAAACCTAGTACCAGGCAAGTTTTTTGTTTAGAAAAACAAAAACCCCTCAGTCCTAACTTTTTTGTAATTTCTTCATTTTTTCTTGTAAATGATCTGATAGAAGATTCAAATCCCTTATGAAATCTCACTGAATTAATCAAATATAATGCGGTTTGCAAACAGACGATTCTAGAAGTGCAAGGTTACATGTCTCTTTTTCTTCCCACAGCAGGTCTCCAGTGTCTATCCTAGTGACATGCTGGAATAGGTCTGTTTTGAATTGTCATCCACCATATAATGTCTTCTAAAGAACTGAAAGTATTCCTGAGGATTTTGTTGTCTTCTGCTTTTTTTTTTTTTTTTTTTTTCTAAGAAAGGAAAATTTACTCAGGCTCAGTCTTACTATCTTCAAACACAGTGGGCAAAATTCTGATTCAGGTTAAGTCCATAATAATTTTATCACTGATTTTAAAGAGTTCAAGATTAGCCAGGACAAAGCTTAAGCTTTTGTATGGTGAGGCTCTGCTATACTGCACAACTACTGCAATGACTTAAGGGTCCATGGACTGCAAAGGAATCTTATAACCAACCTCCTTTGAGTCACTGTATGACTCCTTCCCAGATTTATGGGTTCAGCAAACAATTATTACTGATGATCTTCTTCTTTAGCAGTTGTGGTTAATATATAAGTGAACGAAGTGAGTAAGAAGTAGTTCAAGTTATGTTTGTAATGTGCATTTGTTTCCACGGGTGTAGAAGGCAGACAGCAGTATCTCACTGAATGAAATCAGTCACCACAAGTAAGCACGTTTCCAGTTACTTTAATGGCTTGCATCTGCTTATGCTGGCAGTAAATTTGGCCCTAAGTTTCTGTTATGCACAAGGATAAGTGGTTATGGGTACAAAACTGTGCATACAAATGGCAAGGCGCTCTGCAAGAAATCTGAACCTTAATAACTGAAATGCTTTAAATCTACTACTTTTAGATAAGTAACTTCTTTGAATAGTGATGTCTTGCTTAAGCTTTGCTTTCTTATTTTGCCCAAAAAGCCCATTCTTTAATTTTTTGCATGGTACTTTGGAAAGCATTTGCACTTGACAGTTGTCCTGGTTTCGTCAGGGATAGAGTGTATAAATATATATTAAAAAAAAAAGGGGGGTGGTGATTAATGAAAATGTACTGGAAAATATGAGACTTGAGCATGACGCAGATGGTATAGAATAAGGGGTGGATATTGTCCTGGTTTCAGCAGGGATACAGTTAATTTCCTTCCTAGTAGCTGGTACAGTGCTGTATTTTGGATTTAGGATGAGAACAAAGTTGATAACACACCGATGTTTTAGTTGTTGCTGAGCAGTGCTTACACTAGTCAAGGACTTTTTAGTTTTCCATGCTCTACCAACTGAGAAGGCTGGAGGTGCACAAGACGCTGGGAGGGGGCACAGCCAGGACAGCTGACCCAAACTGGCCAAAGGGACATTCCATACCATGGGACGTCATGCTCAGTATATAAATCTGGGGGAAGAAGAAGGAAGGGGGGGACGTTTGGAGTGATGGTGTTTGTCTTCCCAAGTAACCGTTACGCGTGATGGAGCCCTGCTTTCCTGGAGATGGCTGAACACCTGCCTGCCGATGGGAAGGAGTGAATGAATTCCTTGTTTTGCTTTGCTTGCCTGCGCGGCTTTTGCTTTACCTATCAAACTGTCTTTATCTCAACCCACGAGTTTTCTCCCTTTTACCCTTCCAATTCTCTCCCCCATCCCGCTGTGTGGGGGAGTGAGCGAGCTGCTGCGTGGTGCTCAGTTGCTAACTGAGGTTAAACCATGACATATCCCTTCCAAATAAATTATTCTGTGATTCTGTGATTTCATATTTCCACATTTTCCCACATCTCTCATGTTTTGTACAACATATATGTGATCCACTCTTTTGAGATCTCTACTTCAATGATTGCAGTTTCATCTTTGGAAGGACAGTATCATCCTGTCTCTTCTGTGAGATCTTCCTTCTAAATTAACCACTCACAGGAAGAGGGCCACAACACTGCACAGGAGCCAAATCAGCATTTGGTGTGTCCCCAGCTTCAAATATGAGACCTGTTGGAGAGGGTAGTCTTCCTAGTGTAGCATAATGGCACCTCTCCATGATTTAAGCCAATGGTTAGGGTATATCCTTGACATATGACTCAAACATGTAGCCCTAGGCACTATTTATAGGGGAAAAAAGAAAAAAAAATTCTCTCCTGGCCATGCACACTGAAAATTTGAGGGTCTTAGGGCTGGAATTACTCTGTAAGAGTTAGGATAAGGAAAATATGGAATTAGTAACCAGCAGTCTTCACTTGCCTTTAACCAACTATAATGGGCATGCTTAGAATATTGCATTCCTCATGGGCAGTAAGTGCTGCACTTTCTAAAGAGACCACTAGTGTAGGTTTTGTCCCTCAGCCTAATAAGGCAGATGCTGGAGGAATACTGTTTGGAAAGTGAAGTGGGAAGAGCCAGTGGGAGAGAAACAAAGCACTGTGTTGTAGTCACTGACTGTGGCAGCTAGGGAGACCTGGAGCTACAGTTTTGTGGCTCTGTGGGAACAGCAAACAGCCTATGGTTTATGAAATAGATAAAGTGTCAGCTGGAGAAAGCAGGGAGAGTGGAAATAAGTGACTGGAGACAGGAAGGCAACCATGGAGTAAGGCTGAAAAAGCCTCGGGGGAAAAAATGATCAGGAGTGCATGTCTAAGCTTGATGGATATTTTATGAAATAAAACAACCAAAATGCTTGTCCAAATTACTTGTACATACAGCCGAGCTGAGTATACAGATTTGTGAAACAGCCTGTAAAAGCCAGATCAGAAAACACTGGTAATTTTTCAAATATATGGAGGTAAGGTAGGAAAAATCCACTGGAAATTTAATCTCTGAATTAAATATTCCAAAGGCCACAAATCTTAGAAACAGTAGTCAACTTTATGCCTCAAACAAGTACTAACTCTCTAATGCTGTTACTTTCACAAAAGAAACACACATGTAATATCAGCATGTTGGTGGTTACCAGGGGTCCAACAGGTGTAGAGAAGAGCCAGAGTTATGACCCTATTCCTTCCTATCCCTGTGATCCATACGTTTTACTCCTAGATAAAGCCATTCCTCTTTTCTACAGGCTGTTGGGGGTAGAAGATGCCCAGGTCGGTCCTGTTGCATGGTATAAGAGCAATGTCCAGAGGACACTCCTGGAGGGTAGTTTTGAAAAGTTAGACTTTGAGGTTAGATCATTCATCAGTGTAACCCTTTGGAACCTCTGGAGTCAGAACTGCCAAGGTGTTGGCTTGGACAAGTGACCCCCTTGAACACCACTGGATGAGAAATCTTAGTTCAGACCAAATGGTAAAAGGCTTCTACAACCAGTTCTACAGCTATGCATTACCTGTTTACCTACAGGGATTGGTTAGATTCTCAAAAAGCATGGTAATTTATATCAATTTGCCAGCATACACGATAGGACATTTACTCTAGTTTCATGTTTTTATATCAGACTGAGGTGGGAGGACAGATGATACCTAATCTAGCCTCTGCTGCATGGTACAAATAGGCAATGACCAGTCTTCTATGATACCTGCCAGTAAAAAAGTTAACCTGACAACATTTTTAAAGAAATTTGAAGCAATGCAATGAGAATGAGTTGGTATAAAATAAGCGTTTTGTGGAATATGTCTACAGGGGTTTTGACTACATACATGGAGGCAAGAATCTGGTTTATTGGTGTTAAAATATGAGCTGAAGTTCTCTGCCTGCAGTCAGGATAGACTGCTAAGTCTTTGTACAGTAAGTATAGGACTCCTGCTGCTCACTGGACACTGCTTTACTCCAAATTATTGGCACGCAGAGAGTATATGATTAGGGTATTTTATGCAAAGAAATTGCTGGAAAGTGGACAATATAAAGCATAGTCCAAAAAAACAGTCCAATTTGTCCCCTGTCCCATATCCATTCTGCAGCATCTTCTACAAATACACTCTAGAAAAAAAATTACCACAGAAGTGTTAGTAGGGAAGTTTTCTGGGATTTTTTCCACCCTGCACTAAAAATCCTGAATCCTCCAAAAGTTAGCCCTTCACAGAGCATCTTACAAAAACTGTGAAAATATCTATTTTTCATTTCAAATTGCTCATGTAGAAAATTTATCTTGTTAAAAGATAAAATGCTTTAAAAATAGAAGAAAAAGTACCTTTTATGGCAGCATTGCAACCCGTATTTTTATAAAAATGTGAGTTTATGAGCAATTTTTGAAGCAGTGGTAGTTTTTATGCTCTGTGGGCTGGAAAAATGTTTAGATCTTGAGAATATGATAAAAAATTCTTGATAAACTCTACTAAAAATGAATAATATTGGAAAAACCGACCCAAAGTAGAGATTCTTTTGGAGCACAACTCTATTTATGAAATTTATGCATCTATAAACTGAAAGATACTGACTTAGCTTGAAACTAGTCAGTAATTGCTTAGTAATGCATCTTGGTAAGGCTCCTATCCAGCATGGCAACTTCTGCAACTGTGGCGATATTTCTGTGAACTTCTGTAAAAAGTTCTGATTTTTTCTTTATTTTTGTAGGAGCTTCAGAAAAGTATGTATATTTTGGTCTTTTTTGTAAAAATTTCAGGGTGGCATTTCTTGTTTCTGTATCACTGAGTGACTGGGAGGTGGTAGGAGGTTGTTTGTCATCATTCCTTGCAAGAAGCAGGCATCATGCACAAGAGCAGGTGTTATTACTGCTGTAGGATATTTTGTATAAATACCTTGTGATGTGACCTACATAATCCCACAGCTTCTGGTGAGAATTAACGTTAATGTTTACAACATGACCCATTTCTCCCTGGCTTTTTAGTGCATCAAGGAGCTTGTTAACATCACCAGCAGACTATACCATAACCAGCTGTCTCTTCTTCTCAAGCACTTATACAATGCAGTAGTGTTAACTCAGGGTGAGACAGAGTAAGCACAATGTGGAGAAATGCAAAACCTGTTAAAAAGAATAATTTTGGAACACATAAAAATAGAGCACTGAAAGAGCTGTGACAAAGGCATGTTCTGAGTTCTTTTCAAGTACCTTTCCAGGAAATTTCCCATATATTCATATAATATTACTATAATCATTATAGAATATATGAAACTTCCATTTTAATATTTTACATTTGCGTAAAAGTTCTGTTCATGCATTATGTACAAAGAGATAATATTCTTTTTTTTTTTCTTTTTTTTTCTTTTCTTATTATTAATTGGAACAAGAGCCATGGAAGAAGTTCAGTATGAAAAGCCAGATAGGTAAAACTTTCAACTGTAGGGGGATTTAAGAGATACTTTTAAAATAAAAGAACTGAATATATTAAAAAGCTAGGGCTACCTCCTTACAATTTCTAGCTTGATGTATGTGTGAGGCTTGGAGACATTGGCTTGCAAAAATCACTGAGGTAGTGTGAGTGTTACGTGAAGTGTCAGGGGAGTCCCGGTGTCCTCCTAGCTCCAAGCACCCTCCCAGAGTGTTAGAGGTGTTTGTAAGCTCTCAAGAAGCCACCTCTGCTCAGGGTTTAAAGGGCTGTTATAAGCTGGAGTATTTCTTTTCCCTTTTCCAGTGAGCTGCAACAATTATCCCCCAAACAATTCCTTCCTGCTCCCTTTTCCAGTGATAATTCTCTTCAAGGACAGCCAAACACCTTGGGAAAATCAAACGTTCAGGCATCAGAACCCCATGCATGCTTTGTAGGGCTTGAAGGGATGCTTAGCTATGAAGGTCAAAGCATGGTGAACACTTCAAAGTAAACTGCAGAGAGTTCCTGGCTGGATTTTATTCTTTTCTTCTGTCTCTCTGCAGAAGACTATCGTGTTGCCAAAGGCTTACAGTGAAAAGACAGGCACTTTTATATTACTGTAGTTGAAACAGCACTGGCTGTATCATGATAGATCACATGTACTCTTTGGAGTCAATTCTTCAGATGTAACTGCTTAATTAAATTTTAAGCATTATTGATTCAGTTTACATAGCCTCCCCACTTCTAGAACCACTGAATCTGAAGCTGCTGTACTCTGCAGCAGCCAAAAAAAAAAAAAAAAAAAAAATCAAGGGTTATTAAAAATGAAAACACTTGGCTGGAAGATGCAGGGAATACCTTACAGTACGCAGAGCTTCATTACTGCAAGATATGTAATACCCTCTCTTCTGCAGAATAGAAATTTAAAACAACTGAGAGAGATTTGTGTGGCAGGTTCTCACATTGTGAAAATGAGGGTAGCAGTGTCTGTGCACTCAGTGGTGCTAATGCCCTGTGGAGGGGAGGAATTGGCCCGATCTGTATAAAAGTATTTATCAACAGAAAGACAAACCAGCTATTAGTCAGTGGTATGTATGATGGGGTTGCCAGAACAAATCTTTTTTTTTTTTTTTTTTTATTCTTCATTGTTCAATGCTGCTTGTCCATCACAAGGCTTTATCGAGACTGTATGTCAGCTTTAGTG
Source organism: Pygoscelis adeliae (assembly GCF_000699105.1). Taxonomy (NCBI): domain Eukaryota; kingdom Metazoa; phylum Chordata; class Aves; order Sphenisciformes; family Spheniscidae; genus Pygoscelis; species Pygoscelis adeliae. The sequence continues at coordinate 67,179 of NW_008824666.1, read as the reverse complement.
TTGGTTTAAGACAAACAGGGAACCCGACAAGAGTAGCAATATTAAGCTGAATGAGCTGGGCTCAATCTGGAAAAGACAAGACTGACAAATGCAGTTAACAGTTTTCCAATAGATACAATTTGTACTAAAAAAGACAGTGATTAGTTATTTTCCACAGTCCTTGGTATAGAATAAGAAGTTTTATGGAATATGTGACAATTTAAGTTGAATAATATAAAATAACCCTCCCAATATGTATGAAATACAAGAACAATCTGCCTAGGCAGGCTTGAGAAGCTCCTTCACTGAAGGTTTTTGAGGACAGCTAATATACAGGGTGTTGCATATATTTTTGGTGCTGCTTCAGTGCAGGTGGTTGAACAAAAGGATCCCTTAAAGCCCAACATTTCTATGATTCTAGATTTATTGTGAGCTAGTCAGGACAGGCTGTGTCTTCTGGTATGCTTGTGTGCCTGCGGATAGAAGATTCATTGTTTGGGTAGTTTAAGCTTGTAAAAGGACTTTTTCTTCCTGATTTTCTTTTATTTCTGTGTTGAGAAACTTCCTGTACTTGATGCTTGCCTTGCTAATGGCTGTAAAAATGGCCTGGAGATTTGGCATGGAACTTCGTTCTATTTATATATATGTACATGATTTACACAACTAAATAACTACAGAAAAATCCCTATAGCAATGGGGGCATTACTGTATCTGGACATTGGCTAATTTTTTAAAGTATATTATAACTACATCAGTTGTTGCTTTATTACCCAAACAAAGGCTGCAGCACTCATTTGGATTCTGTCTTAAAATACTGTAAGTTAGTGACTGTAGTCTTTCCTCTCCTCCTTTTCCCCATAGGCACTCTCTTCCACTAGATACACGATCTGAGCAAGACAACACCAAAAGAAAAGTCTTCCAGGAGTTCTTTTACTTACCACTTTAGAAAAAGCAAGAATACTCTTTAGGATGTTATTATTATTATTATCATTAATAATAATATTTTAAACTGAAATATTTCCAGGGAGAAAGAAACATTTTTCAAGACAGTTTTTCTTTAATAGCATAAAAACTTTTCAAAAAATGTGTTAATGGAGAAAAGTCTGTGTCACCAGATCTGTGACAGTACATAATGATGCATTCATTTAAAGATATAGAACCCTACTGAAGTATAGATACTTTCAGTGGCCATGGGGAGATGTATACAGAGAGAGTAGCAACGTATTTATGCAGGGGAGGGCATAACCTCTCCGAGGGAAGGAAATTCAGACTACGTCTGTGCTGCCAGATAGCTCCAGGCTTGAGATCACACTCTCACACAAACCCGTAATTGCCTGTGTGGCCTGCAAGCGGGCAGCTTTGCCCAAAAGGGAAGCAGACTCACATATGCCGCACAGGTAGCATGGCTCAAACTACTTTTCTCTGACTTTCAGACTGCTATTACAAGCAGTATGGAAAAAATCTTTACATATCGAGATGGGGTTTGGAGGCAATCTGACTGGAGGTGACCCGCAGCTTGTGGCTTCAGGCCTAAATGAGAAGCAAAAAGGTTAATATGGGTAAAATGGAAATGCATATTCAGTGTGCATTTGGGATTCCTCTGCATTAACCTATACCCCCTGCAAATTTAACATCTTTTCTGCACACTTCCTATGCTATAGCAGTGGCTGTCATTTCCCACACACTTTCTCCATTAGCTTTCCATAACACCACAGTTGGCAGTACCCTATGCTTTACTCGACCCTGGTGCTTTCTGAGCAGTATTTTGTCTATATATTCATCTGTAGTAAATAACCATCTTTGCTCCAGCCAGGCTACATAGATGTGCATTCAGATCTTGTCCACACTCCAAGATACAGGCTGCCAGGGCTTAGTGGCAATGTCTACACTATGAAGCAGATCTCTCACACATTTTGAAAACAGACTCCAGTCTTGCAGTTTCCCCACCTAGCCCCTTCTTTGGAAGGAAACCTGCTCCTTGACTTCAGTGAGCAGCGTGCAAATAGCAATCCCAGGAATGAGGCTGCAGAGAGCATCTGAGAGATGAGAAACAGCTTTGCTGTTCGTGAAAGCCCTATACTGGTACAGCCATGGGTGACAGCTACTTCTCCACACAGCTCTGCCAACGCACCATTCATCAGGCTTACACGTTCCTTCAGTGCTTGTGCCTGGCTTTAATGAGCAGCCGGGGGTTGTGCAGGCTGGTGCCAGGCTGGGCTGGTTTTGTAATGGCTGAGAGCTGAATGTCTGCCTGGAGATGAATGGGACCCCTGGACTGCGCAGTTTTTGCAGAAGGAAGTTCTACAATCACATTCTCTTCATCTTCCCCTTCCCCTTCATTTGAAGATTTAATTAGAGCTTAGAAGCTAGGGCTTTTTAAATCAAGCCAATTATTTGCTTTGCTTCCTAAGGAAGGAAACTCCTTTGCTTTTTACTTGTTCCAATGCCGCCCCTTCCCAGCTCCTGCAACCGGATGCTCACTGCTCGCAGTCCCCTTTGGTGACCATCACATAGTCTCACGCTTCTAACAGAAAAGTCCGTGTTGCCAGCAGTCTGTGGGAAGAACATAAAGAGCTTCCTTCTCACCATGATTACAGCCTTCACATCACTGGGTACGGAGAAACACCTTCTCTCAGGGAACATCATAACGTAGATGGAGGGCATAGAGACAAGTTGGGCATCCTTGACCACTCCTCTAGTTTGCCAAGATGAATTTCCAGAGCCAGAGGCAATTCCATGCTCAATGACTAGGCATCTGCTATGCCCTGTGCCACCCCAGCGTAGGTGCAGGTGGTGCCACTGCTGCTTTGCAGAAACATCCCTCAATCCTTGGACAAAGTAGCAAAATGGATGATTTCCCCCTTTCCACCCATACTCTTGAGGACAGAGAGGGTTTCTCTTGCCAGACAAAACATCCACCCTGTGGCCAGAAGGCTGACATCCAGCTCACACAGATCAGGGACAGAGCATTGAAAGGACCCTGTAATCCTCACTTCTAAAACTGTGCTTTTCTTTTGGTCTAAGCCAAAAACCTGACTGCAGGGAGTGCCTCTTCCTGCTGGACCTGTGCAATCAAGGAAGCTTGGCCTGAGCCTGAATGAATTAAATTGGCTTTTATTGTTTAGATGCCTCACTCAGATACATTTCCAACCCTTCAAATACGTCTGTCTCATCTTATCTGTATCAAGAATTAGACTGTGACTTTCCTGCCTCAGTTGATTGTACAATATATTGAGCATTCACGTCACAGGGAACGTGGGTGGTTGGCATTTTAAATGGCTGTTCAGCCATTGGCAGAATAGAAATAATAACCATTAGAGAAAAAAATATAGGAATATATTTAAGTGAACTTCATGAATGTTCAACAAAATGTGTGCCTGCAAGAGGAGAGCTACATAAAGATGATAATTCAGAAGATAAATTTGACTGAAAACAAAATATTTAATAGGACACTGTCAATTTTAATTATGTTTTATGACAAAAACTCCAAAACAAGGTGTTAAAACTTTTTAATTTCATTTTTCTAAAATATATTTAAAATATCTCTTTTTTTGATGAGCTAAAATACATTTGTGATTTTATTTTTCATTTAATATTATATTTAATATGATTTTATGGTATTGCTTTTTGATATAGCTAATATTTATATGATATTACAGCAGTAGCTTATGGTACAGATTTCTTGCAGTGAAAGGTTTGTTCTTTATATAATTGAGATTTTCAGTTTGGTAGAATAAAATCCTTGGCTATTATTGCAAAGAAATGATCATATATTTTTTAATAGAAAACATTCAACTTTGCTGTTATCAAAAGAAATAATAGTAGGCTTTCTACTCTGGTTTAGAATGATCTTCTATTTGTCTGTCCATTGATCCAGGAAAGTAAATTTGTAATAATGCAATTTTTTGCTTCATAAGGCTTTGAAAGTTTTTATCTGGCTCACAGTGCTCCAGAAACTTCTTCAGTGCATTGCTGAAACACAGCATCTATGGTACTTTCTGGGAGAGGACATTCAGTCCACCTGGGAGATGTCATACTTGGAGCTCCCTGTGCCACTACTTTAACAGGCTGAAACTCTGCTATACACAGTAAATCAATTACAGTATTAACCATAATAGTTAATAATAATAACAACATAACAATTAATATAATGATATTTGTTAACAGTTGTACAATTGTATATACCAGATTAATACACAGTTAAGGTCTTGCTCAAGGTCCATTTCTGGGTACAGAGCCTGCGCAGCCTTTAAGAAGATTTTATGCATGCATTGTCCTTTTTCTGCTAAGCTTCATTTTATCTGCACCATCTCTTCTCTTGTCTTTTCTCTGAGCTCCAAACTTTAAAAAGTAAAGTAATCCATATCCTCATTTGAATAAAACTTCATGAAGAGTACTTGTGAGATATTGAAAATTCCAGTTAAATTAAAAACTGATTACGTTTAATCGTAGACAGACTTTCAGCATACTGGGAACTGTTTCATTTCACTAGGCTAAACAGCTGTGACTAAAAGGATTACTGACAGAGAAAAACAATATTCCTAAAGTAAAGGTGCACTAGCATGAAAATATCTATTTGACCATGCGGTTCTTAAGACAACATGTGGTTGATTGCGTAGTTAGGAATAGTATAGCATATTGATACCAGACAACATAGATTAGAAGATTAATAGTTTTGAAAGGTGAAATATGGTCATTATCTGTTTGTTACAGCAGAACTGCAGTTCTTCATGCCCAGTCATTCATTCATAAGTATCCATGCTCTCTGATATTTTCATTAAATATATGTAATGCAATACAGCAGATATGACCTTTACTGTAAATTAGTTTACTCTTCTGTGAGCAATGACCCTCAATCTGCTTTAAAACAGATTTGAGTGCTGCAGTTTATTTTTCTCCCCCCTCTGCTCTACCCACAGCTGCCTATTCCTGCTCCCCATTCCTCCTGATCCCTTAGACCTTCATTCCATGTGTCTCCAATAAACTATCGCAGATTAGTAGAGCTGCACCTCTGCAACCTCAGTGCAACACCCTCAAATCTGTAAAGTTGCCTTTCGTCGTGCTGCAATCTTCCAGCAAGCTTTATTGACATCTACTGCATGCTGTGCCTTGCTTTTAATGTTAGCATAACTCATTAAAGAGGCACTGATTGGGAACCTCTATACTATACAATTATGCAACTGCTTCATAGAGAAATTTTGTACATGATCTGTTAGTAAAATTGCTGCTTTATCACATGGGGCATGATAAAATTTTGAAATTCTTTTCTAGTCTAAATCTGAATCTCTAAGGAAAAAAAAAAGTATCCCAAAAGCTCTACACTAGGAATCATATAGCTTTTGTTTTCTTTAACATTTTCAAGCTAAAAAAAAGGAAAATCGTAATTTCAAGTTGTCATTTCAAAAGTGTAATTTTGTTCTTATTTCAATGAAATTGAATTATAATATATAAAATATGATATATATGATATAGCTAATATATTAAAGGAGCATTATTTTGTATTTTCAAAAGTGTCATTTCATAGTTAAAAGTAACATTAGCGATAAATTCCTTGGTTTCAGTGACACTATATTTTCAAATGGCAAACATTTCTTCCCGCAAATTCAACTAGTTTTTTATTTATAGCACTATCCTGTGAACATCTTCTTTAATGAATTTTGAATATTTCAAATTCTTAGTAAAAAGAGAATTAATATTGAAAGCAGAAGAGATATTAAATGGTTCTGCTAAAAAATAAAAGTGCAAATATAGAAAGTGAAGGTATGAAAATATACTGGAAGCAAATTTCTATAAAATGTAAGTTACTGACTTAAAGAGTTATTGCTTATTAACGGAGTTGAAATAATTGACCATGCCCATATTCTTAGACCATTCCAATGAAGTAAACTGAATTTGTTTAACATGGATGCTTTATGTCATCTGCTGGAATTAGTGGGGTTAGCAGTGACAACTATTGAAATTAATGTGTCAAAGACAGTAACCTAACACTGTGATTTTCTAGTGCTTCTATATATTGTCAATGGAGACAGATAAATGACTACTCTGTATGCATCAACATAGAATCATCATGGTAGTACTTATGAATCACCATCTCAGTCATGAAATAGACTATTTCATATAATATGGTTTGATTATATATGATACGCATAACATAACTTTTGCATTTTTGTATTTTACATGTATGTATTTGTATTGTATATTCTAGCTTGCACTGGTGTATTATTTTCCATCAAAGAAGATTATATAACAACTTACATTGCAAACCAAACTCTATGTGCATACAGAGTTTAGCAGAATGGGTCTCTGGTTCCAGTGCCTTCACATGCAAGAACATTCAAACTAACACTACGAAGTCACAGTTTCCACTTTAAAAGCAAGTAACAAGGAGACAGAAAACAGTGATGATTACTTGGTATACAGTGGAAACCACAGTCTAGTTTATGTTTGCCTGTTATTAGTATTGGCCTATAATTCCCTCTTTGCCATGACCAATCAATGCTGAATCTATTTCTTGATAAAGATGTAATACAGAGTGTTATGGGCAAGAAACATGTTAGGAATTAAGTAAGAACACCCTACAGTGCTCCAAAATAACCTTTCATCA
>NW_008824666.1:48435-60566 GCF_000699105.1 Pygoscelis adeliae | reverse complement strand
AATCTGCTAATCTTAGATACTACAGCAAAAGATAAAGGTATCTATAAATGGCATAGACATCTATAAAAGCCAAGGTGCTGAAGAAATACTCTGTGACAGTGCAGTTAGAGATCCAGAGATGTGTAAAAACAATGACGATCATGAAAAATGCTTCATTAGTCCAGCTGAACATCAGAAAGCATGGGTCATTTTGTTTAAGAGATGAAAGCAGTGATCAAAGAGATGAGAGAGAATTTCTTATTCTAGGAAGACTCTTTGAGAAAGATGTAGGCCAAGCAGTAAGTGGATCTCAGACATCTTGATATGTAATAGGTGAAAACACCTTTGCCATCCTTGACAAGACAAAGCTCTGCCCTGGAATAACATCGTCGCTTTCCACAGCAATGACAACGGCAGCTTTATGAGAAAGGGAAAAACAACTCTGTTCATCTCCAGATTTGTCAGGTAGAGCCGAGCTTATTTGACCCAGGCTGTGTTTGTCATTTGGCAAACATGCTGCCAACATGACATGAAGCAGTGGCCATTAAGTGTCTGAGGACTGCTGTTGGGTATATCTTCCCATTTTCAAAACTGCTTCAAAAAGAAGGAAGGCTACAAAATATATCAGGTATTCAAGAGCACTGAAGCATTTAAAGATTGTCAAGCACTGCAGCACCCGCTGGCTCAGCCTCCAGAAGTGCACATCAAGGACACTGCAGCAACAACCAACCCTTTTCAAAATATTTCAGGAGCCAGGAAGAGGTAGATAAGTGTGCAGGGGTCAAAAGTGTAGCAGAACACCTTAGTTAATAGAGTTTAAGCAGTACTATTATTACCACGATTATATTTTCACACCACTTAGCAGACTTAACAGTGACTCGCAGGCTAAGGCTGCCAGACAGCCTGCTTGACACCAAAGTTGATCCCATTACCTTGAAAAATCTGGGCTAAGTAAATTCAAGTCTGTCACATGGTTCAGTCATGACATACGATCCTAGCTGACCTCAAGGCCAAAGAAAAGGGGTTACATGGTAACACAATTTCTTAAAGAACAGTGAGCTGGAAATAGATTGCAATTGTCACCTAAGTGAAGGCTTAGAAACTGTTGGAGGATGGACGCCTTCTAGCCAAGATGCCACTGAAGAACAATTGGTACAATTTCAATGAAATGGAACTGTGTTAGAAAATTATGTACTCTTAAAGCCAAAATGCTTTTCAGAGGTCGTCTCAATAAAGTTCCCAGCAAAAAGGAGAAATACGTGCTTGCTAACGTGCTCTGTATCAGGCACTACCTCAGGATGTGAATGATATTGCCTGCGTGCTTCCTGCTGTGCCTCAGTTAAGGTCCGCTTTCCACTGCTGCATGCTGAAGCCACATACTGAGCCCCATCAGAAAAGGGACTTTTTCCAAAGAGTTGCTTTGAAAGCTGGAAAATGCTATGTAAAAGATGGAAGAGCTTTGTTCATTCTAAGCCACCTACCAAAAGAAGAAAATAAGGAGATGGCTTGTCATGTGAAGTGTTGCTGCTATGTAAAGCAAGTATTCTACAGTTCAGGAAAGTAACAGATATAACTGTCTTTTAGGAAAAATATTTTCATAATGTTATGAAGTTATAAGCTAAATCCAGTTGGCGGCCAGTCATGAGCGGTGTTCCCCAGGGCTCAGATTTGGGGCTGGTCTTGTTCAATATCTTTATCAATGATCTGGACGAGGGGATCGAGTGCACCCTCAGTAACTTTGCAGATGACACCAAGTTGGGCGGCAGTGTTGATCTGCTCGAGGGTAGGAAGGCTCTGCAGAGGGACCTGGACAGGCTGGATCGATGGACCCAGGCCAACAGTATGAGATTCAACAAGGCCAAGTGCCGGGTCCTGCACTTGGGCCACAACAACCCCATGCAGCGCTACAGGCTTGGGGAAGAGTGGCTGGAAAGCTGCCTGTCGGAAAAGGACCTGGGGGTGTTGGTCGACAGCCGGCTGAACATGAGCCGGCAGTGTGCCCAGGCGGCCAAGAAGGCCAATGGCATCCTGGCCTGTATCAGAAATAGTGTGGCCAGCAGGAGTAAGGGAGTGATCGTGCCCCTGTACTCGGCCCTGGTGAGGCCGCACCTCAAATACTGTGTTCAGTTTTGGGCCCCTCACTACAAGAAGGACGTTGAGATGCTGGAGCGTGTCCAGAGAAGGGCAACGAGGCTGGTGAGGGGTCTGGAGAACAAGTCTTATGAGGAGCGGCTGAGGGAGCTGGGGTTGTTTAGCCTGGAGAAAAGGAGGCTGAGGGGAGACCTCATTGCTCTCTACAACTACCTGCAAGGAGGCTGTAGCGAGGTGGGTGTTGGTCTCTTCTCCCAAGTAACTGGCGAAAGGACGAGAGGAAATGGCCTCAAGTTGTGCCAGGGGTGGTTTAGATTGGATGTGAGGAAAAAATTCTTTACTGAAAGAGTGGTTAAACATTGGACCAGGCTGCCCAGGGAAGTGGTTGAGTCACCATCCCTGGAAGTATTTAAAAGACGGGTAGATGAGGCGCTTAGGGACATGGTATAGTGGGCATGGTGGTGTTGGGTCAACGGTTGGACTTGATGATCTTGGAGGTCTTTTCCAACCTTAATGATTCTATGATTCTATATAGATTCACTGGAACAACTATGTGGATGCAATGCTGTTAGTGCAAACTACCTTCCACTGGTATGGCATATTCCCTTCTTATGTTAAAATAGTCAGATTTTTTTCTGTAGATATAATGTGTGAGGGGAAAATTAGATCTTTCTGCTTCCAAGAGTAGATCAGTAACTATTCCTGTTTACTATTATTGCCCTCATACACAAATTTTTTCTGCAATCACTATCAACTTGTCACGTTAACTCAGCTGACTTTGAAGGTTCAGCAAGCACTATGATTAACTTACCTCCACTGCAATATCCTTGAAGTGATCCTCCAGGTAAAATCTGAGATACATTGCTGGATGCATTTGGGAAAGGTGGCTTTGTCTGTGGTTGATCTGTACCTCAAACAGGTGAATCTGATTTTCCTAAACATAGTAAATACATCAATACAAGAGTATGAATTTCGCAACTTAGTTTATTTCCTAAAATTTAGAAAATCATCCTTCAAAATTAGTATGTATATATGCATAGCAAGTGTATTTAAAATAAATTGTAATTTGCATGAACTTTCCATCATTTTTGCAAAACAAGTTAATTACCTTATTTAATGATCCAAAGCATCCCCAATTTTTACCTTTCACAGTTTTCCATCTTTGTAATTCCAGTCTTAATTTCCATTACCATAACTGTATTGCAAAACAGTGACTTCAAAACAAACTCATAGTACAAGCGTTCTCTTAACATGGAGGCCAGGAGGAATCTATAATTAGCATGTTATTTTGTCTAGGGGGTCTTTTTTTCTCCAATAACCAAGAATTCTGTCCAATAGGAGACACCTTGATCAGAGATTCAAGACTTCCATGTTGTTTAAAGCCCAGGAGGATGTGTTATATTCATATATAAAAGTCATAGTATATATACATATGCTATGACTCTATACAGTTACTGTTCAAAGCTAAGAAAAGGTGTAAAAGAAAAGAGAGTATCACTCTCATTCGTAAGTTCCAGCAGAGGCTGATTTGCAACTTATCATTGACAAGTGAATAACAAGACAAGAATTGGTGCAGAATTCGTCTCAGGGTATTTTTGATTTATAAATCTGATTTTATATTTTTAACTATAAATGTGAATATAAATTTCCAAGGGCAAAACTAATGTAAGTTCAGGTAATTCTATCACGTTCCAGACAGGCTCATTGTCTTTACACGGTCTTTTAAATCTTTTCACTATGTTATATGCTGCCTGTCTTCATGGTATCCAAGTAATTTCCAGCAGAATATTAAATGTTTTTCCTCACATGTAGCCCCATTCTAGTTACTTTCCTTTTTCTTACCAGAAGAAGTCCTCACATAGATTTCATTTATATTTTCTTTGTTACTCTTTTTTTAATCCTGGCTGCGTTGACTTTAATCTCTGTAGAAAGGGTGTGCCTGTATGTATGTTTGTGAGTGTGTTTGAAGGATCTGTATTTTTGTTAGATAAGAACCTCATTTAATCAGTTGATATTTATGACTGTGACTGAGGGAAGTCATGAATATATTCTTTACTTTTTAAAAAGTGTTTAACTTAAACCAGAAACTTTTGAAACTAGTTTGCTACGTGATCTCACGTACATTATCTACACGCTCATACAGCTCTGCTGACTCTTATGGATCTACTGATAACTTGCCAAGGGGATGCTGATACAAAGATTTAAAATTGGAATTAGACTGAAATGAAATTACAGTGTTTTTTCTTGTTCCTTTCATAAGCAGCTTTTTTTCAATGGTTTCATGACAACTGAATATTAATTTAATTCCAAGATTCAGAATGATTAAACTCAAACTGCAGTAGGTTTTTTTATGGAGCACTAAAGCCAACTATATTGTAAAATACGCACTGACATTCTGCAAGAGATAAAGATTGTTTACTGTACATTGCAGAATCCCAAGTAATCCTCCTGAGCTTTTGCTAGTGATAATCCTTCCTATTGCTATTATAAGTACTGGTGATAACTCTTCCTTTCACATACAGTGATAATTTTTCCTCTTTACCACCATAAAACTCTTTTACCCTCATAAAATTTCAAATAAACCAACCCAAACTTGCAAAGCAAAAACAAATCATCGTCACTTGTAACAGAGAGATAACGTGAAGCATTTCCAAGGGCTGCAGTTAATCCTGGGGTAACAATATTCAAAAATTCCAGCACCTGACAAAGACAGGTATCATTACCTGCTGTGTTTTGCCTAAAAAAACATGGTGTAAAGGCATATGGGTCTCAAGAACTGCTGGTTCTCTTTCTATTTCTGGTCTGGCCTGAGAGCTCAGGCAGACTACCTCTCCTCCATTTTGCTCATTGGAAGTTGTCTGCTTCTGCTGGAAGTTCCTTGAGCAGGGTTTTGTTTCTCTCTTTATCTTTCTGTGCATTCAGCTGTATTTGGCACAAAGAAAGGAGACATACACTGAAAGGTGTATAAGGAATTGGGCTGGAGTATGCTGCTTCCCAGCCAGACAAATCCAGGAGCCCCAGTTCTCTGCCTTGCCATTCAGTAAGCAGTTTATCGGAGGTGCAGGAGGAAGGGAAGCGCAAAAATGTTAAACTATTGCTTCAACAGACCACTACCTACTTAACTTGTTATGGTGCCTGGCACAACGAGAATTAGAGGTTCAGGTATCTAGCTATTGATGAAATAAACAACAAAACCAATTTTCTCTGCATATGGAGAGCTTTTTCTCTCCTCTCCTCTCCTCTCCTCTCCTCTCCTCTCCTCTCCTCTCCTCTTCTTGTTTCATTCATGCCAGCATCCCACAGACTATTTTTGCTACCAACCATCACAGGAATAGGAACAGAGAAGGTACTACCTTAACAGTGAACTAAATGCTATTCTGGTTTACACCCACATAAATTCAGAATAACTTCATTGAAATAAATGAGCCAGAGCTCCGAGTGGTGTAAATTACTTTTTCATTGGTCTCAGTGAATTCACACCAATTTTCTTCAAATATGGATCAGGCTCTAAGTTAACCCAATTTATGCTCGCTTATCAGGGCACTATTTGGCCTAGTCTCAAAGAGAATAATTTGCCCTCTCCAGTAGAATGTAGTATTTATTTTCCTTCATTTTTTCCCTCTGCTTACCTCTCCTAGGGGGACAACATGATTTTATATTCTACAATTAACATAATTAGAACAATTTCAAAAAATTACCTAATTATTCCTCACAACTTGCCCAGAAGGTTGGCAAATATTATCACCCATGTATTATAGCTGGGAAAATTATGTTGAAGAGGTTAAATGACTTGCCTGAGGATGGGTTGCAAGGCAGTGGGATAGCTTGTATTGAATCTCAATAATTCAAGCTTCTCACAGCCATCCTCTAGTGAATGGACAGTGCTGACTATATTTTGTGCCTGTGTTTTGCCTATTATCTCAGCTTGGTCACTCAACTCTTTTTCACGTGGTGATCCAGTTGCATGCATTCTTCACCACACTATCAAGAAGTGGCAAAGAAAAAGTTCATTGACATATGTGCTTGAGCATAAATTTTTGTTTACAGAAATAACTTAAATAGGCATTATTCTCAACATGAAGTAAGGGCGAGATGTTCTCTAAGAACCCAAAATCAAAATGAAAAAAAGGTATTGGAATAACACAACACATTACATAGTAATTAATCATCACTGTTGCATCTTAGCTGTCTAGCTCTGAGGGAATAAATAATGAAGCAGCTGAATTGCTGTTTAAAGATACACAATTTATTGTTAAAAGTCTGAAATAAAAACCTGCTACCACAGCCAACTGGGTTGTAGCCAAGACTGCCTAAATCTTTCTAAAGTTATACATTAATTTAATGTATACAGCTTGGTAGGACTAAAGGCTCAGGCTTCTCAAGGCCAAACAGTACGTCTCTAAGCTGCCGACAGTCATTCAGAGTTCACAAAAAAGTGAATAAGGGAGAAATGGTGGATAAAATTAATTCAGGCTTTCAAAAGACTTTTGATAAAGACCCTTACAAGAAACTCTTAGGGAAACTTGGTAACCATGGAGTGAGAGGTAAAACTTCACATGAATTAAAACCTCGCTAGGAGATAGGGAAAAAGGAGAAGGAATAATGTTCTATTTTTACTGTAAAAAGAGGTTAGTGGTGCAGTAGCCTACACACCAGTGTTTTTTGTCTATGCCAAATCACTAAGTCCGTACTCATGAGCAGCTCCATTGAAATCTGCTGCTAACTATGGTGGGAAGTTTGTTGTTACTGTGCTGCAGGAAGTTTAAATAAGGTTTAGAGGACATGGCATATTCATAGACAGTGTGAAAGGGGAAGAGCTCAGTAAATTAACCATATTAGTTGGATGTGCAAATCTAGTGGGTTTAGTTAAGAGCTGAGACAACTATGAAGGACCCCAAAATCATCTGAAGTGGTCTTGTAAATGTAGTGCTGTGCAACTCACTAGCTCATCCCATCAATGGCATGGCTGAACTCTTTGTCCAGATTTCCTACCTGCCGATTTCCTTTGGGACAGTGGTATGTGTGTTTATGAGATAGCACTTTACCTCCTTTCTTTGAGCCTTTAGTTTAGAGGAATGTCTGCAAAGAAAAACAAGAGAGGAAAAAGAAGCAGGATCAAATTTCCAAAGAAATAATGCTTGAGAATTACTGTGACCAAATAAAATCTTGATGTGTGAGGGCAGTTAAGGTATTTTTATTATGGATCCTGAAGCAAGAGCTTCATTCTGTACTTTCTTCTGAAGTCACCTACTCTTGACTCAGGTGGAAGTGTGTACCTGACCATTAAGTGTTAGCCAAGTGGCTAGATAGGTTGCTGGTCACATCACTCAGTGTGAGCTACTGACTACAAAAACTAACGTGCCTTAACCACCCTTATCCAATGTGGCAGCTAAGCATACAATGCCACTTCTGTGTTTTCTTAACATAGTGTTATATAAGTTTGCTAGCTTCCCTCAAGCTGAACATTATTTTGGAGAAAGCTTTGTTGTCACTGTGAAACAGATCTATTCCCAACTCCATCTCAAAATGCTATGCATGTTCAAAGAGATGAATAATGCAGTTGCTCTTTAAGAAGAATGAATATGAAAAAAAGGAGTGAAAAAGTAGATAAAAATAGATGGGAAGATGATGGCCCATAGCCAGCTATGCACAAGTAAGGATGAAACTCTGAAAGCATAAAGGACAAATAATTCTAGTAGGAAGGCTGAGGTAGACTAGTTTGTCTCACTTTGCTTAGTACTATGGCCCTGAATCAGATGCCTGAAAATGCCTGGAAAACGCACTAGTTTCTAAGGTGAAGAGAGTGAGGACACAGACTTTGCCAATGATATGAACTTGCCTGGGTTAGTAAAAATGAGAGCTGACTGCAAAGATTTGCAAAAAGACTGTGCAAGGCTAAGTGGCTGAGAGATAAAATGGAAAATGAAATTCAGTGTGGATAAATGTAAAGTAATGCACATAGGTAAAAGCAATAAAGCTTTAGTTACAAAATGATGGGCTCTGGGCTGACTATTATCGTTCAAGAGAGAGATATTGGGGATATAATAGATAGTTCTATAAAAACATCAGCTCAGTATTCAGTAGAAGTCAAAAAGCAAATCAAATGTTATGAATTATGAGCAAATGAATAGAGAACAAAAAGATAACGTTATTATGCCAGTGTATAAATCTATGGTGTGCTTGCATCTCAATGCTTTGTACATTTCTGGTCTTTCTGTTTCAGATAGAGTAGAACTGGAAAAGGTACAGACAAGGGCAGCATTGCTGATCAAATGTGTGGATGCCATCTGTGCAAGAAACAATGAAGCAGACCAGGACTCTTCAGGCTGGGGAAGAAGTGGCACAGAGCGAGAGTGACAAGGAGGAGGTGAAGAGGGATCAAATTCTAGCACATTAGCTTAAAGTCATGAGATGATTCTGTCACACATTCAGTTCAAAACAAGCAAACTGAAGTAATTCCTTATACATGTGAAATGTATTGCTGAAGGAAGCTACTGATACTAAAAATTACCATTGTGGTAAAGGTGCCTGCGTACTCCTGGAAGGAAAATCCACCGAGGGTGACTAGATACTGAGCTACCACCTCTGTTTCAGGGAGTCCCTGGCCTGTAAAACATTGGAAGTAAAGGACAAACACTGCTTTCTGGCCCTTCTGTTTACCCAGGTATCTGTCCCTGGTCTGTCAGAGACAGACTATTGGGCTAGGCAGCATTTTGATCTATATGCCTTACACTGTGCAGGTAAAAATCATTCCTAGAAGTTAGAGAGGTGTATGCATACATGAAAAATGGCATATGGAGGGACAGAGAGGGACAGAAAAGCTACCTGCAGTGCAGGGAAGGAGGGGAGCAGAAAAAGGAGCATCCAGGGAACATCAGGACATTGCGTGTTATTGTTTTAGCCTCTTGAATTTATGACTGAACGGTCTTCTACGTATCAAAAAGGGCTTTTTGCAATCAATGGGAGCTGGTTTAGACCCTCAAGGAAAAGCTTTCTTTCCCTCTCCTGTACATTCCTATTGCAGATATGGTTTCCAGATAGAATTTATCCTGAAGAGCAGAAAAGTCACTCCGTGGTTACTCAGGGTGCATCTATTTGTCATTCTGTCTGTATCTCTCACTATCCTTTTCTTGTGTTTTCTCTGATAAGGGACCTTGGTGACTGAAATATAGATCAAAGCCCCAGCCTAAGGCTGGTCAAAAGAAAAGGGAAGAGAAAAAAGGACATTAAAAAATACACCATTGCGCTCAAAGGATTCTTTCTTTTCTTATTTTCTGCCCTTTCTATTTGAAGATTTTCTGTCTCATCCTGCATTTAGCATATCTTACAGTAACTTTGAAAGAGAAGCAAAAGGGAGAGACTAAAAAAAAGATGATTTTCCTTTATTGTGTTGTAAGTATACTTTTTTCTAAACTTGAACTGTTTCATTGTACATTGTGCAAGATGGTGACTTGTCGTGTTTGATCTGCCATGTCTGTGCTGCTCACTAACCTTTTTAAGATTGCTGACATGAATCTTCACAAAGCCGTGAGTCCAGTGACTTTGATCCTCTGTGTTTGATTACTTTGGTTCTAAGTACATTTGTGGTGTTATGTGTTAATTGTGAGGAAAGATATATAATTTAGCCTATAATTTGCCATGGTACCCATATTTGAGAGGCAAGGTCTAGACCGATTGAAATGTCATTTCATACCACTGAGGCTTGAATACATTCGATAAATGCTGTCTTGTCTCACATACTGGAAGAGGGGACAATTCTGGATATGAATACAACTTGAAAGTTGGTTGTGTCCAAATAATCTTTCTTTTAGCACAAGCTAGTCTATAAGATCTCAAAAATTTGTATAGAGAGTTCTGTTTCATTTATTAAATAAATATACTCTATAACTGCAAAGTTTTTATTCCATCATTTTAATTCTAATCACTTCTCCACACATTTTTCTTTAATATTGTCATAAAAGTAATGCTCATGCTTTTTCCTGACCCCAGAAACCCAGTGGTTCTGCTGTAGCATCAGGGCATTCTTAGCAATCACATTTTTTCGGGGGTTTTATGAAACACTTACACTATTTTCACTACCTACAGTATGATTTATGTATATGCAGTTTTATTACATTGCCCAGAAGTGGTTGTTAGGCTATAACAATATATCAGCATAGTCCACCAAGCTCAGTAAAACTTTACTCCCTTGGACCATTTGATGTGATGCTTTTAGTGGGTATGCACTGCTGAAAACAGCACCCTTCTTTCATCCAGAACCAGAACAAATTTATGCAAAGTTACAGCTATGGCAAAATTAGAATCAATAATTTCTGTTATAACCATCATTTGTGCTGGCAAGGAAAAAAAAAAATCCCTAACTTTTTCAAGATTTTGGTTTCATGAGGAATTTTCTCTGATCTTGTTATAACAATAGTGCAAAGGTTTATAGTCTGACAATGACTTTTATCCAAAACTTACTAATGTCTCTGAAAGTTCCTCATACAAAATGATAGCCTCAAAATATAAGCCATTTATTGCCAGATGTTTTGCAAGCTGTTCTGTAACGTCACATAAAAAGCAATGAAATAAAGACAGAACCATAGCAGTGTATATTATAAGAAGCTAAAATTAGGATGGAAAGTGGTGTTAGCTTTCTAAAATTTACAGTACTGTGAAGAAATCAAGGTGTTCTTGGAAACCGAGTGGAGCCAAGCCAATTTTGAGGGATTTTTTTAAGATCAAGCAGAACATTCATTTAAGACGTGGCTGAATAAATGTATACATTTTGCAGCGCACTATGAACACAGTAAACTTTCCCCGCTACTGAACCAAATGAAGAAACAAGTTTAGGACTTGAAGATCCCATTTTGAGGCTATGGCTTTCTCCCATCCAAAGACCTTTCCCTAAGAGCCACTGATCCCACAGATAGATCCATGGTAAGGTGTCTCATATGAGATATGCTAAACCACTAGTCAGTGCTAATAATGATCTTGATCTCTTGTCAGGTTTCTTTCACTTTCTTTTTGTGTACACTTGAATTATTTTGAGGACTTTCTGCTAGTGGTGACAGAGGGTGCATGTTCATTCAGTCCAAAGCTAGTACATTAGTCAGGTGGAAATAACAGGCTTTAGTCATGAAGAAGATGAAAAAATGAAGCATGTGTAAGCAACTCTTGAGCTGCAGTTTCAGAACCCCTTTTTACTTTGGGACCTAACAGTTCAGCCCCAATACACTTTGCCATAGAGCTGATACTGTTTTGAAATAGTGAGGATGTTTACTGGTAGCTGCAAACCAGGGAGGCTAACAGTAGAAGTAGGTGATTAAGCAGAGAGGAAGGTGAAAAAAATTACCTATACTTGGAGAGATCAACAATGTGGGCATGCTGGTTGGATACTCATGAGCCCGGGTTCCACATGGCCCAACTTCTTACGCCCAATGAATGGAGACACTGCCACTGCCCCCCCCCCCCAAAAAAAAAATCCCAAAACTTAGCAGGAAGTGAAAGGCTCCTGTCCCATGCATATTCTTCATGTCACACTGTCACTGCCTCTGACCAAGCTCAGGGCCTTCAGATATTACAGAGCTATAAAAGAGGAAAATATTGTAATATCCAAAAATCAGGAGATTATACTTTTTATTAATAACAATAATTCTTTATTTCACTCTTAGTTTTTGGAATAATATCTGCATATTAATAATCACTGCATGTTTTTTCCCCTCCCTCCATTGTCATTCCATATAATGTGTTCTTTTCCCTTAAGATAGGTGGTGGCAAGTAAAGAGAGCGAGACAAAGTCAAAACTTTCCTTGCTTTCCTATGTTCTGTGTTGTAGGAAAACAATGCAGTTGCTTCACAGTTTATATGAGTGGGGAAAAGTGAGCCTGGAAGTTAATTCTTCATACCATTTGCGCATGAAGCCATAATCCAGGATGGGAGAAGGAGGATCTAGAACACTATGTAATTGAAATAATAAGCAGAATCATGTCTATTCAGGTGGCTACAGTGTTGACTACTCTCCATTTACCCAGATCTCTGACAGCACTAGAAGATGGAGCAGTCCTCGCTGCTGCCCAGTC
>NW_008824666.1:40593-48394 GCF_000699105.1 Pygoscelis adeliae | reverse complement strand
CTGTGCCTTGCTGCTCTACATGGTTATCAGCAGGGATTCCATCTTTATTTGTTTTTTAAAGTGCCTCACACATCTGTGGAGCAGGATAAGTCATAAATAATAATAATAATGTCACTGCTTCCCTCTCATTAATAACGAGTCACTAGAGATTCCCTCATGGTGATGCATAGTGCATGACACTGCACAGATTAGGGCTTCCATCATGCAGACTGTCAGCATGATTGCTTTTACTAAATACAGCCATCGCATACAGTGAAATATGCTCAGCTGGGGCACTGCTAGTAAAGCACTGACAGCAGCTTCACAAACAAGAATGTACAACTTTCATAATTCTGCTCTGGAGACTAAAAGCTTGGAGAAATGCTGGAGATTGTGAGCAAGAGGTGAATACGTTAACACTCTTTTTTTTTTTGGTGGATCTTATTCCCAGAAATCTGCCTTTCTTTGCACTGGGAGAATCATTCACTGACTTTCCTAAGTCAAAAAACTCTTTGGGTCAGTAATCTTAATCAGTTCCACAGGGAACTAAGCAACTGAGACTTACTCTTGACTGCCATGATGAATGGTAATTAGCTAATTATTTTAACCAAACTGGCAAAAGAAACTTTTAAACAAGAGCTACTAGTGCTCTTTGTAGGAGGAAATAGCACTAAAAAACCAACATTTCTGACCATCTACCTTAGTCTCATCTGCTGAGACTCTTTATAGTCAATGGACAGAAGTGAGCTTCTCTAAAAGGCCATTCAGAGCACAAGCCCAATGCAAATGTTCTGCACGTTCCTGTGGAGGAACCTGCCACTGTCAATTGAGCTCCAGGTTGCACACCTAAAGCTGTATGTCCACAGCAGATGACATGGGTAACTTCTTCATTCCCCTTCCTGACACTGCCCTTCTTACACACTTCATCTGGTTCCCACAGTCATTTTAAGCTGAAGGCAGTGCCACAAAAACCAGTTGTCTGACCTCATTACCACTTTTGGCCATCCATTCTCCTCCTTTCTCTTTTCTTTGGACGAGTCCCAGTGTTCATACACTCATATGGCAACTTAAGTAAGATAATGGCCCTAGCTGGAAGGAAACCATTAGATGTTTAGGGGTTAGTTTTCTGGAAGGCAATTCTCTGATCTGGCTTATTGCTTGGCCATCACAAGGGAGATGGTAGGAATATGACACCAGCTCCATCTAGATGTGTTGAAAGAAATTCCAAAATAGTACCCAGTGCTTCTGTGAAGATTAACTCAATATCCCTCAGAGGTGCAGAATATTAACCTCTGTATCAGATACAGTGTGAAATAGTTACCAAACTTCAAATTCGTCTCCTCATTTATTTTCTAATAGCTTCCACATATAGGCAAGCCCTAGGGGACTTCATATTGTTATTCTTCTATAAATTCACTTAGATTCATGTGACTGTAGGGAAGGGTAATGCAGAATTACTCTGTAGATGGATGTCACTGGTGCAGATACTCACAACTGCCAAATAAATGAATATGACTGTGGCTGACGTGACTACTCTGCATTGAACACTGATGAATGCACACCAATTGCAAGTGTATTTCAATATATTTTCAGATGTTGTCACCAAAAAAATGCCATGATCATACGCATTACACTCAGGCCAATATTTTGAAGGTAGGGAACAAAGCCATGGCCACTTTCAAGTCAGCTAGGACATTGCCTTTGAGTTCATCCAGACAAAGATTCCACTCCAGAACAGTAGAAAAAAATTTGAGACAAATTACCGTGTTGCAGGGTTACCTGTGTCTTCCCTGAAACATCTGCAGTTTTCTGGGAAGGAGTAGCAGAGTAAATGGACCAGTCTGGATTCAAAATGGCAATAAACGATCTATTTTTAAAGGCACTCAACATTTTCCTGTGGAGAAACAGGGAAAAGTAAAATGTTAAACTGTAGGAAAAATTGTTACGTAGAAATACATTTTACCATTCTAAAAAAAAGTGATGCAGCGTCTCATAAAAACTGAAACTCCACAGGGTTCATCCAGCTAGAGAATCAGTCCTGAATAGCAGTACTTTTGACAAATATGGGTTTTTTTTAATTATATAATGAATGCTAGCTCATTTGCATATGGTAATTGGTCTTGTCTGTCACTTCTGCTTGACAGTCTGCTCTTTAGCAAATGTTGCTTTGTTTTTCACTTCCCAAGCTCTATGACTGTCTATGGAGCAGCACTCATCTTTATAGATTTATAAGTGATGTTAATGAGAATAATCTGGCAGAAGCAGGACAAAAGAAAGCTGGTGTCATTCCTGGGCTACAGACGGAAAGACAACTCCAGAAGAGTACATAAAAATCATAACATGGTTTCTATGTTGACTGAAATATTGTTGCACTATGTAACCAGTAAATCTATAGCTTTATATGCGAGCTCAGTTGGACTATTTTTTCAGTAGCTAGTATCTTGGCACTATTTATTGTCCTGATATTATAGGAAGCTTTTAAACTCTACAAATGCACAAGCCCATTAAAAACAATTAAGTTTTAACAATGTTTTATGTAGTGTTTTAATAAAAACCAGACAAAACCCAGAGCAACTGAAAAAATGTCACCTTTATTCTGGAAATTCAAGCTCCATATGTTGCATCTGCAAATGAAAAAGTTTTAACAAGTCTTTGTATGCCAAGAAATATCCTTTCTGCCATCACTTCTTCTGTATCCAAAGCTTCCTTATAGTGGGAATAAAAAACAAACACAGTGACACATGCTGTGCTTCGCTGCACAAGAGACAAGTACGACTAAAGGCATCTGATAGGTCTCCAAGCCATGGAGGGAAAGCCACTGCTTACGTTGTGCCCTTCAGTAGTCTAAAACCCATTTTAGCACTAAGGATTGTTAAAAGGAGAAGCCAGTCAATTCCCATGGCAGGGTCCATGGATGGCCAAGAACTGAAGGACATAAAACCAAATAAGAATGGTACTGTCGGTAATTGTCATTCATGCAAAGTGGACACAAATTCCAACCCAACAGGGACTTCTTGTTAGGGGACTGTAGGTGAAATGGGAAAAGGAAGATCAAATATAATCTGTGTTTCAACATTAATGTAGTAATGTCTTCTACTCCTGTGTAGAAGACTGCCTCAGTTAGGACTAATGGCAGATTTATGTAGGAAACATCCAACTGGCATCTTCCAAAATTAAGACAAAATATATTACCTATGGCAATCTTAGGGCGAAGTTATACCTAGTAAACTCACATCACATTAGTTTGTTCCAGTGTCACACTAGTGAAATACAGTCTATACAACTTTGGTAATGCACACACTGAGGGAGAAGGATGGAGAAAGAAAAACACAGAACTGAAGACAGGAAATAACAGATGAAAATTAAATGGATGTAAAAAAGGCAAAAGAAATTTTAAAAGCAAAATCAAGTGGGAGAAAGAAGCCTAATCAAAAGGAAATAATCTGCAAGTGTCTTTGCACAATTTTAAACAGTCAAGTTAATGTGACTTAAAAAACACTTATCAGCCAAGGCATGGATGTAGCTGTTACCTGAGACATTCTTCCAAGTTCTAAAGAGATCATTTTAATGCTCAATTTAAGTGAAGGATTAGGAACCAGATCAGACCATGAAGGGGTTTTAATTCTCCCCCCTCTAAATCCTCATTAATCAGTCAAAACCTACTGGCTGGTCTGGCTAAGGCCCACCAGCAGATACATGCGTGCTCCCTGATCAAGTCCTGCCTGTATGGAGACTATTGCCAAACAGTGAAGGCTCCATCAAGTCAGATTTACTTAAGTCAGTACCATGTCCACAAGTACATGTCCTCATCTGAAGCAGCAGCATTTACAATCCAGAATATGAGCATAAATTCAGTTTCATTAGTTGCTTAAGTTGATAAGCTGGATGGCAAACTGGCCTGCTTGAGGCACAGAAGCACATTCCTCCTGCTTCTCTTGCAAGGGACAGGAACAGCAATTAGAGCAAACAGGCAAGGCATAAAATATCTGACACTGCTACAGTAGGTTAGGGAAAGCTTCTCAGATCCCTCAACCTACAGACTGCAGGTTCCTGAGAGGTGACAATGTCATTGCTTGCAGGTTTTTGACCATTTTTCAAGAACAAATAATATAGGTTCTTAGTGGGGAAAAAAAAGCGCAACATATTTTCATGAAGGAAACAAATGTCCCGTCTGTACAAGATGAAAAAAATAACTCAAAAGAATATTTTTTTATACCATAGAAAAGTAGAAATCAGGAGGAGAAACAGATGAGATGAAAAGCAAAAATACCTGAGAATTGCAAGATTATCTATCCTTTTAAAATATACATTAATGTCACAGTTGTTAATGACAAGTGATATTTTTAACTTTTGTAAATCAACTTAGTTCAGCTGCTCTACTGCAATCAATGGTATTTGATCAATTCCTATCACCTGAAGATCTGGCCCCTGGTGTGCAAAAAGAGATCGTTAATTATTTCACTGCTAACACAATGCATGACCAACTCATGAGATCAGTGTAAAATTAACATATTTCAGATTTGTGTGCTTGCCTTATTTCTTTAACCATTGGAATTCATAGATACAAGATTTCTTCTGCAGTCACACAGAGTATAATATTTTTTTAAAATAAATTTTTCATAATTATGAGATTCCAGGAGCTTTAAGCATATAAGTGATTTCTATACTTTGATGAAATTATGAGACTTGGTAAGCACTAATTATGACTGCTGACATTTCTTTTATTGGTCTGATTTCTCATGTTTGTCATTCTCTTCTCTCCTGCTTTTTTTTTTTGAAATCCATGGAAAAAATTGCCATTACCATTGATGGAAACAATGATATTGTAGATGACATATCTCTTAATGGGTTGCAAGAAATCTGCTTCCAAACTCAACTTTTCTCTTTTCTTTTTGACTTTGTTCTTTTGATAGATGCTTTCAGCCAGTACGAAAAAATCAATTTAAATGAATAAGCAAGTGAACAGCATTCACATCACCTTTATTTCACTTTGCTTCCTTGCTTGATTCTAATGATGCTTTATTTCAATATCGAGAAGCTTCACTACCTGGCCAAGCCTTCATAAATAAGAATCAAGAAAGTAAATAAAATCACAAACCTGACTCAGTGTCAGCATTAACTCTCAGTCATTGCAAAGTTCTATTTAATAATAATAAATGTAAGTTCAGGAAAGTCCAACCTGTTCATTGCTCAGGCGGGGCTCACAAATTGCAGGAGATGACAGCAGTCTTTTAATTAAGGCCCCTATCAGATGTGCTGCCAGCCAGAGGAGAAACTTTATCCTTTTTATTAAGCTTGTGGTTCTGCTTTGTTTAATTTCTTCTCGAACAAGGGAAAAAATGAGGATGAATTCATACAGGGACAGCTGGAATGACAATGTATTGCATGGGAGGAGAGCTGAAGCTTAAACAAGCATTGGCTTCACCACACATCTGAAATCAATGAGCCATCGTGGACTGTCAGCGCTGTCAGATGGGCCTCCAGGATCAGTAGAAAGTTAGGACTGACAAACTCCCTCCACCTCAGCCCACTGGTCCTGCCTCCTGACAGTGGTGGAACAACCCTCCCTGTCCCCTCTATCCTTTGGATGGCCTGATCTTTGCTTCCCTTCCCCCTGGTCAAGGGGTGGACCACCTTACTGGCAACACTATTCACTGTCCTCGTAAATATTCTTCTTGCATAGTGCTGACACAAAACATCTATGCAGAAAGGTCACCAAATACAGCCAGACTCGGTAGGGGTAAAAATAAAATACTGCATCAAGGATGTTTGATGGCTTGAATTGACTCAGAGCCCCATCAGTCCTGTATTTTGATCCTTCAAAACGTTGTGAATGCTTGAAAAAGCAGTGCAAAGAATGACGTGGGGGATTTGAATATGCAAGTATACACTGACCTGCTGCATCAATATGTTAAAGTAACCAAGTATTTGTACTTATAATGGGAAGTTCATAACCTATTCCTCAAGAAAAGGTAACTTATCAGAGGATTCATCTGCCCTAACTCAGGCACCTAGAATTTAGATATCTGTACTCTCAACTGTCATTTTCATGTGCCTTCATAGTTATCTAATATGGCCCACAATCACAGGGTGGTTGAGGTTGGAGAGTACTTCTGGAAATCCTTTAATTCCAACATAAGTTTAGCATAAGTTTAGAAAAATGCATGTTGGCAGCACCAGTTCTTATTCATTGCCTATGAAAAGGGTGTAAGCGCTTCATTGAAGGTAGAGGGAGCTAAGCTGACCAGACTTGGTGAAACACTTAATTAGCCTTTAATCTCTAGGCCACACAAGAGAAACACAGACCACCCCTTTTTAGGTCCCTCACCATCCTCCTAAGCATTTTCTGGGATTCAGCTGGTGTTACCTAAAGACAGTGGCTCCAAGGCTGTGTTGAATGCATTACTAATGGCTGCTCTGTGGTTTTTGCTAGGCTCCACTCCCACAACGGTAGTCATCTCTTGTATTTCAGGATTTAATAAATTGAGATGTTAAATTCATCCACAAACTACACAAGTAGGGCGTTAAGGTATTGTCATGTCAGTAACTAAATCTCATGAAAAGTACAGCACAGTACCAGATGGAAGTCAAGAGCACAACAGACTGACACAGATGCCGCTGCCCATACTGGACAAAGTAAAAAACAGCTTGTAACTGGGGAAACAGGATCTTTGTAAGAAGTGTCTCTCCTATTCACTGATAGCTATTTAGTATAACTCCCAAACTGATTGTGTTCATAGGTATTCTTTCTTTCCTGAAGGACACTTGAAAAGAAAAGTCTTTTCCTTCTTATTGAGGTCTTTTTTTTGCTAGCAGTTAGTTTCTGTGAGCTACAGTGACACGTAGAGCTGACTGTGCTAGAATGTCAGCTGCCTACATCTCCAACATCCCCATAAGATGATAGTGTGTCCATGGTGACACTGTGGCAGTGACATTATAAAGCATCAGCATTACATTCAAGTGAGAATTTCTTAAGTTTGCCTGTAAGTGTTCTCCTTCAAAACCAATTTTCTCTCTTGAGGAAACTCTTAGGAACTGTAATCACACTCTTTGCTAACTCAAAAACAATATTACAAATATTTTCATATTACAATCTTGCTAATACCTTAAAGAGGGAGACCGAAAAGCAAAAGAAAAAAAAATACAGAAAAAAAAGACATCCTCTGGGAGAAATAAGGTGGTCAAGATATTAGGTCAAAATATTCTTAAAGATACTGTCAATCTTTATACTGATGTCCTCAACCAATACTAACAAGATGCTTGTATTCAAGGTGCAGGCATTGTTGATTTCTGGCCCATTTTATTAAGAAAAGTGTAAGCATGTGTTAGGGACCAGGGATAAGGACCGGCACAGAGTGAGTGCTCCTAACACGTAAATGGAAAGTAATCTCTTGTGAGGTATGTCAATATTCTGGTCAAGTGGCAGATACATTTCCAGTTAGATTACCAAGGGAGGTAGGGCAGAAAGTCCTGGGAAAGAGAATGGTAGAGACTGGTTTACTGGAATAGTTCCTCCATTTTCCAGCTCATTCTCTGACACCTTCTTTCTCAAATGTCCTTCACCTGACCCAGACTGATAGCCCAATTAGTTGTTTGGAGGGACTGAATTTGACCTGTGAGCAAAATATCAAGTATTTTACAAATTAACAGGTGATTTATCCTTGACCTCAGTGTCTCCATCTGCAAAAAAGAATGAAGCAATAATATTTAATGAACAGTGAAGTTAAAACTAATTGGTGCTCACTCTGCAGCAGCTTTGCCATCTGGGGACTTGAAATCATGACTGAGGATGCAGACAGCAGTGTTAGGGAACTCGTGAACT
>NW_008824666.1:36895-40579 GCF_000699105.1 Pygoscelis adeliae | reverse complement strand
AGAAGATGTCAGGGGTTATAGGACTGAGGTCTTAGTCTGCATGTGCGAGGGTGAATGATAAAAGAGAGG
Organism: Pygoscelis adeliae; assembly: GCF_000699105.1. Taxonomy (NCBI): domain Eukaryota; kingdom Metazoa; phylum Chordata; class Aves; order Sphenisciformes; family Spheniscidae; genus Pygoscelis; species Pygoscelis adeliae. The sequence goes on along the minus strand of NW_008824666.1, from coordinate 40,510 downwards.
TTTAAAATGGAGGACATGAGTTGTACATCCTGATTTAAAGATATGGGAAGTGGTACAAGCTGGAAGGTAGGAAGGATCTATTTGGCTTCCTAGTGTGGGGATATGTAAAAAGGACATCAAGAAGTGGGGGAGTTAGTAAGAAAACTTAGGTCTCAAGCGTGTGAAAAGGTTGGTGTTTGACTAATAGGTCCAGGAAATTTCATCCTTATTCTGGAGAAGAGAGTTTTGTGAAGGATATAGGGCCCTTGATAAGCTCTTTTGGTGTAAGAGAATTTCAGTGTAATTCCAGTGTTCAACAACCTGGAAAGTGTTTCAATTAGAAGGATGGTGCGTAAAAGGAGAGACATTGTCTCAATAGTACCTACAGCATTGCATTTTCTGTAGGAACTGCCCTGTAGGTATAAACAAAGCGTGCTCTTGCCAGAGGGAGAGTCACAGAGAAAGGAGCAGAGGAACCCTAACCTCTGGATCTCAGCCAGACACAGAATTAGGCCCCCATGCTTCAGACTTGTGTAGCCAGAAGTCCTTTGAGATAAATATGGAAGCAGAACTCCAGGTTGCTCTCAAGTTGAGGTAAGTGTAGTTTTAAAGCACCAGCTAATCCTGAGACTGAACCTAACCACATTGTAGCCCAACATCTCAGCTGAGGCAATGGAAAGTGATTGGTTTGGGTTTTTTTTTATTATTATTTTGTCTGATTGTATCAATAGCTTCTTGATTTTCGTTGCTACCTTTTATTCAAAATATAACTAGCTGCAGCAATTCACAGAACTGTGGGGTCAGATCTCCGGGGCTGGAAACCAAATCCAGCACCAGATGCAGACATAAAGCAGTCCCATTTTAAGAGACCTGTGAAGCCACAGTTTCCATTGACTTCATCAGGAGTTGATCGGTATCTCTGAAAAACTGTCTTTTTAGGCACCTAATAATGGAGATCAGTGTTTAACAGACAGTACTGAAATTTAAAATATTATTGGCTTCATTGCATTATAGCAAGCTGACCTCTGCCAATGTCGTTCCCTCAGCTGATAAAAGCAATTTTGCATGGCAGAGCCCTCACTGCACAAGACTCGTGTGAAAGGCCTTTTAGAAGTGTAACACCCTTCCCAAGGGCTAAATATTACTATTTTTTTGCCTTTTTAACATCACTCCTTAATTAGGAGTGAACATAAGTAGCTGTAAAACTCTACAATACAGCACTAAATTCACCACTCCATCAAAAATTTAACAAAAATTACCATATGTGTTACAGGAAGCTCAACGTTTTCTGCTTTTCCAGGCTGCTGAGGCAGCATCCTCTTAGTGTTGATAAAAATTGCTTTGCAAAGGTTGTGCCTCTTTGGATTTATCACTATCAGCATGTGGCAGTGTTTGAGCTTCCAGCAAAAAAAAAAATTCAAATGGAATTTTACAGTACTTGCTTTGAGGCTGGAGCGTAAAACTGCTCTCTTAGCAGCTTCCAAGTCCCTGGCAGCTCAGTCCCTGTGTCTCTCAGCTTCGTCACACCCCCTTATGCATTGCCGCTGATCTTTCCCACTTGCTGTTTACTTATTTTATTGCACGGTTTGGAAGCACCTTTTTATTATTATTATCTTGGTTTGATTTTGGCTTCTCTCGATGAGAGGGGTTTACATATATGCAAGGGAATGATTAATGTACCATGCATGGTGGGTAAGATATTGCCATGGAGGAGAGGAGAAAGTTGCTGAAACAAAATTTTGAAGAAATTTTAGTTTTAGAAAAAGTAAATGGCTGGGTCTATGTTAGCAAGCTGTGAGGCCCAATATGAGAACAAAGTGATGCTACGTGCTTGACATCTACGCTATACACCTTCCAGCAGCTCTGCTTCAGGCTATCTCTGGTGCTGTGGATTGGATGCCTAGTAGCAATCAGCACAAATTAGGTGTTGGTATAATATTCTGGTGTAATGCCTGCAGTGTGCCCAGGCGGCCAAGAAGACCAATGGCATCCTGGCCTGTATCAGAACTAGTGTGGCCAGCAGGAGCAGGGAAGTGATCGTACCCCTGTACTCGGCACTGGTGCGGCCGCACCTCGAATACTGTGTTCAGTGTTGGGCCCCTCACTACAAGAAGGACGTTGAGGTGTTAGAGCGTGTCCAGAGAAGGGCAACGAGGCTGGTGAAGGGCCTGGAGAACAAGTCTGATGAGGAGCGGCTGAGGGAACTGGGACTGTTTATCCTGGAGAAAAGGAGGCTGAGGGGAGACCTCATTGCTCCCTACAACTACCTGAAAGGAGGTTGTAGTGAGGTGGGTGTCGGTCTCTTCTCCCAAGTAAGAAGGGATAGGACGAGAGGCAATGGCCTCAAGTTGTGCCAGGGGGGGTTTAGATTAGGAAAAAGGAAAAATTTCTTCACCGAAAGGGTTGTCAAGCATTGGACCAGGCTGCCCAAGGAAGTGGTTGAGTCACCATCCTTGGAGGTATTTAAAAGACATGTAGATGTGACACTTAGGGACATGGTTTAGTGGTGGACTTGGCAGTGTTATGTTAACGGTTGGACTTGATCTTAAAGGTCTTTTCCAACCTAAACGGTTCTATGATTCTATGATTCTAAAGGACTATAGTTTGTGTGTTAGGAGCCCTATCCACAATCTGAATCCATGTGCTGTATGGTGATGATAAGGAGATACATTTAAGAAGTGCACTGCTGAGATGAACTGCAGCACTAATAGAAATGCACCTGGAAAAAGAGCTAATGCCCTTGGACTGGATGCAAAACAGCAGTGATTTTACACCTGATATAGTAAAACATGCAGTCAGTTCTTCAGCAGGTACAAATTGGTCTATATTAATATAAGTAGCCTGAAACACACTTACTGAAGAACTGGTCCAACATTCTGTTTTTAAAAAAAAAACTTACCTCTACATACTGAAATGGATGAGGCATACTAGCATTTGATTCTTCTGGCTGCCTATCTGGTTTGAATGGGGCTTTTTAGCACTCAGGGCCTCCCTGGGTGTCAGCATTTTGGTTCACTTGATAAGGTTACACACAACACCCCTTATGTCTGCTGGCTGAACCTGTGTTTCCTTCCTGCAAACTTACACCAGAGCCCTTGGAGAGAGCTGGAAATTACTCTGAATCCTAAAGCCAACTCAGTCCCATTTCATGGGAAGGGTAAAGCAAAGAGTAAATGCTTCATTTCAAAGCCTCTTTTATGCATTTGATCTTTCACAGTGTTCCTCATTCAGTCCTTCCTGCACTAGTGATATGAAGAAGCTATGAAAGTTTATCCATTTTAAAGATGAATCAGTGCTGGCAACTGTCCTCAGCCACAGGTCAGTAAGCACAGGATGGACGGGCATCCTGGTGCTCTCTGCTGGGAATATTTCCTTGAAAAATGGTACCTGGAAAATGCTTGGTCTCTTGTTGCTCATCTGCTTTGGTGGCAGGTAGCTGGCACAGGGTTCAGTTTCACCTTGGCTCTAGGCAAGGCAGAGCTGCTGGACGATGACAGTTTTCAGAGGAGAGGCTTAAGGAAAAAAAAAAAATTAAAAATTACACATACAGTCCCCCGAGGAAATCTCCTCTTTGTGCCAAGCATTAATACACAGCCAGTACAAACCTTCTCCTTTTACATATTACTGCTGGCACTG
>NW_008824666.1:8835-36878 GCF_000699105.1 Pygoscelis adeliae | reverse complement strand
ATTGTGGGAAAAGCAGAGAACACAAGCAGAAAGTATGATAAACTGTCTTGCTTTGTTCAGCACATGGGCAAAGGACACAAAACACTTCTGATGCTTGATTGATCACACTCAGCATTGTAAATAGGAACAATGACCTGCTGAAATAGCCAGGTAGAAAAGTTGCTCCAATTAGAGAAAATGCCTGAGGACTGAAGAATGTTGATCCCAGCACAGAAAAAAATCACGTATATAGAAAGTTAGACCTGCTCCAGTTTCAGTCTTTGCCTCAGCTCCCACTGTGAGATCTCTAACTCTCTTTTGTGGTCAGGTCCAGAGAAGTTAGAGTATTTCTTTTAAAGAAGTTTGGGTATTTCTTTAAGTGTTACAACAGCATTTGATCTATACCAACCTTGAAGAAAGGCTAAGATCCTGATGTTGTCAATCTAAGCTTTACAGAAATCCATCCTAAATCTGAAGTTCAGTGGCAAGGAGCATCTCAGCCCCCTTCACCAAAACTGAAGACCTTCCTATCCAAACTCAGAAACTCTGAGTTGAATACCTGAAAATGAAACCATTGGTACAAAAGCAATGAGCATTTTTTCTTTTATATCTATTGGCTGAGCAAGCTCTGGGACAGTGTATGATTGTTACACCGTTCTTTATTCAGGCCCTGATCTTCAAACACAATTTCAGTCTTTTTTGTAGAAGCTTTGGCCCAAAATCCCACACAGAACCTCATCTACAGTTTTTTTCACATCCTCTAGTTGGTTTTATATACCCCTTTAAGTAAAATTTTAATGGCTAAAATAAAAATGATGCTGGGAATCCTATTTGTCTCAAGTTTTAACTGATGTCAGCACCCTCCTCCCTTTTAAAAGCTACGAATACCACCTGCCCTTGGATTGTTCTGATGTGTATGTTAGGTTATTTTTCCTCTTTGGTGAAAATTTTTCTTCTGCTTTTAGACTAATAAGTTAGGTAGCTCACAGGGAACTGTCCTTCTGAGTTTGCATAATTTTTTTTATACAGCTCATTTCTATCTAAACACAGCTGCTGGAGTTCAGTAGAGCAATCTCTAACAAAGCTATCTGAAGAAAAAACAATATAGCTGCTAGAAATGTTAGCACTTGGATTAACACACTCAATTTTAGCTAGGGGAAAGCTGTGCTAATGGGCATCAGGGACTTTTAGGAAGAGAAAATGGCAAGATATGAGCATCCTCTAAGAGCAGCAGTCCTTAGTATTGCAAATGATACCTAATATCCTTCCTGTCTTTGGTCTGGGTTTTGAGCTTTCTGTGTTGTATCATCTCTTGCCTCACTTGCTGATCCAGTCTCACCTGTCCAACCAAGTTTATGAATGAAAAAATACATTATCATTTTGACATGGGAAATCCTAGGGCAGGGAATCTGTTGTGTTAGTAAATGGAAACATTCCTGCAGGAGCAAAGAAAAAAAACTATTTTAAGATAAAATAAACTTTTAGCAATAGGTATACTTACCAATAGCCTGGTTCTTATAAAATAAATATAATAATAATAATAATAATCTTGACCCACACTGATGCAAAAATAACTTAAATTGTAGAAAATATTTAGTGTGTGCTGGATCTTGGTGTTACAGGGTTACAGGTTTCCTGTGGTCTCTATAGTCTCATAGAAAAGTCATCACTAATTCTGAAGTTCCCAGAGATTCATTCATGTAATTAATGTCTACTGCATGTGGTGCTTTCTCCATTCCTCTTGTCATGAGTTGGACATGATGTCCTGGTGGACAACATGTTGACCACCAGCCAGTAATGTGCCCATGCAGCAAAGCAGGCCAACAGCATTCTGGGCTGCATTAGGCCGTGTTGCCAGCAGGTCAAAGGAGATGATCCTTCCCCTCTGCTCAGCACTGATGGAGTTCTGGGTCCAGTGCTGGGCTCCAGAGTAAACATCAGATATGGACATACTGGAGCAAGTGCAGCAAAAGGCTCCAAAGATAGTTAAAAGACTAGAGCATCTGTCATACGAGGAAAGGCTGAGAGACCTGGGGTTGCTCAGTCTAGAGAAAGATGGCTCAGGGGGGATTTTATCAATCTGTATAAATAAATATCATTTGACGGGGAGTAAAGAGGGAGCCAGACTCTTCTTAGAGGTGCCCAATGACAGGACAAGAGACAATGAGCACAAAATGAAATACAGAAAATTCCATCTAAACATAAAACACCTTTTTACTGTGAGGATGGACGAACACTGGAACAGGATGCCTAGAGATGTTATTGAGTCTCCGTGCTTGGAGATACTCAAAACCCAACTGGACATAGCCCTGGGCTATCTGTTCTAGCTGATCTGCTTTCAGCAGGGGAGGTTGAACCAGATGATCTTGAAAGGTCATTCCCACATCAATCACGCTGTGATTCTATGATTTGTTAAAATGGATTCTGACTATAAATAATCCTAAAACACAAGAAAGCTTGAAAATAGATTAAAACTTTAAGACCCTTGTCTGGTTCCTGTGCAAATCAGCTATGCACAGTTCATTGTAATGATGTCTCAAGGTTCACTCTAGTACTCCAGTTATATCTTCAATATAAAAGATAGCCAGTGTCAGGACTATCTTCAAACCAAGTACATTGTTTCCATTCTGAATTTAGTTCGAGTTCCCCTGCCTATGTATCCTGAACATCGCAGCCTCTCTCAGGATGAGCCTGGGCAATCATGCAACCTCACACCAGAAAGGAAGTACCACACTGTATGTAGAGGGTGAAATTCAGGCACTTAGGAGTCTGAAGGTTCGGCATCCTAGCTGAAGTAGTCATCCATGCAGGTATTCACCAATCCTTCCAAAAGGATTCACCAGACGAAATCTAGTGGTACAAAATATAAGCTAGTTGTCTAGATTCTTCACAGCTAGTGAAGAGTAATAGATTACCTCTCGCTTCAAGGCAGATGTCTAAAACCACTAGATGTGTCATTCTTTAGAAGTGCCTTTTTCCTTCTGTTGCCTATAAAAATATTCTGAATAATTAACTCCAATACAGATGTTTATAATACAGATGTCTAAAATTAGATAAGCTGACTATTGCTTTGTCTGTCAAGGCTCATGAACCAAGATGACAAGTCAGCCTTGGTGTCTTGCTAGCTTACTAACTACTCTCAGCATGCCAGCACCATCATTAAGTCATCCCTGGGAGTCCCCCGGCAGTAACATGACTAGAGGCAGTATCTTACTTAGCCTAAAGCCTAGTCTCATAGCTGCTCATACACAGCAGTACATCAGTACAACAGTCCTCAACAGTGGATAACCTCAAATACCATCCAGATGTATCCTCTGTCTTTTCCACCCATCTACATGAAGAAAAAGTGATGATTTTCTTGTTCAGCAATCCTTCCAAAATTTGTGGTCAATTCTTTGCTCTGCTGCTGAACATCTCTTTAAACTCAAGCAAGCCTGTCAAACCCCTGTTCCAAAATATTCAGGTCTTAGGTTCCTTTTAATGACTGCTGGTTGCCTGCGAAGCTTTGAAGGTCAGAGGACTGCTGTAATACATGTAATGCTCAAAGCTGTAAGAGAACAGTGAACCTCAGAACTTGTGCCATTAGAAAAAATTGTATTTCACATTGTCCTGGTTTAACCCCAGCTGGCAACTAAGCCCCACACAGCTGCTCACTCACTCCCCCCACAGCGGGATGGGGGAGAGAATTGGAAGAGTAAAAGTGAGAAAACACGTGGGTTGAGGTAAAGAGAGTTTAATAGGTAAAGAAAAGCCGCACACACAAGCAAAGCAAAACAAGGAATTCATTCACTCCTTCCCATCCGCAGGCAGGTGTTCAGCCATCTCCAGGAAAACAGGGCTCCATCACACGTAATGGTTACTTGGGAAGACAAACGCCATCACTCCAAACGTCCCCCCCTTCCTTCTTCTTCCTCCAGCTTTATATGCTGAGCATGACGTCATATGGTGTGGAATATCCCTTTGATCAGTTGGGGTCAGCTGTCCCAGCTGTGTCCCCTCCCAACTCCTTGTGCACCCCCAGCCTGCTCCTGGTGGGGTGATGTGAGACGTAGACAAGACCTTGACTGTGTGTAAGCACTGCTCAGCAGTAACGAAAACATCCCTGTATCATCAACACTGTTTCCAGCACAAATCCAAAACATAGCCCCATACTAGCTACTATCAAGGAATTTAACTGTACCCCAGCCAATACCAGCACACACAACTCTGTGAATTTTTCTTACACAAATATTTTATGGTGAAAGACAAAAAACATGAGCTATCCAAATGAAAGGAATCGTGGAGGAGTTCAGATAAAGAAAGAAGAGCAAAGCAAATGAGGTGCGGCAGATAAGCACATGACATTCTTGAAAGTGTTGTTCCACCAATTAACTGGGGAAATAAAAGCAACTGTTATGCAATTTTATGTCAAATGATTTAAAATTAAGTGCACCTGAGTTATAGACAGAAAGAAAAAATGGGGGAATACAGGAATTAGACAGTTTTCATAGACTAGGTCTCTTTAAAATGAGATGTTTGCTTTAAGTATCTTCCAGGTACTCTTTCAGATCTCTCACCTCCACTAGTCCACCAGCCAACAAAACAAACACATCTACTATTAATTTGAAATCCTGCTACCTGAAGCTATCTTCAGACAAACATTTACAACTTGTAACAGCCTTTTATATACAGCCCACCCATTCCTATCCCTCTCAGCATACCAAGGGCAGCCTTTTTATTGAAATCTCTCTTCCCGTCAAGGTGGTGCTATACCTTGACATGTATATGAGAAATGAGAACATAGTCATTTCTGTAGTATATGCTGTGGTGAACAGCTTGCTTGGTAGAAATCTCCTTTTTTAAAAAATTTATTATTAGCACATTCCTAGTTAGCACAAAACCATTACTTACTGTTAATCTGTGGACTGGAGGTGCATATTGTAAGACATATTATTAGAGATTTTTTTAAGTCAGCAATTAATTCCATTGGCAGCTAAAAGCAAAAGATAGATTTTTCCCCAGATGCCATCCATTTTGGGAAAAGGCTTTAAGATACACCTTTTCAGATACTCTTCATGCAGACTTGTCCTTATATTGATTCCTTCCAACTCCTAAGGAAGTAGCTTGGTTTCTGAACCATGAGCTTTGACTCCTTTCCAGATCATAGCTTTCTGTAGGATTGGCTCCTTTTCTTAAAGAACAGAATAGAAGGTACTTTTGGAAAAGAAGCAAATTATTTTCAAACAATCTTTTGATTTGCTGTGAATAACTGTTCTGCTCTTAGCCTGTTTTTATTTCTGGTCATGGTATATAGACATTTAATTATTTTTTGCATATGTCAGCCAAATATGTTTTGCAAAGGAGCTTCAGTATACAGGGTGCCTGCAAACTATTGTACGTCCATTGGGGTTTTTTCAACTGTACTAAGATATATGCAATTGTACCTCCACCTGTATTAGGTGATAGTGACATTTTATAAATTAAAATAGTGATACAAATGTTTTTTGCAGTATTTATATGGCTAAAACTTTCTTCATTATCAAGGAATGGTGCAGCAAAAAACAGTTTTGTAGGAAAGCAGAATTATTTAAGTGAAAAAAATGAAGGATTGCAGTTGGCTGCTGTGGGTTTATTTGCAAATAACCTGACACCAGCACTGCTCTCCAACCCCCTGGGTGCTGTCCCTGCAGAAGCATGGCTTTTTCTCTGCATTCCAACTCTTTATACTGCAAGCTTATAAAATGTTCAGGATTTGCAAACACTTCCACAGATAAATAAGTTATTCAGAAAATTATAAACAGCTCCACAGAGGGAGGAGTCCAGTATTGATCAATCTCTAACAAGAACTTTTATACTGAAATATTTGGCAGGCTAATGCTGCAACACTTCTACATCCCTGGCTATTTATAGGTTTCCTAGGTACTCAGAATCATTGTGTTCCAGTAAGGCATAATAGATAATTTCTAATTTCTTTTGTTGTCAATGCTTTCTTTTATTTTGGACAAGCTAACAGGCCTCTTTGAGTGTCAGTAAAATGGGGGATCTTACTCTTCAAGCAGGAAGAGACAGAAAGAAGGGAATATTGCAAGTTAGTTTTCTTTCTCTCCTGATACTCTCCTCTTATCAACGATTTCCTGAAATAGAATTCTGTAAGTTCTTAATTATTAGCATAGTCAGAAGCATATTCTGTTTCTCTTTCTTGGGAAACTATTGAAACAAAAAAGATTTCCTATCTCATAGTATTATTGTATTAAGTTAATTTCTGTAAAGAGTTTTCACCATGAAAATCTCTTGAATACGTTCCTTAGTGAAAGGAATGAGAAAACAGAAGAAGAATACCTGGGTTATTTTAAATAGATTTTTTGTTAACAGTTAAGCATACTATGTTTTGTTACAAATATGGAAGATATATTTTGTCTCTGTAATGCACGATATTTCAAGAAGGAAAATTAAATCTCTGAGCTAGTGCAATTCTCATGGAAATTATATACTCACCTGAAATGGAAGTTCATTCATCACTTAAGGTGAATCTTAGCTCTTTCTAAGTATCCGAGAGAAATGTAAAATATTCCTCTAACTTGAGTATTTATGTAGGTGATATTGCTGTATCAGAACATTCTACAGGTTGTAATGCCTTTTTTCAAACTACATGTTTTTCATACAGTAGATTGGAATCTGGAATTTTCTTGGTCTTAAATCAATATCCTAATCAATGTTTCTTTTTACTCCCACAGGCAAAGATGATACTTTAGTTCTCTGCTGTGACAAGCAGCACAAGGAAAGGACTAGAGAAGGGGTGCCCATGTACTGAAGTCAGAGCACTTCTGTACAAATACAATTACTTAAGTTAACAGGAAAGCTGTGCTTTTGTATAGGGAATAGAAAAGAAGTAAATTTAATAAACTATATATTTATGAGGAGTTTGAAAGAAAAGAATAGTCCTACCTCTTTGGCAGTGTACATTTTAACCCATGCTGATATGATGATATTAGATCTACATGGCATACAACAATATATAGAAATGTCTAAGACGACCAATATTTTGTTAATTGCATACTAAATATCAACTAGATTTTTAAAAATGTGCAGTCATTTTTAGGATTATTGATCTGTTTCACTATATTCAGTCACCAGCATATTTCTCAATGCAAAAGAGACATATTTTAATAATTTAAGGAAAAAAAAAAATTATGCCTCCCTGCATGTGATAGCATGTGTTGAAATAGGTGAAGAGAAGGAAAATGTCAGCTGCCTGTGCAGCCAGCCAGCTTCTAGTAGTACAAAGATACAGTACACAAAAAATGAGGATCACATGTAAGCAGCAGCATACAGACCCTGCACAACTTGCTGAGCCTGCACCTCCCTAAAGCCCAGAGGCCCTCTCTGAGAGGTCGAGAGTAGGCAATTGTGTCAGGTTCACTTAGGAGCTTCAGTGTCCTGGCAAGAGTATTCAGATCCCTTGTGCTGTGACAAACTCAGCCAGCCGCTGGGGAACCTGTCATTTAAATAACCGGAAGAGGTGGGTGTAGCATAATCAAAGTCAATTAGTGCCAGATCCAGGATGAAAACTTGACTCTCCTCAGTCTCAAGAGAGCACCTTAGTTACTCTGAAGTCTCTGATCCCCTGCTGCTCCATACGGAGCAGAGCTGCAAAAGTGCTGAGGTTTCTCAGTTTTCACCAGTTTTGGCATGGGATATACTGAGGTAGTTCAGTATCATGTTTAAGACTGAGTTTTCAGGACCAATTCAGAGAGACTGAGATTTCTAAATAATCCTTTTCCTGGGAAATGACTGTAATTTAAAACTCTTTCAGCATGGTTTTCTCGGCTAAAAGAGTCTTTCTGATTCATGTCACTTTTATTTGTGACCTGAGGATTTTGCTGGAATCCCATCTGCTTTTTCTGTGCCATCCGTGTCTAAAAGAGATTTTATGAATATGCTCTTGCTCAGGGAGCATTTTGATATATTATCCTGTTGCAATTAGATATCAAAAATATATACATATTAAGTGCAGATTCTGCAATTACTTGATATGTCTAAATATGAAAAAAAAGGAATTATAACAGTTAGCAGCAGTTACACAGTTACTTGCACCAAAATATTTACCTTGTTTCTTTTCACATTTGAAGTGATCAGGGAAGATGATGGATTGAGTTTCTTTCTCTTCTGTCACCTGAGGTTTGTCATCTGACCTTTAACTGGGCCTGATGAACAGAGAAGTCAGCAGGTGCAGTGGTCCAGTATTTCATTATCTGTTACCTCCGAAGGACCTTATCTAGCACAGGCCACAGCTTGGTGACTTCAGCTAAGCCTCATGGGGATAAAAGCCTGTCACTCATATATATTGTGGCCTTTGTTTCAAAACCACCAGGATCAAACAGGCTTAGGGAAGGCATTAATTTCCAGATGAGCTGAGATCTCTAAGCCTGAGAGTTTGGGTTTAATATAGCAAATGAGCTCCTTACCACAGTCTTCTTACTGACCAGAAAAAAAAAAAAATCATTTTGTGGTTATTTTCAAAAATATCAATGACCACTTATAAAAACTTTGAGAATGTGAAATTTAGGGCAGAAACAAGCAATAAGTTTCGAGGCCAAAAATTTTAATACTTAGTCACCTGAGTGATATTTTTTGTGGCAAGTATTACAGCCTCCTCTCTGATGCTACAGAAGAAGGAAGGAGGTGCAATTTCTCTTTACTGTGAAACCTTTTTTTGATCCTAATTTTGATAAGAAAGGAAATATTTCCATCCCCAAGGACCATCATGATACAAGCAGCGCATATGCCACATCATCAGTGTCTAGTGCAGAATGAACATGATTATATTTTTATTGTGTAAATATTCTCCTTTCTTCCTAACAAATAATAAAGAAGAAAGCAGAGTCTAATCAAACTAGAGAAAGCCATGTTTATTTCCAGTTTCTCTACAACTTTCTCATGTATCGTTAAGCAGACCAAAGATGTTCTTTGTACTTTGGAACATGTCTATCACAGCTGAATAAAAAGAGACCTAAGCTTGTTCTGCTCATTGTCATCTCAGATCAACATAAATGAGAAAATTATACGGGGACCTGAGATGGTTAGAAATCATACAGCAGGATTTATTCTTTCAGGATTAACGCTCTATTTATGGTACTGCTTAGCTTCTGAAGTTGAGATGACTTCCGTCAACCTAGTTCAGCTCTCTTCGTACTGCACTTTCCTGCACTTCAGATTACAAGATTAGCTGTGAGACCTAGGGTCTCTTAGCACTGATTCAGACTGGTATTTTCCCACTTTCTTTCTATGGGAAAATTTCTTCTGAATAAGATCAATATTATAACCCACCTTGAAGGAGTTCCAGATTGACCAGTGACAGTAATATATTCAACTGGTGGGTGAAGTGTTCTGGGTACCAGTCAGTTACCATGTAGAATTGAATTACAATTTATTAACACAAGAGAGTTGTTTCAAAAATATTTTAATTTATTATTATTACAGGCCACTTGTCTAGGCAAAATGATTTAATCAAAAGAGCTTTTTAATCATGAGGGAAACATACTTTCATCAAAGTGAGCGGCACACTTTAATTAAATAGAGTAGAAAGTAGAAGACAAGTTCTGAAATGCTATCTTTTGCTGAGGCTCCAAGGGACCAAGGAAATCCTTTCAAAAGCTGACCTTTCACAAGGAAAGCCCATATGGGTATATATCTATTTCTTATCTCTACATGAGAGATTTATGCAGGTAAGTGCCTGCTCTTGAGATGAGAAGATACTTCATCAAGCATTATTATTCCAGGCATTTAGTTGACCGACAGGTCCAGAGCCTACTGTTGTAAAAGAGGCATTATTCCATGGAAGGTTATAAAGGATTAAAAAGCCTCTACTTCTTAGTACAGATTGCAGTTTAGGAGATTGTTAAAATCACCACTGATAACAGTGAATTATTTGGCAACAGGAGTCAGCAGATATGTCAATTTAGACCTACTGATGGTCTAAACCATGCTGCTTAGTTTCATTTGTCTACAAAACATGTTGAAAGCTATGGCCCTGTATGTAGTGTTAATTTTAACAAGGCATATCATGAAAGGATGACAGGTGTTCTGCTAAACTATGGGAATTTAGAGCATGGATACAAAAGTTTAGCATAGATTTATGCGTATGAGATGACCCCTAAGGTAATGTTCGTTCTGTTATCATCATTCATGAGCTGTTTTGCGGAGCACATCAGTTGTTAAAAGAGAGCAGGTGGGGTGACATCATCAAGAGGAATCTCTCACTCTGTCAAGTCATTCCTTTTCTTGGTACACTGGGAGAGAGACCATGACAACCTTGACTGTGCTTATGAGGGGTCTTCTGGACTGCCCACCTAACATCCAGTAACTCAGCATACTGCCAGCCTTACCCAGGCAGACTATTCACAAGCATCAGTGAGTTTCCTGTGTTCAGACCCATTTCATATCTGTGTTCAGAAGCTTTATAAAGGATAGCTCTTGGATTGTGTCCTTGCAAGGCTCTCCGTTAACTCGTTTTGTGATATTATCACTGCCTTCCTGTACTCAGCCAGAAAATCTCTTCCACACATTGAATTTTTGTTTACAAACTTTTTTTTCAGAAAAATCTCCTTTTTTGAAATGGTTGATCATGTAATTTTCAATGACTTTGTGCTCTTGTTGGATATGCATGGATTATTTAAGGCCCAGCTTTTGCCTGAGCATCATGGTAAGGTGTCATCCATGGGCATGAATGTTCATTTTTGCTGGAGAATTGAGAGAAACTTTTTGGCAAATGGATACTTGGTTAAAAATTCCCATCCTTGATTCTGTTGGACTGGAGTGGTAATTAAACTAGGCTGTTGATTTTGCTTTGGTGGCATTATTTCAAATAACATTCAGTAAGCCCCCAGATCAACAGATTTTTTTTTTAATTATTATTTTTCTCTTGATCAGAACAGAACAATCAAAACAAATAAACAAGCTTTTTACTCACCATAGTAATCACCTCCTGGCAATCACAAAGTTCACATCTCTCAGAAGTAAGTCTGAGTCAGTCTTACTGCAAAAGAATTTGCATTCAAGAGCTGGTAAGGAAGGGGGAGGGTGTATTATTGACTGTCTTTAAACAGAGAAACAGAAGAGCCTAACCTCTCATTTATATTTCTTTAACTAAAGGCTGAGGGAGGGAGAGGAAGGAGGAGCTGGGGACACAAAAGCAATTAAAAATGAAGGCTTACAAAGGAATTGGTTGTAGCTAATTGAGTTGCTGTGGATACCGTGTTTGTTGTTCGCACTCTTCCTGCAATTTGTTAGGGGGAAATCGTTCGTTCCAGTGAAGAGCATTCATTTTTGAAATTGTTTTCTGGCAGTCAACACATGAGGTTAAACCACAGCCTCTGATGCAGGCACTGAGGCTTCTTACCTCGCTTTAAATTTCTACAAAATAGAGACATTTATCCAAGGTAGTTGCTTAAAAGCCTTTTTAGTAAGGCCATTGATTATAGTAGAGAATCAGCCATCTCTATGAAATTAATCATCTCATCCCAATGTAAGCATCAAAAGTACATTACAGGTGCACCCAAGGAGTGTCCTATAAGGTTGAAAAATGAGGAAATACTGATATATGAACCATATGTACCAGAAGGGTTTTCAATGCACTCATTAGAGAGGAAAGGTCTGATCTGATCCTGGCTGGACAATGTTCCATCCTTTGCCCAGTTTGTGAGCTCAAGCTGATATTGTGTTACTGCCAGAAACAGGAGTAGCAATTGCAACTCAACTTCTTCATTCCTATGAATTATCAGTATTAATTTTGCAGCTATTAACATGCAATTTCCTAACTGAATACAAGTTTAGGAGAGAGTTGGAAGATGAATGAATGGCCACAAGGGTGTCAAAATGACCTGCAGAGAAAGGGCCAGTTTTATTTTTAATCCATTTCAGTCCAAGAGAAGGAAACAAAATACTCTGTCCAGGCTCATATGAAGTGTGAATGGGAATTTTCAGAGATAATGCTCAGAATGAAACTCCACAGAGAGCAGTTACAATTATTAATGCACATTATACCAAGACAGTGTATATCCACCTTTACTACAAAACCGGTTAATTTGTCCATACTGTGCCTTCATAATTAAGGGCAATGGGTGATCCTAGGAAATTAACTATCTCTGGTTTAAAAGAATTAGGAAAATAGATCCTAAGGCAATACCAATGGGGGGGGGAAAAAACCAAAACCCAAAAAACCCCCAACCAAACAAAAAAAAAAAATTAGGAGAGTAAGCTCTTCTACACCAACCTCAGTGAATTCAGTCTAGTAATGATATTGTTCAGGCTTGTCACGTGCCAAAAATAAAGACCAAAAAAAGTAAATGAGTTCATGCTGATAATAATAAAAAACCTCATCCTTCTGTTTTTCTTGTTTCCCACAACAAAGCAGTCCTATAATTGTTTACATTTATTGAGAAGAAAACATATAATCATCCTTAATCATTATTCCCCTTTCCCTATGATAGCCTAGATAATATTGTAGCTGAATACATAAACAAGAATGTAAAAATCTATCTACCCATAGTAATCATACAAGTAATAGCTGAAAATAAGCCCCACTTAGAGGACACAAATTTTTTTTTTTTTCCCATTATCTCAAAAACAGCAGGTTGGTGGACAGAGGTATCAAAGCAATAAAATCCTTCCTTCAAAAGACCCTCAGGTGACGCTTGATCAGAAAGTTGCAGAAGGATATGAACATAGCATGTTACCCTCTGATACACAAAACTCATCTCCCACCCTCAAGGTGAATAAGTATCTCATCAGTTTACTGAGCATGAAAAATGTTGGCTGACAGAGATGGAAAGATGCCCTTCTTTTTGGTTTTGTGACATTGTCAAAGCCTCTTGTAATTCTAGCTGCATATATGAAATCCTTTCATTTAACCCAAAACCAAAAAGATATGTATTTTCTTTCCAAATTAAAAAAAAAAAAAGAAAGAAAGGAAGAATAAAGAGTTACATGGTGTCTCATTCACTTACATTCATAGTTGAGACAGCTGTAAAATCAAAAAGGTCATTCTAGATAACACAAAAGGTAAAGAAGAAGAAGAGAATCTCATTGTCCGAATATGGAAATTGCCTTTGCTACAATACTTCGAAATGAAAATTTGCTTGGTCTTTTCCAATGACTGACAGAAGATAGTTTACAGAACTGCATACTAATGATAAACCCTTCAGAGTTTTTTGCAGTTGCCCATCTGGCTTCTTAATTAATTTATGGGCTATCCTGACACTCTTTAATATTACATTACCTTCTAATATCATCATTTAGAAACCTAAAAATAGTCTCCAATGTCTTGACTAGCAAAGCTATTAAAAATTTAATAAAATGAAATACAAATATAATGCAATTAAAAAATCCATATTGCACATTAGCACAACAACACATTGCAAGAATATGGAATATAATCAAATTTAAAACAAATTAAGAAATATATATTGAGTAAGGTGTCTTACAGTTTCAAAAGAATTTACTGTAGACCATGCAGTTTTACAAATATAAATGATTCAGTGACATCTCATTAGAAGACACAGCAGAATCAATTTCTTATTAAGAAAAAGTAGCCTAACAGCTGGAATATCCCTCCACTCTCTCTGTGGGTATAGAATATCACCTGACTTCTACATGCCCTAGACATAGGAGTACTTGCATTTTCCCATTCTTTCCTGCTAATTTTCCCATTAATTTCTGCTAATTTGCTGGAGACTGTACTTTTGCTGATATTTTGATGCTACAGTCTTACACGGACAAGCTCAAAGCCCTGTTTTTATTCTCTTTCTTATTCTGGTCTTCAAATCTGAAGACATTTTGATGATGCAGTGACCAATGACCAAATATCTTGTAGATATTTCAGCTTTTGCAGACACTTTAGCTATCACAGAAAAAAATTAGCTACACTTAATCTTCCCAGTGAACAGATTTCTAAGTATAGACATGTTTAGCTCCTGCTGGTGATATCATGGGTATGATGAAAGAGATTAATGTCTTCTCCTGTAAGTTACCAGACCAATGCCTGTTTCTTTCCAGCAATATAGTCAACTGTCCATTGGGAAACCATCCCTTTAAATGGTACATGTTGACATCAGCCGCCTAAGATGATATTTACAGTACTGCTGTAAACTCATTCCTTCCTTAAGTTCCCAAGCTTGTCTTGAATTACAGTCACTACCATTGCTGATTTGCAGCACTACTTTACTTTAAATTTAATGTTTCCCTTAAAAGCAGGCTGCTTCCTTCACTTG
The DNA here is from genome assembly GCF_000699105.1 of Pygoscelis adeliae. Taxonomy (NCBI): domain Eukaryota; kingdom Metazoa; phylum Chordata; class Aves; order Sphenisciformes; family Spheniscidae; genus Pygoscelis; species Pygoscelis adeliae. The sequence goes on along the minus strand of NW_008824666.1, from coordinate 22,653 downwards.
CATTGACTTTAAACCTGAAAAAAAACCCTCTGAACAAGCAAAACAAGTTCTTGACAACAAAAAGGAGAACATACAAAGGTCTAAAATGTCAGTTTAGAGTGTCCCTGACATTGACCTCATGAAAAGGGGCAGAAAAAAATGAAAGGGGCCTGTGACCTGTGGTTAATTCAGCTGTCAGTGATGCAGCCATCCCATGGCCTGGTGGACCAAAGGCATTTGGTAGCATCACAGAAGGGAAGAAAAACACTGTTTCTCAAATGCTGTCTTTCAGAGAGCAACTCCTCCCTGGGACATTGACTCCAGTTTTACCTAGGAATTTTAGGGATTCTTTTGATCTGTAATAGCCTGTCTAGTAACCCTCTGGATTTCTGTGCTAATTTAGGAGCTATCTTTATGTACAGCCTTGCTGTAGCTATTTGGTGTCTATAGGAATAATGGAATGATCTTCAGCTTCCTTAAGAACAAAACCCCTTAATGAGAAAAAAGGTATTTTGAAGTGATCCTTCTTTTATTCCTGTCTGCTTATTCTCTTAAAGAAGCAGTTGAATTGTCGTGATAAACCTACATTATAACATTTTGCGAACCATGTTACACAAGTGTTTTGGTGCAAGCCAGCAGCCTGCCTTTTGATTTCTGCTTTCCTTAGACAGCATGACTTTTAACAAGAATTTTTTTATTGCTTCATTATTACTTCATAGCTTCATATTATAAAAACATTATTTAAACAATATGTTTGATGATCCCACAATGAAAATTGTGTTGAGAAGTTTCCACAGAAACAATACACAACATATTAATAGCTGAAATGGCTGGCTTGGGATTCCATTAGTGGGTAGTATTGTTGATAACACTGAGCTGTGCTTTTGGTCTACAATAAAATACCAGAGGCATCTATGATGAGAAGCCTTTAAATCTTTTAGAGGATCTTACACATAATATTTTTTATGCCAAGGTTTTCATATTTCTGACATAACAAAGACATATGGCGAAGTCCCTCAATAATTATAACTGTGTAATCGGGGGAGATGTAATTATAGGTTTTGTAGCCAGATTTAATGTATTTCAGGCCAAAAAAAAATTACATCTTCTTAAACACAGAATGCCACTTCATTCATTCATGACTATTTCAAGTGAAATAGACATCCTACTATGGATACCCATATTGTGCCCAAATCAGATGCAGTCTTTCCTACTAAGCCATAGTCTTGCTTTCAAGAAAAATGCCAGGAAAAAATTTCCCCAGAAGAACACCCCCACATCTACCTTCTCCAAAAAACCCTTTGTGCTTATTAAAAGGCAGAAAAGTTACAGCCTTTCCCCATCACTCCCTCCCCACCCCCCAAAAAAACTTAAATTGAAAAAAAATCCTTCTTTTGCTGTCTTATGAAGTGGAAGTTCAAGTATCTAAACTAGTAGATGTATCTGCCGATTGTGGCTCTTTGGTCTAGATTGAGTGAAACAACAACAACAAAAAGCTTGTTTAAAAAAACTTCTTAATCAAATTTCCACCCTGAATCATGTTTCTCCCGACATTAGTATATGTATACATATATGTATATGTGTATGTATATGCACACATCTTTTGGATCAGTTATATTTGCCTTAGGCCACTGTTTCAAGTTTTCTTCTGCAACAGTGCTGGCTAGAAGTTTGCACTTAGGGTTTTTTCTGCAAAAGAAAAATTTCCTGGTACTCAAATGAATCCAGGTACTTCTACAAAGCAAGAAATACCATTACAATCTTAGTAAAGCAGTGAGAGCTGGCAATGGAGCTATTGTTAAAGGTGTTGCTTAATGGACTCCAGAGGCACTGAATCTTCTGAATTCCACCAAAACAAGTAACACAGCATTCCTGTAAATAGGGCATTCTTTCTCTGCAGCAAGACTAAGTATTTTTCTATGGTTTGCATGATCACTTGCTAAATCTGTTATGACAGGCTACTTATCTCAGTCCAAAGCTTTAAGACCTTTGGATCATTTCCCCAACTCTAGACATTTGGGTGATAAATCCACCATACCTAGCAAGCATTTTATAGCACAGTGGAAAAAAAAAATTACAGCAGGTTAATTTCACAAGTGCTGCTTTTACTTCAAGCCACTATCTCATCATAATTGACCAACAAAGACAGGTATGTGGCTGCTTTGCATCTACAGAGTCACACAAGGAAGCCTGGGCCAATATATTTAGGTGCTTAAAATAAGTGGCCTCATTTTCAGAGATGCATAGCACCAACACCTCCTACCAATAGTAATGAGAGCTGTGGTCTCTGCACTTTTTAAAATGAAAAATTAATATGAAACAGAAACTTTCATGCCTATATAGAGAGCTCCTAATGCAGGTAGCATGATCTTAGGTGGAAACAGACCCAAATGACTTTTTAAAGGCTGTTTTGTATCTATCATTCAGATGCTCTTGAAAACATGTGGAACTTTATCTGGTCTGTTGTTTTATGGCAATACTTTGCTTCATGTTCTCTTCCAGTTGAGGCTGCAAGTTTCAAATTATTGGCTGTCTAGTAAAGATCTGTATTTATCACACCAATAAATCTTTTAGGTAACTTGTGCCTTGAAACCAGAGGTGCTAAGAAACTATTCAAACCCAATTTTTTCAGCTGATTTGATTTCTTAGAGCAAAGTTATTTCTTACCTGGTCTGAGTCAGTCCTTTTTCTGTGTGTAGAATGTGTTCTGCTTCAGACTTTCATATTGCCCTTTAAAATTTTGGGATAAAGAACTGTGTCAAAGAATATGTTATACTCTTTGAGAGCTGTTCATTTCAGTGCGCCAGTTTAGAACCTCATTGCAATTTGGGCACAAAGTGGAGCCAGTCGGAGGCATCTCTTTCCACTTCCATAAACCTGTTGTTTCACAGATCTGCATAATTTGCAGAAAGTAATGTTGTATTCTCCAGCATGGAACATTTCATTCCAGAGTGCTGCTGTTGCTTTTCTCTGCCCTGTGGGGAAGCAATCCCTTTCCAGCTTTCAACCATGGACAAAAGTTTACATCACTAGAAGTACAGTTATGTGTTTATATAGAGAGATACAGCAATGTATCTTTGCTTTTATCTATGGCATAAATACATGGTTTCCACAACTATGGAATCTGAGAAGTTTTTATGTTTTTCTCCTTACATCAACACTGGGACAAAGTGATAATTTTTACTATTTTATTTGCTGGAATCTGAAACACAGAGAAAGTTATTTAAGATCACACAAGAAGCGAAAAGGGAAGCAAAGAATTAAACACAAGTTGCTGGGTTGCATGTTGCTTTTTTCCTTCCATTTCTTCTTCAGAAAAATAGGTTCTTATATGAACACACTGTGAGGAAGTTCTAATTTCCTTTGAATTAAGGCAATTTTTTCTTACACTTGCATAAGCAAATCAATTTGGTTAAACTTGTTTTTTTTTTTTTTTTCTTTAAGATCTAAATCACGGAATCACAGAAAAAGTCAAGATGGAAGGAACATCTGGAGGCCATCTGGTCCAAACCCTGCTCAAAGATGGGCCAACTTCAAAACTGCAATAGGTTGCAATAAATTACAACATAAACTCTGTTGTTTTAAGCTGATTTGGTGAAATAGATTTAATTAAAGTGGATATACCTTGCATATGGAGAAGAGCTAAGCCTGTGGTTCCCTGAAAAGACTCATTCAGTTTCAGGACATCTGATAAGACTTTCAAAAGCTCCTCCTAGAAGACACAAAATGGAAAAATCTCATTCTGTCAAGTTTACAATAGGTAACTTGTACTGATGGACTTTAAGCAAGATCTGGCTTTGCTTGTGCTTTCGGTCAGTATAAAGGCTGTCCTAGAAACAGGTGCCTCATGGGCACCATATAATGCTCTTTACTAATTTTTGGCAGAAATGCAAATGTGTGATTGTTCTTGTTTCAGTTCAAATGTATACTGCCAGGTGACCTGGTAATGCACAAGTACAAATTTAATGAACACGGATTACAGCTTGGGTTCCTTCTGTGCAAATGTTATAAATAAGCAAAGACACCCTTGGTTCTTCTCATGCCAAATCTCTACTTTAAAATCATGTCACTGTTACAGTGGACTTACCTGATTTTTTCTTTGTACATAATGGCCCTGCAGTGGTCTATGAACTTCACATGTCTGTAATCCCTCTAAGAGCAATATGTTGTTTATCTCAATGTTACAAATTCGGAGGCAGTGGGGTCTACCCACCATAGAGGAACTAGTATTTGGAGTGAACTAGTTCACACTAAGACACCAAGTGTGAGCGTATAGCGACAACAAAAGGTCCACATTAAAGCATGTACTCATAGAATGGAAAAGGTCTGAAAGGAAGGGTAGCTGCAGATGTATAAAACAGGATGAGAGGTACTTAGAGGACAATCTTAGAGGTCAGCTAACTGTACTGATATACACGTATGTGAACACATGCCACATTTTCTAATGGAGAATAGCAGTTCAAGTGAAATACTCAGAAGGGGTCATTTTTCTATACTATTATGAAAAAGTTCTGAAGAAAACAAGATATTTTTCTTTTTCACCAAGAATGCCTAATTATGCCCATGCTACAGGCTTAAATAAATTGCTAATTTTGGAAGATGGGAAGTAACTTTTCTTTTGTGACATGAAGGTTCACATTAATTTTGTCTTACTTCGAATGCCCAAAGTATACAAATTTAAGTTAATTTTTAAAATTACTTATGGAGTCAATGAAAGAGAAAGTAAGTAGGACTAGCCTCCAAAAAGCCATTTGATCCTGCCTTAGTTCCTTGATATAGCATGAAACATCCTCTTAAGATGCTTATAGACGATCTGTGTCTAAAGAAAAAGATCAGACAATTACTTTAGGTTAAATTCCTGGTATTTGGTTTGTTAAAGTAAGTAGTTGCATCCAACTCTGTATATATAATTGGAAACGCACCTGAAGGGCTGTATTGGATATCTGTCAGGTATCCTGTCATACACAGGAACAATATTAATGAGCATAGATCCCTTGAAGTCTACAGAGGCACTGGAAGAGAATTAAAGTGCCAGCAAACTTGTATCTTCTCTTGTCAAGAGAGACAAGTTTGACCTCAAGTATGTGACTACTAGTAAATAAACCTCCACCAAAATTGCCCTTCCTGGATAAAACTTTACTTTAAAGGAGGCTCATTTTAAATATGTAATTCTCCCATGCGTTAATTGACTATTGAATTTCAGGGAAGTGGGAGGAATAATTCATGCACTGGATGTGGACTCTACAATTTACATAGAGAAGATGATTGACCTTTTACCTTCAGCCTTTTACCTATTTGCAGTGTGTTTTCTCTAGTTTCCTGATCTTCACCAGAAGAGGTCATAAGATGCTATTTTAAATAGTCATCCAAAAATTTTGTCCAGTCTGAATATTATATTACATCTTTATGAAGATACTGAGTTGTGTCCCTACCCGGGGTAAGAATAATCTCACCTAATTTTAACCATCAAACCTTTGGCATTCAATGAAAGCTAATGGTTAGGTTCACACTAAGGGCTTTACCTAGCCTCAGTACAGAAATGTTTCATATCGCCCTAACCTGAGAGTGAAAGAGAGGTAAAATGAAACATAATTTAGAGGTGCTCCTAGAGGATTAGTTTAGGTTAGATGTCTAAATGGAAAAATTTTTGGAGCTAAATGAACTTTGGAGTCATTATAACTTCATCAGCATCTACCCCTGGACAGTGTAGTATGGATTCTTCATGATAGTAGGAGAAGAAACTCAGGTTGAAAACTTGCATGATTTCCTCATAATCCTTAACCCTAGTTCAGCTGACTTTGTGCAAAATCCAAATGGATTTACACAGTGCAATCACACAGAGATATTCATAAGGCCAGTGACTTCAACTGGAATGCAATACATGTTTCTGAACCCCTTGTAACAGGCAATGATCTCTCAAAGAACAGCACCCAATTCAGAAAGTGCATCCAGCAACTCTCTTTAGTACAGCTGACATATCTGAACCAAAATAGAATGAGAAAACAATGGACAATGCAAAATAATAGACTTTCCATGTTGAAATTCAATGTGTCATAGTTCATGTCAGAGGCAAGTAATGTCATATTCAAATAACCAGAGAATTTAATTTGGACACTGAATATATAATTTTAGATTTGGATCCTGTCTGATTCAAGAGATACCTATATATGCACTTCTGCATTTGTCATAGAGCTGCAAAAGTGCACATATTCAGTCTGAGTTCCAGCATCAAGCAGCAATTTGAGTTTGATGCCACAAATCCTTTCCCTAAGTAAAGCAGAGCAACTAATCACACAAGTCAAGATTTAGTCTCCAGGATCAAGGGTTGCTGTATTAACTTTCATTCTCCTTTGACAAGTCCACCTAACTAGCTTTTCTTCCATGATTTGATTAGCTGATTTAGTCTGCATAAATATTCATTCTAAATTTACTGTTTAAATAGAGGAACCAGCATTGTACTTTTCAAATTTACTCATAAAGTGATTTTTTATTTTAAATATGTTTGCATTCATGGCTTTTTGCTACTTTAATTAGCAGAAGTTAGAAATAAAAAAAAAAACGTTGCAGTTAGTATGGTAATTGGAAAATACGAAGCAGTAGGATTTTGGAATGAGGCAAGTCACTAAATGGAAGGTCTATAATCAGTAATAATCCCAAACGGCTAAATGGTATATTCATCAAAGCTCTGTACCTCAAAGTGTTATACAATGGAGGTAAGTAGCATTTCACCTTTTTAAACCTACCTTTAAAGTCTTTATAAATGATGATGAAAAGCCTGTTCTCTCTGCCGGTTTCTCGCTTTTCCCTCTGGGGAGTCTACTGTGGAAGTGAACTCTCCTCTATTATGCAAAGCTTGTCTTAGGTACTATGTGGGCGCAATGTGCTCTAGAGAGTTTAGCTATTGTTGATGGCAACCTATTATATTTTAAACCCCCAGTAAATCACTCCTTGCTTTTCTTGATTACTTACTTCAGACAAACCAATTTTGAAACCTATATAGAGTTGTTGTGCCTCTGGGGTTAAGAAGTTGACTTTCTTTGGCTCTCATAAGCTAAAGGCCCTTAGTCATTCTTGTTCATAAGACTGGGTTGCCTAATTGACTGAAGGCTGTATTGAGACTTCCAGTAATGACTGCCAAATTTAGCTTTTGTGAATTCTTCCGTCCGTTGACTGCATGCAGAAATAGAGCTCACAGCTCCGCTGGGTTGTAGGCGGTCTGAATGACTCACCAGCCTCTCCACCACCCATGCCACAGCAGTCACCGAGACTAAGCTCAGGACCAACAACAGACAGTGTGAACATTTTCCCTAGGATGGGTCTTCACTGCAAGTGGAACTGTGAGCATCTCAGGATTATGCAGACACTCACGCACTTCTGAGATATACAGTCATATGCTTCTGGTATCAGCGAGATTTGCTTAGCCGGGATAAGGATAGACAGTTAAACATTGGAACAGACTGCCTGAGAAGCTGTGTTATCTCCATCCTTAGAGATTTGTAAACCCAAATTAGGCACGTATATGTTATCAATGGTTTCTGTGTAGCCAGGTGCTGTGCTGGGGGGACTTGGGAGGTCCTTTCCAGCAGGTCTTTCTACCAGTATCCAATTCTAGCCACTCACGTGAGTTTCCAGACCCTGTAAGGAGCTTACTTAGTCCACGTGAAAACACATACTGCCTCTTTTTGTCTCACATAGTTATGGCTTGCTGCAATGACATTCTCCAAAGTCAGAGAAAACGTATCCTTATGGCTTTTTGGAAAACCCCTTCCTCAGTACAGAGCAACAGTACACACCCAGATTAAGCCATTTGACTCCTTTTTTACAGAATCAATTTCAACATTTCCTCAGCATATTTACCTTCCTTAAGCTGTATCAGACAGGCTCTGCACCATGTTTCAAATGTTGTTCCAGTGAAGCTGAAATCACTGGGACAATTTAAGAATAAGGGGCTGACCTGTATATAAAAGTATTTTAATCCAGTTCATTACCTTTTCTTGGTATTTCCTTATTAGGTTATCAACCAAGGTTTCTGCAAACCACTTTAATTTTTAAAAAAAAATCTTGCTAAATATACTGTCTTCAAGTTTCTCAGGGTTAAGAATTCCATTAATTTATTACATTGTACCATTGGCACTGAATCTTGCTTAAAAGTCAGCATAACAAATTCTACCTTACTAGCTTAATAAAATACAAATTAACTCAGTTTCATTATTACTGAAAGATATCTTCTTCAAATGCTCAGGGTAAGATAAAGATTGAAGAATGAAAGCTTTCTTCTGTGTTTCTTGCTTTCTTCCTCTCAATATATTATCTCAGTATATTATCTACTATAGAGATAGAATGTTTATGTCTTATCCTGACAGTTCATTGTAATTTGTAAAATTATTTTACCTTTTAGGGATAGAGTTTGGAAGAAAGAACAAGTTTAGGGACCAGTCGTACCCTACTTAAAGAAATCTCTTCTAAAACATGGGTCACACTGTAGAAAGAGTTTGATTGCCACTGGATTAGATTGAAACCTAAGGAAAACATCTCTGCTCATTTAAACTTCAAAGACCTCTGTCATGTTTAGGCTACAACATTTTCATAGGAGTGAAGATAACCCCCCACAAACAGTCAGTTGGCAAGCAGAGAATTTGTATTCTAGATTTGTAGGTAAGCTTACAATACATTAGTCTGTCAGTGAGTTCAAGCTATAAACATCTTTCTGTGTAAAGCTGGGGTTTTTTTCTGAAATGTAACCAAAATTCATATATTTTGTTAGACTTCCTGGAGATACCGTACTGCTTCATTGCTTCAGGAAAGGACATTGTATAAATATCATGTAATTTAAGTCAAAGATTTTCTGAAATCATTCTCTTTCCTCCAGCTAGGCCATATTAGTAAACATTGTCAAGTAGTACCCCTATTTTTATGCAGACCTGGAGATCAGCTTGCATCTCTTTAGTACGATACCAACTAAAATTGTGAATTAATATAATACCTAGAGATCTTTGATGTTTTGGGGTCAGAAGAGAGTTACTTGGTCATCTCTACTCTGATTTGCCTGATCTTCAGTGGTTTAAGTTTTAGTAACATCACATTCTGACAGGATATAAGATTCCCTTTCACAGTCTTTACTCAGTATTGAATTATTGAAGGATTTTTTGCAAATGAATAGACTGAGACCACTGAACATCACCTTGCTAATGTTAGAAATGCCTAAGTGAATAATCTTAAAGAGACAAACCCCTTTGTTCTTATCCAGATATTGTGCAACTATGTTAGCATAGTACCATGTCCTTATTAACATTTTGAAAGCTGTCAGTGTTCACTCAGCTTCTGTGTTCCTGTACCAAACCTGATTCATCTCCAGACAGCTCAGAACAAGAGGTATCCATGTCTGTCATGTAAATATACCAAGTAAATGGCAAACTGTCCCTATTCTCCCTTGGCCAAAGCAAACAAGCAACATCTGAAAAGCAGTAGTGGACAGGTTCTAAGTAAGAAGAATATCTCACCAGAACAAAACTCATTGTAGTGTGCAGTATATACTTCTGAATCAAGATGATGACTTCTGGTAACAGACTTGTTCCCCCATGCTGGTTTATGGATTGTTCTGCATCCATAGACTATTAGTTTGCAGAATGGATCCTCAGGGCCTGTCAGCTGTTATTACAAACTAATCCGCAATTAGCATCTTTATTCAATTGTAAGAATAATGAAAAAAAACTCAAGCTAGAATAACCACTAAATGGAAAAACAAGTTCACTTTAATTAAAATGTAATAGCATTTGTGAAGAGCCTTAAACTGAGGGGGGAAATTCAATAGACATTTATTTTATTGGGAAACTTCAGAAAGGTAATTAAATGCACTAATTTATTTTGAGTCCTCCCTGATGATCTCTTAAAGTCAGGGCCTGGTCTGTACTAGTGCTATCATCAGATTGATTTAACAATATTTATATAACTAACGTGTTCCCAGAATTCTGATAATAGCATCAACTAGGCAGTAGCTTTTGGAAACGTGTTCAGCTTATAGGACTGTGCAGGGTCCCACGCTTGCTGGGATTCTTTACTTTTGCTGGTATGAACTTTAGGATTTCTGCTTTCCAATACGTTTTGTTCAGGCTACACTTTAGTATCTTTGGTATTTTAGAGGGGGTTTTAGTCCAATAGTATTTGCAGAAATTTGGGGAAAAACAGCCTTCTTTTTGTTTCTTTACAGAAGTATGATTTTATTTTACTGGTCAAACTTAAATCAGTCTAAAAGCTGTGTATCCAGAAACTGGAGCAAGTTTGTGGTGATGTAATACATACATATATACATGCATATATAAATATTTTAAAAAATGAAATAATGTGTAATATAATAACATGGAATACTTATTATAATATATTGTCATATTATACATGGGTATATGCACATACACACAACTTATGTGTCCATATATGTATGTGTGGATATATATAGAGTATATATGTGTAACATAATCTGCTGCCTGGCTCTTTATCACATCACCTGAGATCAGGTTCATACAAGGGACATGAAATCTGAAGAGTAATTAACAGATTTCACAAGTAACAGTAGTCTATTGTGTTTTGGGGTTGACATCTGATGGACTACTGACCCTTCATAAGCTCAACATTTATTTGTGTTATCTGTTTGGCATATAGCTAAAATTCATCTCACTACACTTAAAACCCACACTGTATATTCAAGGCAGCCGTCACAGGCACCCTTTAAATTAAAGAGAAAAAGGAAAAAAAAATCCCAAACAAAACAGCATGCATTTTGAAGGAGCTATTTGCCTTATTCAGATGACTCAGACAAATCAGATACTCATAATGTCTGTACCTCTTCATTGATTATCACTGGAACTTCAGGATTATTTGCTTAGCTGTAGATGTCTAAATAAAGGTCCAGTAGTCCCACCTCTTTTCTTTAAGATGGGAGCTGATCCTTCCTAGGTGTTAGTGCAATACCTCATTTAATAACTTTCCTAGAAACTACTGGAAAAATGATAAAATAATAATAATAATAATCATAGCAATTGTACCTAGATCCCTAGCTATAATTAGAAACCTGTCTTTCATTGATCTTTCCTTGGTAAACATTTAGAAACCTGTGCCTGCATAGGAAAAGGGTCTCCAGCTAATCAGATTCTTTTAATCAACTTTTTCTGACACCACTCATTCCTCTAGTATGCTGTCACAACACTAGTGATGCAGGCTGCCTTTTGCTGATCTCTTTGGTAATTAGTTTTTGAAGGTTAATCCCACTAGGCATTCCCTGTGTCAGCTTGGAGTTTAATGACTTTCTGAGCTTTAAAGCACTATGTGCTGGAGATAAAATATTACACAAAGTTTAGGTCTGTCTGATCCTCCAGCACGCTGACCCGATCAAATTCAAATAACCAAACCATCAGGTTAACACAGTTAATGCGTTCCTATTTCTCTGTCATAGCCTCCCTTCCGACACACGGGGAGCCATAAGGTAACCTGTGCATCCAGCCACTTTCTGTTACCCATGGAAAATGAACACATATCTATTTATACCTTGGTCAGATGGAATTGGCTTTTAATGGAGATCCAGCTCAAAGTTAAACCTTGACCTCCAGCAAGGCCTGAAATTTATTTGGAAATAATACCCAGCTCTTAAAGTGTAAATATGTAAACTATTTGGCCTAGGGGAGTGCAACAGGTAACAATGCTGTTTGCCCAGTTCTTATGCTCTTCTATGAGATATCTTCTCTTGGCCAATGTTTGAGACAGGAAATGGACTGTTGGTCTGATCTAATGTGACTATGCTTATCTTCTTATGGTCTCAATAGCAAGAAGTCTTCAGACCTGTGCCATCACATTTCACCATAGTAATGTCTCTATTATTATTTGTATGGGGATTGTAACTCAAAACCCCAGTAAAGAATAAGGGCCTAATATGATATGCAGTGTGCATACAAAGACCAAAAATAGACCAGAAACAAAGTGAAGAGACCTTGTAACAACTGGAATTTCATGCATTCTTGGTGCACAATGATCTCAAATGGATTGACTTTACATAACTTCAGTCTTACAGAAGTTAGACAGAGTGGGTTTCATCTAACTAAAAGTGAGTAGCCACCTTCGAGAACATCACCCTTCTTTTGTTTTATAGTCATCACTGGAGAAACAGGTATTTTTAGAGGAAGAGTTCCTCTCACCTCTAATCTGACATCTAATAGAGATCAGATGAATCATGTCCTTAGTTTTCCTACCACAAGTGGAGAGAGAAAGGCACCTTAGATAATGAGTCTTCCTACCTATGCTAAGTGCCTATGTAAGGATGGAGTAAGTTTTATCCTAGAGCTATCTTTGTATCTTCCCTGTGTATAAACATACCCTAGATAACTAGCTTATATTAGATGCCAGACATAAATAAATCCGTCTGTCAGGTTTGCACACATTATGCATGTATTTTTTAGGGTAAAGGAGAAATTCCTCATGCAGTGACAAGTTTACCTTCTGGAGTGAAGTTTGGGCTTAGCTTATCCCTATGGCACCAAAGTTAGGCTACATGGTTAAATATCTTACTTTTGTAACACAGAAGGAATATTTATAAATGCATCCTCTTTCATGCACAGACACCTGCTCGGTGAAGACCAATGTAGCTGTGCTGGGGCTCAGCTGCTTTCCATTAGGGCTAATGACAGCCACTGGAAGATATCTGCAGGATGCACTGGCTCTAAGGGAGATACAGAGATTTTCTTTTTATTTGTTCCCTTTCACTTATTGTAGCTCAGGAAGAGAGTGGCTGGGTCATTAGTTTTTAGGAAGGGCTGTAGCAGGATATAAGGAAAAAAGAAGAAAAAAAGAATCATCAAAATGATTTAATGAGAGCTCCAATGAAGGTGTGCACACCTCAGCTAGGTATATTTTTACTGGTTAAAACATGCTTGTCGAGTACCTCACCAGGTAGACTTTTACTCTAGAAGTCACAAGAACAATGTGCATTTACACCAAAAGAGCCTGGCCCATTCTCATTCCTTCCCTGACCCCAACTGGTTTGGTAGCCCTTGTCCTCTCATGTAGACAGGTAAGCAGCCTGAGGCAGGTTGTTCAGTCAATACCTAGGGTGAATCCCAAGGGGGAGCTTCTGGAGAGATGAAAAGTTGTCCAAGTATCCTCCACCTGGGGAGATTAGAGACACAAATCCACAAAGAGCATTGGTTTGGAAGCTCCCGAATGAGAAGAAATTGAAGCTAGATCCCCTGTGCTGACCTTCAGCGTGACTGTGTGAATTGGAAGCTAAACATCTGGAAGAAATACTGTGAAAATCCTCAAGTCTCTGCTATGTGGTCTGTGAAGAGCACATGCTGTGAACACTGCAGTTTCTCCCCTGCTTGGCCTTCCAGGGCAGGAGCCCTGTCTTACAGGGTGCTGAGAAATTTCAACTCCCACTGAAATCAGTGGGAGTCAAGGGTGCACCAAACCATGCCCAAGACATAATCAGGTACAAAAATAATTTTTATGTGGGCTTACACAGGTTGTATATCCAGAGATGGGAAGAACCTTACTTCAGGATGATTCGATGAAGAGGGATCTATACAAGATGTGTGCAGAGATATATGCACTTTAGCAAAACAGTTTCTTACTATCTGAAGGTCTGAATGCATATCTCAGACCTATATAACATAGACCTATATACCATAGATATAGAATATCTATAGATAGATATCCTATCTATAATCTATATCTATAATCCATAACTGAATCCTTAAAGCAAACTACGACTTTTTTCCTTTATGATAGAATCATAGAATGGTTTGGGTTGGAAGGGACCTCTAAAGGTCATCTAGTCCAACCCCCCTGCCATGGGCA
>NW_008824666.1:2016-8430 GCF_000699105.1 Pygoscelis adeliae | reverse complement strand
CTCCAGAGCTGGACACAGTACTCCAGGTGGGGTCTCACCAGAGCAGAGTAGAGGGGCAGAATCACCTCCCTCGACCTGCTGGCCACGCTGCTTGTGATGCAGCCCAGGATACGGTTGGCCTTCTGGGCTGCGAGCGCACATTGCTGGCTCATGTCCAGCTTGTCATCCACCAGTACCCCCAAGTCCTTCTCGGCAGGGCTGCTCTCAATCCCTTCATCCCCCAGCCTGTATTGATACCAGGGGGTTGCCCCGACCCAGGTGCAGGACCTTGCACTTGGCCTTGTTGATGCTCATGAGGTTCACACAGGCCCACTTCTCCAGCTTGTCCAGGTCCCTCTGGATGGCATCCCGTCCCTCTGGCATGTTGACCGCACCACTCAGCTTGGTGTCATCTGCAAACTTGCTGAGGGTGCACTCGATCCCACTGTCTATGTCATTGATGAAGATATTCAACAGTACTCGTCCCAATAAGGACCCCCGCAGGACACCACTTGTCACTGACCTCCGTCTAGACATTGAGCTGTTGACCATTGCTGTCTGGATGCGACCATCCAGCCAATTCCTCATCAACCGAACAATCCACCCATCAAATCCGTATCTCTCCAATTTAAAGAGAATGATGTTGTGGGGGACCATGTCAAAAGCCTTACAGAAATCCAGACAGATGACATCGTAGTTCTTCCCTTGTCTACTTTATTGTATTTATTGTATTTATCTTTCCACTTCACAAATCTTTTTTCATGTCTCAGTGATGTGAAAATGCACGTAATAGCAAAAACCTTAACTTAAATAAGAACCATAACCAAGAAATTTTCTTACCAAACGTTTAGAAATGCTGTGAGCTTTTGTTACTAAAGTGATTAGACGATGCATTCAAGGTATTATTCATTTTCTGAGCTTTTCTTCAATTTCCTTAATTTAGATTTTGAATACCTATTATTTGGATAATTAAAGTTATTTAAAGAAAAAACTGTTTAATCAAATGCCATTTTGTTAAGCAACTGTTATTATATATTTACCAAAATGTATTGTTATTCCATGAATGGTTATAAGCAAAATTCTGAATTAAATTGATGAATAAAAGCCCCAGATTTTATGATGCAACATCCATTGACTTCAGCAAGCTTTGAATCGAATCCAAAGACCTGAAGGAGGAAAAGTAGTAATTCAAAATGTCTATGACTAAACAGTGATGCTTCTGTTTATGGTATTGGAAACACTGCCACATGCTTTCCAGTCTGTGATATGGTCACGTGGGAGCGAATCTACACCAGGGTGGGGGTGGTTTTGCTGGGTTTTTTTTCTCCATGTATATAGTAGGACCAAAATGAAATAAAATAAAAAGAAGTCATTATTTATTCAAGATAATTTAGACTAGTCTAGCAATCTCCTTTTCTCAAATGTATTCAGAAGAAAATGTTTGTTTCATGCAATTGTATGTTAACAAAAATAAGAACAAAACTTGTTTTCAAAGGACATTATGCCATTGGACAGGAGAGAAAAAAGGAGAGACAGAAAAAGGAAGAAAATCATGAAAAAGCAAATGAAGAAACTTTTTCAAGTTTATTTCATGGAAAATTCACAGGTTAAATTCACAGGAAATTAAACAAAGGAACCATCTTTCAAGAAAGAAATAATTTTTTTTTTTACAGTTCTATGATAAGTATTTTCATCACTTTATTTGCATCAGATAAATATTTTTCACATGCAGTTGTTACAGTTTTCCAATAATGGGATTCAGAATGAAGTTTCTAACTGAGACAGAGACATGACTTTTCTGTCAAAATGGCATATAACTGAAATTCAAATGGTTCAAAATCAAGTCGATAGAAGTTATTATAATCTGAGTTTCTATGTAAAAACTTTCAGGACTGACATTGTTTCATCTTGGTTTCTACTATTTCTATCACATTAA
Organism: Pygoscelis adeliae; assembly: GCF_000699105.1. Classification (NCBI taxonomy): domain Eukaryota; kingdom Metazoa; phylum Chordata; class Aves; order Sphenisciformes; family Spheniscidae; genus Pygoscelis; species Pygoscelis adeliae. The sequence continues at coordinate 6,515 of NW_008824666.1, read as the reverse complement.
AAGAATATGTGTTTTTAGGAGTTTTAGTGGCTCACATAAAACCAAAATCCACAAGGAAATTGAGCCATGCTTCATCCTACCTTGGGAATCACAAGTAAATGACATGTGATTTCATAGCCAAACTATCCTACATGTAGGTTGTTACGTTCCTGAGCACTCTATAGAGTGTACGTGATTTCAAGTAAATTACCAATTTAAATATATTTCCTTTCCCCTCCGTGCCTGAAAAATTCAATCCTGCAGGCTAAGTTAACATGGGAGGTTTTTGTGTATTTGTAAATATTGACCCCGTGAAATCAAAGTGGATAAAATGTTTTATGCTGCTTTGTCTACAGCTTAGCTTTTGATGGGCTGGATCTATGCTCTTCAGTGCTTGGTCTTTTTTAACTCTGTTGCAAGTTCATGGTGGCTTTAAACAGCCTTCACATTTCTATCCATGATGAGGAAAACCAAATATAGGCTACACTGAGCCCAGCTCTAAACAAAGAACTTATTCTTAAGTCAACAGACTTTCAGTTTCAAAGGAACTATTACTGCTTTCATTTCCATATGTTTCTGCAGTTCATTCTATCCACCTTTCCAAGTCTGGGAATTTCTCCTGTCTCTGTCACCAGTGACGTCTCTCTGCCTTTTTTCATATCACTTGATAAGAACGACAAATTCATTTCCTCCCCTTTAGGAAAGGATAACAAAATAAATCATTGCTATTGATCAAAAACAAAGGGAAAAGGACGGGGATTATATTGTTACCTTACTCAGTAATCTGCTGTTCAGAGAGAATGGGAATGCCTTCCCTTTTAAATCTTTAATTTGCAAACTTTTCAGGAAAAAAATCTTTTCATCGTACCCATGTATTAATTTTCATGCAAACATATAACTAGGCACATTTTAACACTGTGATCAAAACTAAGAATTTTCTTTTATTATATATATTGATATTTCTACATTTTATTTGGCAATAAAAATGAAACTTTAAAATGTCATAATTTCCCATGAACCTACATTTTAAAGATGCCATTGCTTAACTCATCTAAAACATCCTGTTGATAAAATTGAAAGGTCCCACTCAAATTTGACTTAAAATGTAGAACATTTTAATAAATATCACTCCAAAAAAAATTAAGGAAACAAATTGAAAACTTTCCTTCTCATATGATATTGAGAGTACTAATAAATGAAAATGCTTTATCTTAACAATCTCTTCCTCATGGATTATTTCAGTAGAAATTCAATGAAATTGTTACAAGAGAAAAACAAAACCTCATTACAAAGCTTTCATTGTGCCAAGTGTGATAACAGTGTTCACAAAAGTAAATCCTAGCTCTTTGTTCACAGTTTTGTGTGCAATTCAGATAAAAGCTGAAGTTTCTTTTCCCCTGTAAGCAAAAGTTACGCGTCTGCCTTAAGTACAATTTTGGAGTTCACACTACATTAGATTTCAGCCTTAGGCTCTCCTTTGTCTCACCTAACTAGAGACATTTAAATGCTGATAAGCCTAAACTAATTGACTAGGCTCCCATTTTAATCAATCAACAAAGACAGGCATCTCCAAAGCATGATTTGTCCTGCTTATCTTAGAAACATAGGTGCAGAAATCTCATTACCATGGGATGAGTTGCTTTTTCAGAAATACCTCTCTCTCTCCTTCGACTACAAAAGAGCTTAAATAGTTTGGTTAAATTAAATGTGCAACTTTCAAATGACTCCAGTGGATGAGGTGAATCCCTTTGCATGAGAGACTAGATAGTTTTCCAATATGTTATTCCTACCCTTAAGTTCTGAACTCTGTGGGTAAAATGCAGGCTTTTAATGGGACCAAGATGGGACCCTGGCTGTCACCTTGAGTTTCGCCTTGAAATTTGGGCTTCTGAGGAACTTGAGACACAAAGGAAGGCTCTGGTTTGACAACAAGAAGAAGGAAGCTCTTAGATGAGCCCCCATGAAGACACACTGCCATGTTTTGTACAGCCCTACTTCTGATACATAGTTAAAATTCAGCACAGTTAGTAAATCCTTATGCTTCATGAAGTTCTTGGAGGCATAAAAAGTGCATGGCAATTACAGCCAGTAAATCCTATTATAAATTATATAATATGCATGCATTTCAGCTACATTATGAATCAATGTTGTATTTTTAATGGCATCTTTTTGAACAATTTCAGTTGGTCATCACATTGGACTAAAAAAATTAGGCTATACAACCTTTCTATTTGTTACTATGAGGTCTGAGTCTTGTTATTGGGTTCTGGGAGTGGGTAGTGTTTTTTTCTTTAGTTGGGATTTTTTTCTCTTTTTTTTTAATATAAGTATCAGAAATGCATGTTAAGTGTTTCTATTCTTGAGGCAATTACAATTTGTAAATGAAAATTCATGAAAGCTTTGTTCTTTAGTTATTTCTTAGCCAAAGGGAGAAAATCAACCTTTGAATTGTTTAAGTGACATGACATGAGGGTACTTCAAGGTCCCAGTTTTTTATTATTGTCTTCTGACTGCATAGGTTGAAGCAAAATTATCCAGATAAAACTCTTTAATATAAAATGGATAAAGGAATCTAAATCTCTGGGAGCCATAGGCTCTGACTGCTAAATCACTTTGGGTAGTGTTACCATCTTCTAGCTTTAGACATCTATATTGTAGGAATCTCTTTTTCTTTGTTAAGCCTATCTGAAGGTAGACATCTAATCCAAATCAGACGAAATATGATTTAGGATTGGTTATTTCTCACCATTGATTTTAAAGGGACTTCAAGTGACTACTTCAGATGCAGATTCTCTATGTGGTCAGATGAAACCCATCCTATGAGAGTAGCACAGATGTAGCACGGATGTCAGGAGATAAATGCTACCCTCACTGATAATTTCTAGCTTAGACATAGGAATTTTATTAGCACATTTTGAATACATTATGAAGATCAGCATTAAGATTCCATTTTACAGTTAGAAAAGCTCAGAGAGAGCTCAGAGAAGTTGAGTGATATGTACAAATGGGTCAGGCCAGACATTGGCAGAGCTAGGATTACAACCAGTGTCTTCTGGAGCTCTGCCCAGCTGCGGTATCATTTGGGCAGAACCCAACAGAGAAAAAATTAAAATATCTGAAAAATCTGACCCAAAGCAATTCTGAAAATGTCATCTGATTCATCTGCAGGCATATTTCATTGTAAGGACCTTTTACCCTAACCCAGCCTTCTAAAGGGACTTTGAAATGGAAGCTATATATTTGTATATATGCAGTGATTTCTTCTTTTTAACACCCTTTACACTAACCAATGTAATTTAAGCAGCACTTAAATATTAATTAAGAATTAATTTGTTTCCAGACTTAAACTGAAAAGTAGAAAATATTCATTTTATTTGGCATTTTTTTGGTACTGGCTCACAAAGAGCTGAATATAATAAATAAAGTATTTTAATCTGTGAGTTCTTACAAATAGAGGTTATTAGTAGATGGTGAAGTGATTTGCTTCTGCCTTTGAAGCAAATCACTTTCCTATCAAAGGAAACTCATCTCTGCTGGAACAGTACTCTAGCTCCCAGGCAAGGAGACGGAGCTAGCTCAAGCAGATCCTCCCTGAGAAAATCAAGCTTGTGTTACAACTCCAAGTTTGCCTGAAAATGAGAAGTGTTTAGATCTGGTGCTCATAGCTACCATAGCAGAGTAGCAAAACAAAAGTAAGCTCACTGAAGACTGGTGGGAGGCAGGAGAGTGCCACAGGCCTCCCTGCCTGCTTGTACAACTGACTAGATCCATCTGGGAATGCATTTGCTGGGAATTGGAGAGGTTTATATGACGTGCACAAAAAACTGTTTTGGAGCATTACAGCAGTGTTAGTACACCATGGGAGTATAACTACTTCATAAGGAAAATTTATGAGTGAGAAGAGATTTGGAGCCTGAATAAAAGGGAGGGGTCAACAGGGTGAAATAAAAGGACTGGAGACAGGTAGGGTTGGAGTTCCCCAGGAATTAGTATTGGATTGATTTTGCATATCTTCATTAACTATTCTGACCAAAGGAAATGTAGGAATACTATATTAATTTTGGCTAACAGCCTGATTTTTGGATGCATGGTCAGAACAGAAAATCATAGTTCATAGGCAAGCATCTTCATATTTGTGAAACAGAAGGAGAAAATATGTACATGCAAAAATAATTCTTTTAAAAAATTCAATTTTGCCTAGCTGATCAAAACCTACAGCTGGTTTCATGATTTGAAGAAGAATCCTAACAAATGATTCGTGTGTCTTGCTGCAGCAATCATGCTTGGTACTGCTCCCTTTTCCATTCTTGTGTGCCTCTCATTACACTGTTAATGCTTGAAGAGAGAAATGAATGTGCACAATGTCTTGGTTTAATCCCGGCCGGCAACTAAGCCCCACACAGCCGCTTGCTCACTCCCCCCACAGCGGGATGGGGAAGAGAATCGGAAGGGTAAAAGTGAGAACACTGGTGGGCTGAGATACAGACAGCCTAATAGGTAAAGCGAAAGCTGCGCGCGTG
>NW_008824666.1:0-1988 GCF_000699105.1 Pygoscelis adeliae | reverse complement strand
ATAGGTAAAGCAAAAGCCGCACACACAAGCAAAGCAAAACAAGGAATTCATTCACTCCTTCCCATCGGCAGGCAGGTGTTCAGCCATCTCCAGGAAAGCAGGGCTCCATCATGCGTAACGGTTACTTGGGAAGACAAACGCCATCACTCCGAACGTCCCCCCCTTCCTTCTTCTTCCTCCAGCTTTGTATGCTGAGCATGAGGTCATACGGTGTGGGATATCCCTTTGGTCAGTTGGGGTCAGCTGTCCTGGCTGTGTCCCCTCCAAACTCCTTGTGCACCCCCAGCCTGCTCTTGGTGGGGTGGGGTGAGAAGCAGAAGAGGCCTTGACTGTGTGTAAGCACTGCTCAGCAGTAACGAAAACATCCCTGTGTTATCAACACTGTTTCCAGCACAAATCCAAAACATAGCCCCATACCAGCTACTATGAAGAAATTTAACTCTATCCGAGCCACAACCAGCACAGTATGTTAGTTGTTGGGAGAGCAAACAATATGTGCTGTGAACATCTGGCTGGACCTATAAATTGCAGAACATGAGTTTCACTGAATTTATTCTTTTTTGCATTATCATAGTTTTAATGAAGATTGGCGTTGTTTAAGATAAACAAAAACCTTTGCAAGATCTAGAGCAAGTGTCCTTAAATATTTGAGAAATAAATAGCATTTGCTCGTAAAAATGAGGGCCTTGCTTCCAATATGAAAATACTTGTATTTAACCATCAGCCTTCACTTCTCTTTATGCATATGACAAAATCATCCCTCCTCCTTCTCCTTAGGAAGTGGATTAAACTGTAGTGCATATAGTCCTATCCTTTAGTAACTCTCAGCTTTAACCAGTTTGATACTGATAATTGCTGTATTCTCAAGCTAAACATCTATGTTCTTTTCTGATCAGTCAGGGGAAAATAGTTATCATCATCCTCTCAGGATGAGACAAACCACTCTTTGGAGGTGTGCACTGCTCTCCACTGATCACACAGTGAGCCTGGGGCTCAGATTTGCATGTCTAACTCCCAGAGGACCACAGAAGGGCAGATTACTCCTTATTCACATGAACCCTGTTTACCAGGTGATCTAGATCACTCTGTATCAGTCATCCATCATCTTACTTCCTCCTGCTTTCCTGACCTTGGTGTCAACAACAAATTTATCAGCTATCAGACTGCATTTAGTTCCTGAACATTGATAAATACCACAAATAATACAGATTCAATAGCTCATCTCTGTGCAGTCCCACAGAAACAAACCTGTTCAGTGTTAATTTGCCACTTATACATTTATTCAGAGGACTGTCACCTGTCCTATATTTAATCTGCTTGACATGTACCATATTAAAGTTATGCCATCCTGTTTTCTTAATCAAAATAGTGTGCAGTGCTAAGCCAAAAATATGGAAATCTATGTCTACTTCATCAATACTGTCTCTATTAACATACAAAAGTCAGTTTGACACAATTTGTTTTCCATACTAGTTGGTATCAATTTTATTTTACTCCTTTAAATCCTTGCTATTCAAGTCCTGAGATCAGTATCAGATGGACAGTAAGACATATTTATTGTCTCATTTATCCCTTAAAAGCAATGGTGTAACATTAACATCCCTATAATTTTTTGAACTTCCTCCTATTCAGTGGTTATAGAAAATGGAGCATGAATGTCACTGAGAGCTTTTTGGCTAAACAAACTCCCAGGTATAAGAACCTGGATTTTCTGGCTGAAAAACATTCATAACTACTCTTTAACATCTTCCTAAAGTGACTTGTCTTTAGTATCTTCATCTTTTGAGCCATTTTACTGGAAAATAAATGCAGTAATCAAGTTCTGACCTTACCAATATCATGTCCAGATGGACACAGACAACATGTAAGCCTATTACTGGTTTACATACATGTACTCGATAGTTTGAAAAGTTAATGAAAGGTTTTTTCCCTGAGATGCTTTTGAATACTTAAATGCATAGGTACTCAATGACTTTTTTGCCTTGGTC
>NW_008824665.1:3653259-3653539 GCF_000699105.1 Pygoscelis adeliae | reverse complement strand
GTGACTGAGCACCGGCACAGGTTGCTCAGAGAGGTTGTGGAATCTTCCTCTTTGGAGATTCAAAAGGTGTTTGGACATGGTCCTGGGCACCTGGCTCTCTGTGGCCCAGCTAGAGCAGGGAGGTTGGACCAGATGACCTCCAGAGGTCTCTTCCAACCGCAACCATTCTGTGATTCTGTGAAAGACTGTAAGACAGTGAGCGCTGCAAGATACTTTTGTTTGTATTACCTGTGGCTGCATGGGCTACCCCGCTGCTGAAACCTCAGGTTTCCAAGGTGGT
>NW_008824665.1:3645832-3653234 GCF_000699105.1 Pygoscelis adeliae | reverse complement strand
GTTTGCTAAGGTGGTTTTTTTTCCCCTGTTTTTTTTGCATAGATAACTTGTGGATTTTATAAGATTAAAATAAACATTTTGTCTGTTGCTTTGGGGAGATGCCAAGACTTTAAGCCCTGAATCACAAAAAGCTTTAAGCAAGGTTTTACCAAATACAAGGTCACATACTTCAGTACTAACAGCATGAATATCTGTTCTTGGCTCACTGCTCTCAAACTAGAAGCAGCTAAGAAACACCAGAGCATCCGTCCCAGCGTGCAGAAGAATGGCAATGGCAAGGCCATACTCAACAATGGACAAGTGTGAAGAGATTGCCACTGACCAAATCTGTCTATGGTAGCAAAACTCTACTTGCATCTTCAAAGCAAATATTGCATCATGGTATAAATTTTCATGTTGCTGCTATGGTCAGAGAAGGAACAAAGAACACACAGCTGAATGAATTACTGCAAGGCTCCACAGGACAGATTTTACAAAGTGCTTAAGAAGGTAAACAGGAAACAGGATTTCTACTGGAAACTAATGCTCATTGATCTAATCAATCCTACTATGTACCTATTAGCACCATTAAACACCTAAAATGCATATGTACATATACACGCACACACGTACACACACGCACACACATATATATAGATATATAGTAATTCCAGTCACAAATTTTGTAGAAATTGGGCTGGATTGTGAACTTAAGAAACAAAATAAAAAATGTCAAAATTACTTCCCAGAAAACAAACACACTCATATATATAATTAATAGGAATTTATACACACATACATGCTTAGAGAAATATGATTTGCCTCCTTGATAAGTCAGGAATGGAGGGAGTTGCCTCTTTCCACCAGAGCAGCCCAAGTAGCAGAAGGTGCTTACAAATTGGATATACCAATAAACTAGGAAAGGCTAATCCACTGGACTCTTACTGCAAACCCGCAGGTTATAGACAGTCTGCAGGGGATTCCTCTCACTTAACTAAGTGCACTGAAATAGAATAGCTCCCCTGTAAAGACCTATTATGTCAGTCTGTCACCATAGCTGTAGCTTTGGTTAATTTTGGTCTGATTCCAGACACACAAAAGTACAAGCTGTGTTTCCAAGATATTGCAACTATTGCCAAAAGCTACGTATGGGAAGAGGGAGCATAAGTATCTGCTTCTACCGAAACCCAGCTTTGCCCTCCTCAAAGTATACTAATGAAAGTGTGATATTATCCACACTATCTCATTCTTTTTCTTTCTGTCTCTTTCTATCTAGACATGCAAACATATCAACAAGAAGGATATAAAGAAAAAGACAGAGATACATATTTAGTTTCCATATTCTTGTCTTCAAAGCTTTCCAGGAAAAAAAAAATCTCTGTTAGATTTCATTTTATTTTCAATCTTTTCCTCAGCTGGATAGCTGGGATTCCTGCTCATGTAATGAACAGTAATATAAATCCCACTTCATACTGATATTCTGCCTATGGTAAAACTTCCCTGTTTCCTGATTTACTGGTGTGTTCAAACATCCTACTGTTAAGGCTGTCTTATTATGTATAGGAGGAAATGATCTCTCATTTGCTAGCGCTATAAAATCTTTTGGTGATGTTTGAACATGTTCATTTATTGGTTTATTTGAGCCATGGGTAAATTAATTTTAATATGCAAGGATTTACATACTTTCCTATACTTGCATAAAAGATGGTCAAAAGACTACTGCAGCCAGTAAAAATAAAAATAAACCTGTAATTTCCCAAAGAAATCTTCAAATATCATGGGTAATAGTGGTGAAGCTCCACTAATCCACACAATCCAGATTAGTCATAATTTGTTATTGCTGCAGGTTGGTGAATGTGGTGAAAATGTGGTTCTTTTCCAAGCAATATTGTGGTTTGTTTTTTTTTTTTTTTTAGAAATGAAACAAACGAAAACAAATAATAAAACAAAACAGATAACCACTGAAATATATGTAATAAACAAATATTTATATGACAGTGACTGCAGAAACATCTAAAAGCTAGTGTTGTTTCAACTAGTGAATTCCTTCTGGTGTAAGGAAAGTGTTTTTCATTGATTTGGAAGACGTTTGAATCAATCCACATTAGTGCTATAGGCACTGCTCTCCTACTTTAGAAGTCCTAAATCATGAAGTCTAGGCTTTCCTTTGTAGTTTTAGCTTTTTTAATTGCTTTTCAGAAGTACTTAGCATTCTGCATTTCTTGGGAAAGAACCCAGGAATCTAGATAAAGAGGGTGTGCTTTAAACTAGAAAACACACTTGGTTTTTTTTTCCCTCCATAATGGCCAGCAGCCTACTCTCCATAGAATTTCCCTGTAGAGAACCCCAGCAACCAGCACATTTGCCTTCAAGCCCACGTTAGGTGTTGTTCATGTCAACAGTATATATACAGCTTTTTGTGCTTTTTTTTTTTTTTGGTCCATTATAAAATAAAGGGAAGAATATTTATTTTCTTTATAGGGGAATCCTGAAGATACAGATTTAAGAATGTGAGACAACTAGACCTTGCATTAAGGGAGCTAAAGTAGGAAGTGGCAACACACTACTAACTACAAATTTAATCCATTATAATCCCTCTCCTCATCTTACCTATTTTGTTTCTCTTGTGAAGTCACCATTCTTTTACTTCCCACCCCTCAGATGCCCTTTGAATGCTTCTAATGACTTTCTTCTCATGTTGAATTTGGGTCACAGTAATAATAGTAATAACTTCTTAAAACTCTCACTATGTTTCCCCCTAAGTCAACCCAAGATGGCTGGTACACACTGTTGTTATTAAAAGGGGATTTAGATGGCAGAGCTTTAGAAACAAGCCTAGAGGACTTGAACTGGGTGATGTTTCCATGAGGAACTTGTTCAAGACAGGCAAAAACAGAGCTCATGGGTGAGACATTTCAGGCAATGTGTGTGGACTGAGCTGTGAGGCTGCTGCAGTCATGATTCATTGCAGTTTTTAGGGTTTCATTCATATAAGTAATCACTGATCCCAGAGTTTACAGCTGTACCCTCCAGATAAGCTCAGCTGGTCACGAGGAGTTCAATGTGTGGTAATATTAAGAGGAAAGAAATATGTCTTCTTCTGGGAGATCATTCCTTCTATATTCATTGAATGGGAATGTGTGTGTTTGCGTGCGTCCCAGGCTAAAGAGACTACCAAAAAATATTTTCCAAGTTTCAGAAAAAGATATCATAGGTTAAACAGAGTCATACATTGCACACCATAAATACACCGTAAATACACTGTGTATTTTCTCTTTTTTTTTGCTTGTTATTTTTATAAAATTCACTGAGAACACGTTCTAACTAAAGGAGAAAAAAGCTCAAGCCCTGTAAGAGGTGACAACATTTGCAAAGCTCCATATGTCACTTTTAGTGACTAGTTCCCTTTTTGTTTTCTAAATAACTTAATTACTACTCCCAGCTCATAGCAGGAATACAATTCTTTTGCTTGTCTGAATTTATAAATCCTTCCCACATAGGCTCAAAGTTTAAGATAATGAATAGGTGATATGAAACTTTTCTCTTGTCTGTTGACAAATACTTTCCAGAATATTTTCCTTCAGCTAGTATTGGTGACTGTACAGTTTCAACCTACCGCAAAAATATGGTAAACTTAGCCATTGACAGAAACTATAGAAAGTTTATTCTTTGCAGGGAGATATATGCATTGCATCAATCTGTTATCATTGTACTGTTAAAAGGCCAGTAAAAGGCCATTGCTTCAGGACTAGAAGCAATGAGCACAAACTGAAACACATTAAATTCCATATGAACACAAAAAAACACCCTTTTACTGTGAGGGTGACTGAGCACTGGCAGAGAGAGATTGTGGAGCCTCCTTGGAGACATTCCAAACCCTACTGGAAATGGTCCTGAGCAGCCTGCTCTAGGTGACCCTGCCTGAGCTGGAAAATTGACAAGATGATTTCCAGAGGTGCCTTCCAACCTCAGTTGTTCTGTGATTCTGTGAAAATCTTCAGAGATTCACTAACTGTCACTGTATCAATGTGTAGCTGGAAAAATTACTTTTTCTGGAGAAATAAAAACCTTATGCTCTCTTGCAATGCTCCTCAAGATGTGTCTCTATACTTCCAAAGGCACATTTTGGACAATCAAAGTCCCATTGTTTATAGCAAAGGCAACACACAATATGCTTGTTGGAATCACTTCAAGTAAAAGGAGTGACAGTACACGCACAGCCAGAGGCCACAGCTCTTCCAACAAAAGTTTACTTGCTGAAACACAGCAATTTGTTTGCTTAATATCATGTCAACCTAGCCTTACAGTTTGACATTGGCTGTTGCATCTCAGTGGTTTAGAAATGTAAGCATTTTTCTCTTCCCATTTCAAAGTAGTAAATCAAAATCTAAAAACTTTTAACAAACTGAATCCAACCACACCCAAAATTTCAGCTGAAGTACTTGAAAACTTTAATTTAGATCATTTTTAATTTCCTGTATTTTTTTAATCTTACATGAGACTATATTTTGCAGAAGAAATTGGAAAAAAACTCACTTTTCCTTCAAACTTAAAAAATACATTGAAAAGTCACAGTAGGATCATTTTTCAACATTTTTTTCCAAAAATTGTTTTGCAACAGAGAATGAATTGAAATGTTTTCATGACTACTTCCAATGATTCTGCAGTTCCTGAAAAAAACTCAGCCTAGGACTTCAACATAGCTGCAACATAAATTTTCCCAACAATTTCTCCAAACATTTGTTACCATCTCATGTCTACATTTCATCTGTGGAGGGGCTTTGTGCTATCAGGAATATTTTGACTCTAGTAAGCAGAATTCCTATCACAGATTTAACTCTTCACGGCAGATGATGGCCTTGTCCTCTGCTCCTGAGAAGCTGTGATGGATACCACTCCCTACGAAGTATCTCTGTCCCTCATGGGATGTAACATTATTAGGTTCTTAGGTGTTACTTTAAATATTCGTCAAGTTTGTAAAACAGTCTCAGTAGCTCCCTCATCTGGACAATGTGGATGAGGGTGCTCAACTGTCTGTTTAAAGTGCTTAAAGAATTAGGGAAGAAAAGCACATGAAAAAGGGAGATACCCTTCTTACTAGAATTCAGAGGACTAAGGCAAGGTTTTCATTCTTTATTTGCAAATTCAATTCTAAAACTTTCTGCATTTATATTACAGAAATCAAATCACACCTATCAGAAACTTCAAAGTTCCATGTATTTGATATTAGCCATCAGCCTGGTAAGAAATATTCTGCAGAGTTAGCCTGATTCCATTCCAAACTGCAGAACTCATTAACTACAATGTTTTTATGTGTTTTTATCCTTCATTTGTTGGGGTTTTTTTTCTCTCTTCACTTTACCTCTTTATTGCAAAGCATCTCACTCTTCTAATTTATGTATAGTTGTGCCCAGCCTCAAAATGTCATTAAGTTGATAGGTCACACTTTAAATTAAGTTTGTCAAATAAAAGTGTAATTTAGATCCAATAAAATAGTTATTATCACTTTTAATTAGGAAAAGTAGGAGTCAGGTCTGTCTGAGAGACAATCCTAGACATAACCATGCAGAGAGCCAGGCTACGTGTTTTTTCATTCAAGTTAAGTCACTGATTATTGCAGCAGTTCTATTCAGATTCAACTGAGGGTGCATTCGTCTGTCAGCAGAACAAATCTCAATTAAAGAAAAGAAAGATATTTGGAAATTATAGTTTCAAGTGTTCAGTAGATCTCAAGTTTTAGTTGTTTGTAATGGTGTTGTCTCAGACTTAAAAAATGTGCAGTATCCCCTTTGAAAGTGGTTACAGATTGTCCTGGTTTCAGCTGGGATAGAGTTAATTTTCTTCCTAGTAGCTGGTACAGTGCTGTGTTTTGGATTTAGGATGAGAATAATGTTGATAACACACTGATGGTTTAGTTGTTGCTAAGTAGTGCTTATACCAGTCAAGGATTTTTCAGCTTCTCATGCCCTGCCAGCGAGAAGCTGGAAGGGGGCACAGCCAGGACAACTGACCCAAACTGGCCAAAGGGGTATTCCATACCATGTGACGTCATGCTCAGTATATAAACTGGGGGAGGTTGGCCGCGGGGGCGGTGACCGCTGCTCAGGAACTGGCTGGGCATCAGTCGTTGGGTGGTGAGCAATTGCATCACTTGTTTTGTATATTCTATTATTATTATTATTATTATTATTATTATTATTTTCCCTTCCTTTTCTGTCCTATTAAACTGTCTTTATCTCAACCCACGAATTTTACTTTTTTTTCTGATTCTGTCCCCCATCCCACTGGGGAGGAGGGGGAGTGAGCGAACAGATGTGTGGTGTTCAGCTCCCTGCCGGGTTAAACCACAACACAGATGCATTCTTGCAACATCCAAGATCATGCAATTGGGATGAAGACTAATATTAATCAGTCTAAAAGCAATGGATTTTTTTTTTTCCTTCGGTTGGTTAGTCACACCTGTCAGTCCCTGAGCAACAACATATTATCTGTTCATACCTGAGAGTTTAAAAAGTAAAGGTAAACACAGGAACAATTTTCAGTCATTTTTGAAAAGGGAGGTACAACTGGAACAGCAAACTTAAATTCCATGTGGTATGGAACATATAGGATATAACTGGATATATAGGATATAACACAAGATATAACTGTGGAATTTACAAAACATCTGCACTTGCTAAATCTGCTTCTGCTGAGTGTTACTACTCCTCTCCATTGTATCAGCAGTAAATACATTGACTGTTTACCAAGGAAGCTAATAAAGATACCTTTGAAATTACAATCATTCATAAAGTGACACAGTTTTTGTTTGAGAGACTAGTTCTGATCACAAGTGCACAGATTTTAGGTTAGTGCAGCTGTAATGAGTTTGGGTGTGTTACACCAGTGGCAAAGGGGAATCTGGCCTGTGGCATGGACTAGTCTACAGTTTCCATTGCTCACTAAGATGTTTTTGTTACATGCAATCTCTTTTTGACAAAAAATACGCATGTGCTCGTGGTGGCAAAACAAGGATATTTCCTTTCATCAGAAAACTAAATGGCTAAACAAAGAGAACATCAGTATAAAAATAAACAGTACTCTATCTGAAAGCAAGTACATATCTAACGTGAAAAAAATGTAACATTTACCTAAAAGATATGGAGGTTAACTGTTCTGTTTAAGAATGTTATCTGGAGTTGTCTTTGCAATTCTGAAGGACGCACAATATCCCATCCTTCTATCACACAATATTATATGACATCAATTGACTTTTTTGCTTTTGGCTGCACATTTTATATATAGAGAGACAGATAGGTAGCTATATATGTATATATATACATATATATACACACATGTATCTCTGTGTATACAGACAAAGGGAGAGTGCACTTTCCAAAGTTGTTATATTTTCAAAGGACTGAGTGGTAAATGTCAGTATTTT
>NW_008824665.1:3643150-3645773 GCF_000699105.1 Pygoscelis adeliae | reverse complement strand
GGGATATATCTTTAGTCACCAGATATTCTTGTTATCTCATATTTTCCATACAGCTGCTTCTTAAAGTATTAGAGTGGCAGGGTTATGTGGTATAGCAGTTCATCTGTAATGGGAAGTGATCAGCTCACCTCTATAATTGCTTTTCTAGAGCTCCAGGCATAGATTTGCCATGAACCTTTAATCCCCTCTCATACACCACCTACTACATCTTGTCTCCTGCTCTGTTCCTATGGCAAAGGTACAATTCATTTTCCCAGCATTGTGTGGCAACATTTACCTGTCTCCACAATCTTATGTGCTGGATGCAATAAATCAGCAACAAGCAGAATTTCTTCCCAGGAGTCTACGATAGATCACTCTTTTCAAAGTTAAACTCCATGCTGTCCTCTTACCTAACATATGCCTTGATATTTGGAAAGTCCCCTTTCATGGAACCACCTTCAGTCCAACCACTTTTTGCATCTGCCCCTGCATTTGTTGAACATAAACCCAAAGATTTACCTTTCCTAGTGCACCCTAATACTCTGTTCTTGGCAATAGCCAAGAATAGATCCCCAGGGACAAATGTAAGAACAAAGTAAGTGTTTAGTGATACTCTTCCAAACTTCAGCTGTTTGTGGCTTAAAGAGACTTCTTGGTTTTGCAGATAATATGTAGTCCTTACTTTGTATGTATCTTTGTATTTAATCGATCTTTTTTTACTATTTGTTGAATCATATTTTGAACTATTTATGTTTTTAGCATCTGCAGGCTATGTCAGTGGTATGAAATTAAACAGAGCCAGGAAATATTCCCAAAACTGGAACTAGATCATCTGTTAAGCTGTTATAACAGTCCCTAGCACAGTTTTGTATTGGTTTGTACCAATTAGAGCTCTTTCAAATAATTCCCAGGCACAATTTAGGAGTTAAGCACAAGCTAGGACCATTCCCAATGGGTAGTTTGGATGCAGTTACTCCATCTTGGAGGCTACAAGAGTTTAGTGCAAATGCTAGCTGTTCCTTGCCAGTCAGCCTCGGTGCCAGAAAATGATGGACTAAGTATATCTATATCTAGCATATCTAGTCTGAGTATCTTAACATAGCAAGGAATTCTACAGTTTATTCTTACCTTGTACTAAAAGCAACTTTTTCAGACTGTTTCAAATCTACCAGCACATAATTTTTTTTTTCATTTCACATTCCCTAATTCTTGTTTATTTACCTTGTTCATGTAATTGCTAAGCCACATAACCAGAAGTATAAAATAGCTGCAGTATTAAGAAATAATCTAATGGCCAGATCTGAGGCTAATGTAGCAGAAAACTAAAGCCAGATGAGGTATTTTTACTTAAACAAGGTGATTTACTAAATTATTTTTGTTAGCAAAAATGCATTAAGAAAGTGTTCAGATGTGTAGCATATAATTGTATGTATACATATCAGGATAATCGATGACATTTATTAAAAGACATTGTAATTGCCTACAAAGCAGAGTGTGTCTTTAAAAGCATGCTAGCACATTGTTAGATCTGGTAATTCAGTTAGGAAATATTTGGGACATTTTATTCAAAATATGCTTTCTGAAATTCAGCTTTCAGATATATTAATTTGGAGGACAGCCAGGCTCTCTGATCCTATTAACCACATTTGAAACCCCTCATGTGTCTGGAAAAATATAAGATACATACCACGTTTCAGAATAATAAGGGAATCCTGTGAGTAATTCACCATCAGAGAATTATAAGGTCTTCTATCACTGGACCAGCACGTGTCTGGAGACAGGGGTAGCCTAGTAACTTTGGCCTGAACAACTCTGAGTATCCCAAACTCTCCCACGGCTGGGACTTTGATTCACTCAGAAGCTTTGAGCCAAGACCTATCTGCTGATAGTTATGCAATGTACCCCCAGCATGGGAATTTTGCTTGAACTGTTGAGAAGTCACCCGTGGCCCACCATGCTCAAAAGTCACACCTCCACATTGTATAAAATGACTACAAAAAGGCTGTCCATAGTTTGGATGAGAACGTTAACAAACTCACACTCTTATCACAGGGCTACACTCATCACAGGGCTTTCCTTCTGCTAATCTGCTCTGCATGGAAAAAAGGGATGGTATGTTTTATTAGACATGAATCACAGAATGAAATAAGGATTAATGTTTCTAAGTATAATCATCTTTACGGCACTTCTCATCACCCCTCAGTTCCACTAGAGTAAGGTCAAAGTTTATACTAGCCTGTTCTAAGGCCAGAAAGGGCCAACAGGTAATTAGCTTCCCATACTTTAAAAATAATCACATGACCTCTCTGTTGAGCCCAATAGCATGTATGTGGCTGATATGTAGCTTGATTTAGAAGATCAAGATCCAAAAAGCATCTAGTCTTTATATGGGGGCATACAGAGAGAGAAAGGATCCGCTAATTCTCTAAGGAATTTGTTCCAGGAGCTCATCACCCTTATTGTTCAAACTTTTGATTCTTTTATCTTATTTCTAGTTTGAATATGGCTGGATCTAGACTGGCTTCAGATTTTAGCCAAGCATTTGTATGACTCCCTCCATTTGAATGTGCTGACTTTGCCTCTTGACTGACATTGGTAAACTGGAATGTGAAAGAAAGACCCTGACCCTGTGATTTCAGCA
>NW_008824665.1:3630408-3643115 GCF_000699105.1 Pygoscelis adeliae | reverse complement strand
AATTAAAAAGAAAAAAAGGAGTTCACCCATTCAAGCACAAATATCTTCAATAATTAGCAATAACAGCAAGGGGAATACAATTACAGGCAGACCAAATTGCTTTTTATTTAAATGTTCTCTTTTTAAAATGTATCCCAGTGTGAAAGTCCCTCTTTAAATTAGTGAGAGCATGCATAATCTCAATGTCTCCACTGGGGGTTGTAGGAATATATGTTCTCTCACTTGCTTAGTTGCGCGTTTAGGGGATTAGAACAAAATTATACAGCCCTGGGTACTTTATAATGACAGATATCAATAGTAATTTAGCTAATTGAGTGTATTCCAGCTTTATTTTAATTTACTGGTGTTTTTCACTTTATTCTTTGTTATTTAGTTCTGCCCGAGTATTCTATTACAACTATAAGCCTTGACCCTGCAAACGCTTGCTCATAGAAATAGACTTTTCTTGCTGTATGAGGACGGAGTTTTACAAGTAGATCTGTAACCATTAGAGAACATTTAAGAAACTAGGGCAAAGAAATGCCTATCTCAGTTTCTAAAACTTTTTTAATCTACCAAGAAAATAAATCCAAGAAATGTTTCTGTAAAAAAGAGAAAGTTTTTTGAAACATAGGCAGTTTCAGGTTTGTTCATCTCATTCAACTTTGTGCTCTGTTTTCCTGTATAATAGAAAATTAAACAACCTGAGTGAGAATATCATTGAACTTTCAAATTTGTCAGCAGTTGGAGAAATGTACTGCTTATTGAAATTTACTGGGTTTGCCAAGCTCTGATAAAAAAAAAGAAATCACCCTGCTTGGAGAAACTTTTTCATGGTTTACTAAATATTCTGAACACGCTACAAACTCACCTGAAGGTAATGATAAAATCTAATCAAAGCTATCACAGATTTGTAGGACAAGTTGAAGGTTGAGAAAATGAATCATAATCTTTATAGAGTACTTTCTGGAAGGATTAGCTCCTGTAATTCTCATAGACTATGAGAAAGACTTTGTCTCTTGTTATAGCTACCATTACTGTAACGCCCGAGTACTTCACAGCTGTTAATGTATTTAACATAATAATGTATTATTTTGGCTGGGATAGAGTTAATTTTCTTCATAGAAGCTTATATCATGCTATTTTTTGGATTTGTGTTGAAAACAGTGTTGATAACATAGGGATGTTTTAACTATTGCTGAGCAGTGCTTACACAGCATGAAGGCCTTTTTGGTTTCTCAGCCTTCCCTGACAGCAAGTAGGCTGGGGATGCACAAGAAGTTGGGAGGGGACACAGCCAGGACAGCTGACACCAACTGACCAAAGGGATATCCCATACCATATGACGTCATGCTTGGCAATAAAAGCTGCAGGGAAGAAGGAGGAAGGGAGAGACATTTGGAGTGATGGCGTTTGTCTTCCCAAGTAACCGTGACACATGATGGAGCCCTGCTTTCCTGGAGATGGCTGAACACCTGCCTGCCGATGGGAAATAGGGAATGAATTCCTTGTTTTGCTTTGCTTGCATGCCCGGCTTTTGCTTTACCTATTAAACTGTCTTTATCTCAACCCATGAGTTTTCATGCTTTTGCCCTTCTGATTCTCTCCCCCATCCCACTGACGGGGAGTGAGCAATTGGCTGTGTGGGTCTGAGCTGCAGACTGGGGTTAAACCATGACACAACTCTGTGAATTATCAACTTTATTTAATAGATGGGGAACTAGAGCAAACAGAGCAAGCAGACCTGTTAAACATCACCAAGCAAGTCTATGACCCTGTAGGGAACTGAAGACGTCTCTTGCCATAGGCTAGAAAGCAACCATTCGTCCATTCTTTCTGTAATATCTACTACTTTCATTTGCAAAGTACACCCAGACAAAACAGCTCATACAAAAATGAGATAGTATTATACCAAAGAGACAAATTGCATCTGGGGTTCCTGATGCACCCTCTGCAATCAATATTTAGCTATTTCTTTTTCAGAGTGGAAGACATACTTCTTACTGCCATTAAACTGCTTCCCAAAAGTATTTCAAACTAGAATTGTAAATATTCTTTTGTATTGCTTCAGTTTGCTTGTTTTGTTTGCCCTCTTGAGAAGTCCTTCAAGGCCTGACCTCCCCATCACAGCAGTCACTATTCCCCGAGCCTACATAAAGTCACATCAGCTGCATCATCCTTTCAAGGCCCTTTCATCAGCCTGGGACTGCTGGAGTGGAAGACACTGAACACATCCTTGATGTGATCCCCAGTAGTCATGTTAGTCTATAAAATGCAGGACCCTGTGGTAGGCCAAAAAAGAGGACAAGAACATCATTTTTAATCCTGTTACTCTCTAACACTGCAATATTGCTTTATTGGAACTGTATATTCCAAAGCCAAATGCATTGTACTCTTAATTCTGCTAAAAGCCAGACTGGGACTGAGATTTTATAAGTGTGCTTACAGTTTAAGTTAGACCATTGAAGGCCAAACACATCATAGCTAATGGACAGTAAATTAAGATAACTTTATAGATACGTACTGCCTATAGAAAACAATAAATGCAAACTACATTTATTCTACATCTTTTTAGTACAATGATAAAAATAAATACCACATGCAAAATGGAAATTTTCACAATGAACACATAGAGTTGGCATTATTAGAAACATAGTTGATTTTGCCCCGGCAGATCCAGGACACAGCTTGGGACTTTATCAAAGTTTTATAAAAATCTTTTAAATACAGCTTTTCCTGGATCTTACTGAACTCTGGAGGATCAGTAGTTCATAACTGACATAGAACAGTTAACATGTCAACAATATGAATATCCTGACACCACATTGAATTTCACCCATCTAATATTGTAGGCATCAAGAGAAAAAAAAGAAGCAAATTTATCTAAAAAGGATAACATTTCTCCTGCCGTGGACTATACTGAAAGGGAAAACAGCAGGTGGATGCATGTTGAGACCCAGAGGGTTGTGTGTTGCAGGTTGAAAAGTTGGCATAGCCTTCTAGACCTTAGTCCCGTCATACACTGAACAGCCTGACCCTCAAATCCATGGGAACTCTGTGCAATGTAGGCATGTAGTTTATCCATCTATAAGCTGTAATAAGCCAGTACGGGATTGTTCCCTACAGTATATTCTCGAGTACTTTATCCAGTCCAGTATTAAATTATTCAAGTGATGGGCTTCCAATACTTCCTCAGGGAGATTACTACAGACTAATAGACCTCACAGGAAGTTTTTCTTATGTAAAGTCTGCATTTTTCTTAGCTCATTTTCATTCCGTTATTCCTAGTTATGCTCCCTTGGACGTCTCTAAACAAATCCTATGCCTCCTAGGCATTTACACAATTCAAATACTTGTAGACAGATATTGCATCCTCTAGCAGCCATAGTCTGGCCAGTGTTACACACTCTGTTATTTTTCACTCTTTCTTCATAATCCAACTTTCCCATCTCTTCCTCAGTGTATTTTTCTGTTGAGTCCTGTGACATGATAATTCGTTGTAAATTGGTGGGTTATCAGCAATCTTGAAATCATATTCTTAAACATGCAAAATATATGGATTAAGGACTAACATAAGAAACTTGGCCTGTATGTCTTCTCATGCTCCTTTTATCACCCAACACCAAGGATGATTTGAAAAATTGATGTCCTTAGTGAAAACAAACCAAAGGTTGAAAACTAAAGTCCCAGTTGGGAGTACGTGATCCAATGAGTCTCTCTCTTAACATCAATCTTATGTCATTAATTTTCTGAGATAGACCATATTGACATGCATGTCCACAAGTTATTTAGCCATGACCTGCCACTAGATTTCAGTTGTTCATGTTGAATGGGAACATACAATGTGACTAGAAGGCACCTGAAATATTGCTGAAGATTATTCTCTGAGGTAGGTGCTTATACTTGACTGGCCTACATATTCCAGTCTTCTGTACTACTGAATTCCAACAATTCCTTCCAAAATTCAAATTCATCATGACCAATCCAATACAACAAAAATCTTACAGCTCTGTCTACAGACTTCAGAGGTGTACTGCAATTAATGGGAATATTTGGGAGTAATTACATGTGATTTTCCTTTTCTTACAATGTAAGTTTTTATAAGCTACTCGATTAACAACAACTCCCCAACAGCACCTTCCAGCTTAGTAACTTAGCTGAACATGAGGGAGAATTTTATTATTTATTTAAAACATTGAAAAGATAAATTATTCTTTTTATTAACAAGCAATATAGAATTTTTAAGGAAATACTGCAATGGGTTTTAACCTGTCGTTTTAGAGTTTTCAATCTTTTTACCAAATTTTAATTTATACTATTTAGTTATATGCCTGAGTAATATATTGTCAGCACAATAAAGAAGGCACTGAAAATAAAGCATGTGGATAGTTAGGATCAACCTAGATTTTCTGTATTTCTATTTTGGATGTAAATTTTGATGAAAAACATATTTTCAGTGACAATGGAGGACATTCAAACCACTCAGTTTTAGACCTTCAGATCAGACATTTAAGTTAGTATAAGTGTGCAGGTTGCCCGCATAGTTACTGGAGACCTTCAGTTATCTAAGACCTCAGTCATTCTTTGGTGGCATGTGTTGATATGCAATGAAGAAAACTGTTCTAACTTAGGTACTTCTGCTAAATCATTTACAAATATCTGTAATAAATCCGAGCTTCACATCTGGGATTATTTTATTAGTCTAGAACCACTGTACATGAACTCTAGGTGGTATAACCTGAAGCCAATTTGAATCTAACTATGCATTTAATCACCTAATTCCTTAGACCAGGGGAAGTCAGAAGTCAAGAAAGTTTAGGACTCTATGATCTTTGTTGGGCCACTCCTGAAGTACACCCTAACTTTTCAACTTTTTGTGGGTCAAGATGCATGGCAGCGTGTGATACTTTTTTAATCTACTTCCTGCGCTCCTTTAAAGGTAATGAGAGTAGAAAAGGGTGCTGAGCCACACAGAAAGAGGTATGAGACAAGAAATATCTGATGCCTGTCTCTACTGTGGCAATACTTTTTGGTAGAAGCATTTGCTGCTATCCATTATTTTCAACTTTTCTCTTTCTTTCTTGAAGCATTCAGTTCTCTTTCTTCAAGGAAGTCCACGCTCTGTAATTATAGGAATGTGTAAGCTAAACTTTTTTTTTTCCCTGACAAATATGCTGGCCATGCTACTAAGTGCACACAGCCAAAATTAAAACACCAACTGCCACATAAACGTGCACAAGAAATAGATGATTTGTGTCTAACTCCAATAAAGAAATATTATTTATGCTGTACTTTGGAAATTATGTAGTGGCAGCATCATAAACAGCTGTGTACCCCATCTTACTAAATCTCATCATTTAGCATGTTTTACTTCCTTTTTATTTTTTTCCAACTTTTTTTCCCTACTCAGGCATGATTGAAAGAGGGGAAAAATGCCAAGTTGGTGCAGCTTGTTATGAAACTTCAACAGTTTGCATTCCCTCCAATTAACTGAAAAGAGTATAAGCACCACACATTGCTTTGTTCACCCACATCTTTTTGTGAGCACCTGCTAGCTGATGGGGCTTTTCCCACTCAGGGTTGACTGTCAAGAAGAAAGCTAGCAATGTTAAAAGGTTCTCTGGGAACTAGTCTTGTTTTATTTTATTTGTCATTTTTGTCATAACAGTTGAAATCTAAATAAAGTAGCTGTTTTTAAGTAGTTGTTCTTAAACACTTCCATAAAAGACCAGACTGACAGTTTATTTAAACCAGTAGATCATCTCCAATAGTCTCTAGCAGCAGCTGTTTCAGAGGTAAGTGCCAAAAACTTTCCAGCAGTTTATGGGATAGTTTTTCATGGAGTTATTTCTATCTCACAAAAATATCAGTGTTTTATATGATTGAAACACAGGGCATGTATGTCCCTTCACATACATAAAGTTTAAATAATCTGTACTCATATTCCTCTAAATGTCTTTTCTTTCTTCCTTTCTCTCTTCCTTTCTCTCTCTCTTTTTCTTTCTTTCCTTCCTTCCTTCCTTCCTTCCTTCCTTTCTTTCTTTCTTTCTTTCTTCCTTTCTTTCTTCCTTTCTTTCTTCCTTTCTTTCTTCCTTTCTTTCTTCCTTCCTTCCTTCCTTCCTTTCTTTCTTTCTTTCTTTCTTTTCTTTCTTTCTTTCTTTCTTCCTTTCTTTCTTCCTTCCTTCCTTCCTTCCTTTCTTTCTTTCTTTCTTTCTTTCTCTTTCTTTCTTTCTCTTTCTTTCTTTCTCTTTCTTTCTTTCTCTTTCTTTCTTTCTTTCTTTCTCTTTCTTTCTTTCTTTCTTTCTCTTTCTTTCTTTCTCTTTCTTTCTTTCTCTTTCTTTCTTTCTCTTTCTTTCTTTCTCTTTCTTTCTTTCTTTCTTTCTCTCTTTCTCTTTCTCTCTTTTCTTTCTTTCTTTCTTTCTTCCTTTCTTCCTTTCTTCCTTTCTTCCTTTCTTTCTTTCTTTCTCTCTTTCTCTTTCTCTCTTTTCTTTCTTTCTTTCTTTCTTTTTCTTTCCCTTCCCTTCCTTCCTTCCTTCCTTCCTTCCTTCTTTAGCTCTGATAAATTGTGCTAGCATACAAGGCACACAGGACTACTGTACGTAGTATCAAAAACTCAGCACATGGTACCTAAGGACATTACTCAGTCAGGTGCTGATGACCATGTGGCACCCTACTTACCTCAGCCCTACTTTGGAATCCATCTAACCTTGTTATAATAAGTCCTTTGGAGAGGCAAGATTTACTGATTCAGCCAGAAGACCACAGTTCAAAGTCTTCTTGATTTGCAGCTCAGAGCATGAACAAAGGTTCTTGCACTTACCTGCACCCAGCAGTGTAGACATACCCTAAATGACTCAATTTGTTCCTATATGTATGATGAAGGTTGACCTCTGATAACTTTTGTAGTAAATAGCAGCAAAATACATAACTCTCTCTGCTCTTGCCTACTAGAGCACTAACATTTTCCCCCATCAGGATGATTTGTTTGACAAATTTAACTCAAAGCCTGTACCCATTTTAAAAAAGAAAAAAGCAGAATTGGAAGGAGAAGAGATGAAGGCATTTCTGGATATGCACTCAGGCCTCCTGCACTTTGGAGTACAGATTGTTCTCAGGGAATAATAAAAGATAAATATCTCCCAAACAATATAACTTACATATTTTACTGTTTGTTTTTTTTTTTTTTTTAAAACAAACCCCTTCCTGAACAGAAACTAATGAATAAAATTTGCCAAGTGGAAAGCCCTGTGATAGCCAGAATTCTGCCTGTTTAGGTTACAGATTTGAAGTAGATGGTGAATGTAGCTAATGTAGAATGGAGTTAGCTGTAGAAGATATGGAGAAGGCAAACCAACAAGAGGAAAGACCTAAGAGCTAAAAACACCAAAGGTCTTGAGAAAGTGTTGCGAGTGAGAATTTGAACTACATCTTTTGTTTGTCTTGTTGTATAAATTGACTGTACAAGATGAAGCAGTTTTGCACTAGGAATTGGGAAATATCATGAGAAGGTATAAATAGCTGTGGGAGCCATTCATTCATGGCTAGCTACTGTCACATTAGGATGCATTATCTCCATTAAGACGGCATGGCATGCTCCCCCTTGCAAGTCAACATTGTTAGCTGATGGACAATGGACAACTGTTCCCAACACCTGTAACTACACAGCAGCTGGGGTGTTAAAAGGAGCTGAGGATGAGCTCCGCTGGCCTATTAGCTACACAGCTCTTGTGGTGTCCATGTAAAGTTGAAGCAGGCCCTTCTTCATCACCCTAACCTTGATTTCTATTCTATAAATAGAACAGGCCATGCCAGAGCGTGATTTAATACACCTAAGGTCTGGACTGACTTCTAGAAGTGCCTACTTCTGTCTGTTGTCCACAGACAGAGCATAAGGCAACACTCTCCTGACTTAGTTGCCTTGGTTATGTACCTGAAGTACATAGGATGAATCGGGCCTATGTACTGTCCTTAATCAAGTCCAAGAGTGCAGCAACACGAAGTCTTCAAAATGCAATGAGGTATGAAGCTGCAAATGAGTGTTGAAGTGGGGATGTGATTTAATGGTACTGTTCTGGTCTGTTCATTTAGGAGGAATTTTTCTGCCAAACATTCACCTAAGTTCATCTGGAATGATGCTTTAATGCTGTGAATGCTTTCTCATACGTCAGTAAATGAAACATCTTCATTAGCCACAAGTTCTGTAGATTCTCACACTCTCATTATTTAGCAAAGAGGTCAATTTGATGGATGAGAAGGAGAAATCCTATTAGGTCTCACCACCCACCATCGGAAAAAATGAGAACTGAAGATTCAAAGGTACATCTTTAGTTTAATTGTATTTCACATTTAAATAACATAAAACTGTTGATTAGCAACAGACCTTCTTAAATCACTTGACTCATAACTTTGTGTGCTACAACCCCATTCTTGCACAGGTAAGGCCACTTCAGACATGAATAAAGATTTATAGACCAGGCCAAAAGAGCATAAAGAAAGAGAAAGCTCATGAATCCTCCCCCAGACAGAATCTGAACTCTTCAGCTGCATGTCATAGGCCATATACATCTGGTGTTCTCATTTCTATTCATTTGCAGAATAACAGTACTCAGTTGCACCAAACAGTGACATTGTCCAAGGACAGGGGAAGAGTCAGTCAAGGAGTCAGGATCTAATTTGTGAAACGATGCAAGTAGTTGGAGAGCAAAGAGAGGGAAGGTGAGGGTCATAGGGCCAGGAGCATTAAGTCACAGACTAGCAGTATGTATAGATCCAATTTCAAAGTGACCTTGTACTTAAGCATATATTTTCTTTGGTCATGATTAATCATAAACACCAAGCCTGTCATGAGGGATTTGAATGATTTTGTAGCAGCCTCTGTGGATTAGTCCAGAAAGGACAATCCTTGCTTCATTATTGTAGCTATATCTGTATTACAAATAAAAGCAGGGAGGGGGGATAATAAATTCAAGAGTATGATCAAAACCCAATCCTTAGGTATGATCCTAGGAGTTTACATACCCATCAGCATCCCAGTAAAAAACTCCTGTGCCACAGCTGAGGCAGGTGTTTTTTAACAGTACCAGTCATGCACTTGCATATGCTATGATGCCGACTTTTATGTTCCAATCTTATAAATAACAAGCAAACTCAGTAAAAAGTGCAATTCTGCTTTACTAGAAGCAAAGTTGACAGTTTTGTCCAGACTATAGCCTGTGCATCCCCACAGTAACATGTTCTGAATAAGACATGCACACCTTAAAGAAATAGATTTATTTCCACACCATTAATAAAAGCTATAAATCCCATATGCCCATTTCCCTTGTGACAGCAGACAAGTTATGAGCCCCTATTCAAAATAGTATGTGGATCAATAACACTGTTAATATCTTAAGTATCAAAGAATTAAAATAATGGAAGTATTCTAAGTAGTATTGCACAAACCATCCTCTTATCTGTGATACGTGCTCTAACACCACCACTTCAGGCACTTCGTAATTTTCTGAATTGTCACAAAAATCAAATGTCCAAATAGCACTGGTATATGATAACTTTATGGCCTATTCCCCCATGGCAACTGAGATATTACACATATTACACTTATTGTTAATAAATCCTATTGTGATTTTGCAGAATGACAGGATGGTTGAAGTTGGCAGGGACCTCTGCAGATCATCTAGTCCAACCCCCACCACATTCAAAGAAGGGTCAGCTAGAGCAGATTGCCCAGGACCATGTCTAATAAGGTTTTGAATACCTCCAAAGATGGAGACTGTACAAACTCTCTGGGCAACATGTGCCAGTGCTTGAGCACTGTCACAGTAAAAATGTGTTTTCTTGTGTTCAGAAGGAATTTCATGTGTTTTGATTTATGCTCATTGCCTTTTGTCCTGTTACAGTGTACCACTGAGAAAAGTCTGGCTCTGTCTTCTTCATTCCCTCCCATGAGGTATTTACACACATGGATAAGATCCCCCTGAGCCTTCTCATCTCCAGGCTGCTCAGTCCCAACTCTCCCAGCCTCTCCTCATATGGCAGATGCTCCAGTCCCTTAATCACCTCAGTAGCCCTCCCCTAGACTCTCCACAGTATGTCCTTATCTCTCTTGTACTGGGGAGCCCCAAATCGGACCCATCACTCCAGATGTGTCTCACCAGGGCTGAGTAGAGGGGAAGACTCACCACCCTTGGTCTGCTGGCAACACTCCTACTAATGCAGCTGTTGGCCTTCTGGCTGTTGGCCACCTTTGCTGCAAGGGCACATCATTGGCACATGGTCAACCTGTTGTCCACCAGGACCCCCAGGCCCTTTTCTGCAAAGTTGCTCTCCTGTCTGTGGGCCCGCACCACAGTTTTTCCTCCCCAGATGCAGGACTTTCCACATCCCTTTGTTGAACTCCATAAGGTTCCCATTTGTTCATTTCTCAAGCTTGTGGAGATCCCTCTGAATAGCAGCACAATCATATTGTCTATCAACCAGTCCTCCCAGCTTTGCGCCCTCTGCAAACTTGCTGACGGTGTACTTGGTCCCATCATCCAGGTCATTAATGAAAATGTTAAACAGTATCAAAATCAGTATTGACCCCTGGGACACAATGCTGGTGACTGGCCTCCAGCTGGACTTCATGCCAGTCATCTTTGAACCAGGTAGATCAACCAGTTTTCAGTCCACAACCCTGGACACCCCACTGTCCAGAACTGTCTATAATTTTAGTAGGTTATACTAATACTAATATGCATTATAACTTGCTCTAATTTATCAGTGCTAAACAGCAAAACAATTTGCCTGATGGCAACGATACAGAGTCTGCTCTGACAAAGCATATTTGCCCAGACGTCAAAGGTTCAGAGTAAGCCCAGTGGATGAAAGACATTATTGACTGGCTATGGCTTTCCCCCACCCGCCGAACTCCCGTTGTCCCCCACAGCCATAGCAACATATAATTCTGTCTCAATTACAATCAAGGAGCCAAAATCAGAGGGTGCATTGTAGAAAGAAATCTAACAGCAAGAAAAATCATCCCGTGGTTACAGAAAGGGGACTGCTGTGCTGAGATGGGACAGTTACCATATTGCTAACCCAGCACAAATATATTTACCATTACTCGTAGTAAGGCAATCTCTGACTTAGCATAGTAGTAGACAAAGTTGGCCAGCAATTTACTAAGCAATAAATTCAACAGGATTAGGAGTCATATGCTAAATCTAGACATCTGAGGTTTCCAAGTCTGAACAAATCACCTAACACTCCCTGTAATGTATGGAGAGGAATAGATATTATCTGGGGTTAATTCATCTCAACCGAAAATAGATGTTTAAGATAGATGAGGTAAATCAATTTCTGCATATGCCTTTTTCTCTCAGTGATTATAAAAAGATCTTAGGCCAGGCTTAGTTGTTCAACCTAAAATTCCTAAATTCCTAAAGGTAGAAATAATGGAGTCCACATTCTGGAAATGCTATGAATGAGGAAGACAGAGGACTTGGAAGTAGTGCACCTGTACAAATCCACAGAGAAGGAAGCGTTAAAGGGAATGAATGGGTTATTTATGGAGCTGAGTGATCCGGAGTGTGATGATGGAGTTGACAGTGACAGAAGAAAAGGAGGGGTGAAAGCAGTGACAGGCAGGACAGTAGATCACACATGGCCATGTAAAGCTGAAATTGGCAGCAATCTAACGAGGAGATGTCAGAACTCCATGTCACCTTGCTAAACTGAGCCAAGGGAGGCAAACCCAGAGTAAGGAGTTAGGTCAAGATCTAGGAGGCACAGTCATTAAGCATGTGAGTGGGTAAAACCACTTTAAAAGGTACGTATAAAATGTGATAATGAAATATGCATTAACTTAATCAGGATCATCAGAGACAAATCATTCCCTTTTCATGTATTTAACTGATCCATGTGAATAAAAAATGATTGAAAAGAAAAATTAAAAAGGTAGACTAAGGACAGCAAAAACACGTTTATTTTCTAGATAGATTTCAAATTACCCAGTCAGCCGTTGATGACAGTGTTTAAGAAACCTAAAAATGTAATAGTATGGAGGTTACAACGGGTAACACAAAGGTAGGAAGTATTTGTTCCTGGCA
Organism: Pygoscelis adeliae; assembly: GCF_000699105.1. NCBI lineage: Eukaryota > Metazoa > Chordata > Aves > Sphenisciformes > Spheniscidae > Pygoscelis > Pygoscelis adeliae. Next base: position 3,631,050 of record NW_008824665.1, on the reverse strand, counting down.
AAAATGCCCCAAACGCATTTAACAGTCTTACAGAGACTTTCCAGGAATTAATATATAGAAGTGACAAGGTGATCTATTATTTATGTTTTCTGTGATTTGTAAGAGATTTTGTTTACTTTGCTAGACTAAGACCAACACAGGCAGCGTTCATTCCTCCTTCCGCTCCCAATATAAGCATCCCCATGATGCTGATATTCATGTCTTGTGGACAGTGGATTCTTTGCTAATTTGCTCAAACCTCCTTTCTACTAGGAATTATGCCTATCCATGAAGGAATGTTCAACTCTAAATGGTCCTAGTCTTGCTACTTTTGGATTTTTGACCAGCTTCTGTGTTATTTTAGTCTACCTTTGGGTCTTAATTTTTCCACTTCTCTTTCTGTTCCACCCCAAACAAATAATGTGTTGGTTTGACATTAAGCTTATTCTGGGGATGTTATCCTAGAGTCTCAAAAAGATTCTTGTTTTAGGCTGACATTTTATGTTTTTACCAGTTCTTTGGATTGGGAGTCAGAGGAGCTGCTCTATCTGTGGGATTACTCCTTTAAGGAGGACAAGAGAATCAAATATAAGGAAGTTATGTGTACACTGCTTTGCACAAATGTGGAAAAAGGCCAGAGGGGAAAGAGGACTGATATATTTT
>NW_008824665.1:3590996-3629082 GCF_000699105.1 Pygoscelis adeliae | reverse complement strand
GAGTACTGATATATTTTGTGTCATATTATCCATTTAAAAAATCATCACTATAAGCATTTATCAATATAAATAATGGGATTGTTTAAAAAGACTACTCATGTTTAAGGTAACATAGTATTTATCACTGTGTTAATCAAGATGTTTATTAAATCCAATATTCTGTATCCAACAATAGCCAATACAGTAGAGTCCAGAGGAAATGACCAGTGCACTGACTCATGCCATTCTGCACCTCAAGCAGAGATTAATGTTGTGGTTTTTGAGCGCAATTTTATTATAACTGAAAATTTAAAGTATTGCATGCATATCCTACTTATTTGCTGAATTCACTACAAACTGTTTATTATTCTTTGAGGATTTTTTTCATCATGGGAAGGAAGATGCCCCGAAGGGCTGAAAAGACTGAGTATACATATGTAGAACCTAGAAACATTTGATCTCATTAAGCAATGAAAAATGTCAGTGCAGTGCAGGAATGAAAGAATATGACATTGCTAGTCTTATTTACACAGATGATTAGAAAGAGATAAAGTAGCTGACCCAGACAGCTAATAAATACAGCATTAAAAACACAGCATTTTCTGCCTTATTTTTTCTGACCTATTTTTCTTTCCCATAATTGTCTTACAGTTATATCCTGAGTTCACATATTGGTTGCATCCATTATTCTGGCTTCAATATCTCCTAGTTATTTGTTAAATTTAGTAAAAATTTGTTTGATTAGATTTGATTTAGTTCCTCTTGGGAGCCCTGGAGGACTGAGAAAGATAAGCAAATCCTACAAGTAGGACCTACACATGTTCTTCATCTCGTTAAGAAATGAAAAGTGCTGGGTTAAGGGAAGAAAGGAGAAGAAGGGTTATTCCTATTTACACTGATCTTTCAAAAGCCAGGGCATGATTCTCTACATTGTTAAATTGGTTTCATTCTAGTTTAACTCTTTAAATGTAACTAAACTCAACAAACTTGGGAGTTCATACAAACCAAGAGAATTGGATACTTCTCCGTATATGAGGTTTACACCCTTAATGAAATTTAAAATAATGACGGTACAGGATCTCTCCACTTTTTTTCTATAATTCTATTTTTTCACATTAATTGGCCATAATAAGAGTGCCTCACTAATGTGCATTTCAGATCTGGATCTTCCAAATATTAAAATCTGGCCTTAAAAAAGCCTATACCTTAATTTAAGGAACAGAGAGATGATTTTGACCGTTAACAAAAAAGGTAGTATTTGGGCCTCTGTCCACTTACTATAGTTAGCCATGCTTCTTGCAAGCAGTAAAGCAGAAAGAAATTAATCTAAAACATTAAACCTTTATTTTTTGCAACCATTTTTGGACTGGAGTGTCTGATTTATTAGATTTTCTATGCACTCTATGTGCAAAGTTGACCACTTCCACATTTTGTGTCATGCCACCCCTTCCAAAACTGGTGAAGTCTCCTTCTGCCAGCTAATTCATGTTTCTGTTGCATTTTTTAAAAGGAGCTTTAATTATATTTGCAAGTCTAGTATTTGCCCTTGAGAAAGACAAATTAAGATGCATTCTTTTCACCATTACAATTTTTTTTTTCCCCCCAACCTTTTTCTACTTTCCCATACCCACGTGATTAGCTAGATGAACACATTGAAATGTAGAGCATGGACATACTCTTTTTAGACTTTTTCCTCTTTAGAGTACAAGTATTTTATCTTCCTTGGGGATTTAAATGAAATTCCTGTAATACATTCACTTTGAAATGTTCATAAGTCACTTAGATGCATATTCAGATATAAGACTGGTTTCTAATAGGCCTCTACCACACCTTCCTCGAGCAAGGACTTTCAAAACTGCAACTCCAGTACGCTGGACATCATAGGGACTTTTCCTTCCATGCACAGGGGCAGAGGTACAGAAGACCATGTTGCATCTTTTGAAAAGCTGCTGCACTTCTATGAAAACAAAAAGGCCAGAAATAGCACCTTTTAAAATTTATTTTTATTTCTGATGAAAACTAAGGTTCTCATGTAACCTCTTGATAAAAGCAGCTTTACCTATCGGGAAAGTAATCATCACTTGTTGTGAAAGTGGATATAAAAACTCAAAAGTTGGTAATGCTGGGTTTTGTATCCTACTCCATCCTTCCCCAGTGTGGGACTTACTCGTTATAATGTTATCAGCTTATGAATGCATGACAGTCTTGTTTTATTCAGTAATACACTGAAGGCTTACAGAAGCATAAAATGAAATTTTCTTTAAAGGAAACCCAGCCCCTGGAGCCAAGTCTAAATATCACAACCGAATGATGAGGATTTTTGCAGAGGACTGGGGGAAAATCACCACTTAATGCCACCACTTTAGAGATTGGTCAGAGGAGATCAGACTGAGAAAGGTGCTAAGGCAAGTGTCTAATCAAATAAAGAGTCTAACTGTGGTCAACGGAATAATTCATGAACTTAAAATTAGACACCTGTCTCAGTGCGCAGTCAAAAAGATGACAGGACCTTGTCCTTTAGGAACAGCAAAGAAAGTAGCTTCCATGATTTCAAAGTGCTCCCTACCGAGGTGTTGGAAAAGCCATAAAGCCTCATCAGAGCCAGTGCTTTGAATCCTGGCCCTGACTCCTTTCCCACAGATGCCACACATCTCAGACCCTCCAAGCCACCTTGATGATCATCTGCGCTGTGAGCCCATAGAGAGCTGGCATCAGCACAAAGCAGCTGCCCAGCAGCCAGGCGTTCCTCACAGCCTGGTGGCCAGGGGCAGGATTTGTCTCCTAGTTATAGGATGACACTTGTCCAGGTGACGTTGTTTTCTGCTGAGACATATTGAGATATACTAACTTGTGCCTTTTACAGTTACTGTGAGACAGCATGTTTGTTAAGAACAAGCAAGGAAAAGATAAATAGGGGCACACTATTAAAAACTAACCATGTGTCCATGCTGTATGATTATTACAATGTTTGAGATCTAATTTTGTGAAGGTTATCTGTGCTTGACTAAGAAAGGAGATCATTAAATTGGTTTTGTTTTGAAAAATGCACTGCCTCATTTATTTTTTTATTTGTGTCTATAGGAATTTGCATTCCATTGTCCTTACTACTGTCTGACATGTACAATAATATGATCCTATCCCTTTAGCTTTGTTCCATTTCCTTTCATGCTACCTCTTAATTACCCCTTTTGTACCTCTAGTCTGTGGTCTCTGAGCTTCTAATACATGGCTGTGCCAATTCTACCACCCCCAAGGCTTGTCAGGTTAAAGATTAATGAGTAGACTTTACCCAGAGGCTTTACAAAGGTTAAACATAATTACAAATGGGGATTTTATGCAATGTTGAATATGTGAAAGCTGCTCAAAAAAAAGAAAAAAGTAAGGGGAAAAAATTAATGAAACTTATGGGATTTAAGTCAACCATTTAGATCTTCTGGAAAAAAAAGCAAAATTAGCATAAAAACAAATAAGTTAGGAACTGCTACCCTTTGTTGCAAAGATGGTGATAAAAACAAAAACACCATATGGTGGAAATTAGACTGCATCTCAAGCTTGCAACATCACTGCCTCCTAATTCTCCTTTTGAGTTAACTAAAATGTGTTGCACTAAGAAGACGGAAAGACAAAAAGGTCTAAAAATGCTGGCAAATCTTCAGTTTGTTAAATTCTCATATTTGACACTTTGTTAAGGAAAAATAACATTTTTCCTGTAGCCAAAACATTGCCTCTGAGGGCATTGTAACCTTAAAAGATTGCTTAACCTAGCTGCCTGATGAGAGAGCTATGTTGGCTAATTTTCTCTTTTTTTTTCCCCCTCAACTTACAGAAATACCTTAAAATGCAAACTTAATATCTGGGACAAGATTTTCATAAGTACAAGCCTAAAGTTAGGTTCATAAAACCATGGTATCATACTAAGGAAACAGTCTGACTTTAGAAGTGCTAAACTCCACCAAATCCCATTGAAGTTAATGGAAACTACTTCGGAGTCTATCTTCAGGCACTTTACTTGTTTGCTTCCTTGTTTCTAAATCTTTCAGTATAGCTGATAAATGTAGATTTCAAAAACCCCAACAAACCAACAACAAAAACCCTCTTTGTTTTTTACTGTATTATCAGTGTTCAAATAATGGTCTAAAACTGTCAGAAACGTCCAAGAAATTTAGATACCTCAGGATTTGCTTCCATCTTCAGATTCTAAAATTTTCAGAGGTGCTTTGTTTCTTTGTTTTCAATTAAGCTCAGTGGTGACTGCAGCTCTATAGAAACACTGAAAATTTTAGTATTATTACTTTTTTCAAATCCTTACTGGGAAAAGGACAAGTCCCGATTTCCCAAGAAGCCTTTTGTGTAAAAAGTGGTACCATTTACTAGTGACACCACTCTTCAAGAGTAAGAGAATAACGAAGTGAACACATGAAAATACTGAAGTCCTAGAATTGTCTCTGAAAACGACCTAAGCCCAGATGTTTTGTATGTTTATTTGGATTTCTCAGTTAAGCATTTGCAATATTTGCTCTATTTTCTTCTGTGATTTTCTTTCTTTGTCTGAAAACCTGAAAGCAATATCTGTCTAGCCTTTATTCTAGCCATGTATTAGTTCAACTCTTTCAGCAAGAAGTAAGTATTTGAACTGACAAAATTTAAAATGTTGCATTTGACCATTAAGAAACTTGGGTTCTTATTTGAAATACAAGCTAAATTGGTGGATTTGATTGCAATCCTGATTATTAAATGTAAAACACACTTTAGCATTACATAGTCAGTGATCAGCCCCCTAAATGAGTATTAGATACACATTATAAAAACAGTAAAACAATCTTTGGATTAGTAAACAAAGAATTATAATTTATAAGAATTAACTTGTGGCTTTTATGTGGTTTTAGAGCTGTTTCTGGCAAATATTTAGTTTATGAAATGGGAATGTCAGAATTTGGCATATAGTTCAGATGCTAATTTTTTTCACGAGTGAATTACTGTAATTCAAAGCAAACATTACCGCTTACAGTTTCAAATTCTCATTTCAGGAATTGTTCTTTCTATTCAGTAATAATACACCTTTATAGCTGATCACAAAACAAATGTAACATCATTATATTTTTGAGAAGGAAGCAAACACTGAGAACCAAAAGGAAAGTAAAACTGCACAGGCACCTCCAGAGGAAAGCAGTGTTTTTTGTGACAAAACTTGCCCTAAAAGTGAGACAGGTTTATTTAAGATTTTGATCTGAGAGTGTTGAAACCCTGCATGGTGTGTATGTCCAAGGCTATAGGGTATTTTGCATAAATAACTAGTTTCTAGCTCTCTTGTAGACAAAGTTGAGCTACTATGAAAACAAGGAAGCAATGCTCCAAAGGCAAAAAAAGAGAAATGTTAAGAAAGACTCTGACTCAAGTCTTATAGCCAGAGTGCTTAACTCTGAGGAAGATTAATTTTTAAATTTTTGATTTATTGTTGGGTTTTGACCAAATTATTGCTTAGTGTTAAAGAAACCATACTTTTGGGAGCAGCACACACCGCCCTATCAGTAAGAGGGAGTCAAGTTCCCTTTTGCAGCAAAACCAGAATCTCTTGATTTTTTATATTGGACTTAGAACTACCTTTTTTCAATTAAAATATCTCTTTCTTTTCATAACCATGAATAGGAACTCCTTACAGCATCTGTCTTGCCACTAGCAGGCAAGGACCTCTATGTCCAGGTTATAAACGTTCTTTCTTGTAGCGCACCAAATTAAGATTGCTCCTACTGCTTTGGAGAAAGTAAAAAAGAAATTTGGTGTTGGCTAGTGATTCATCCTGCTTTTCTTCAAAGGCTATTTTGAGATTACAAAGATGTCTCTTAGTTCCCATCAATAAAAGATACAGCATAATTCTTTCTCCCCGGACCTGCAGAGCCAACCCTTAGACACACAAGTAGATCTACATTGGCTTCAGTGAAGCAGCTCATATGTTTGATACACACACAGACATATATTCATATAAAATTACATAATTATCGATGTGCATAACAATTTGCAGGACAGCCACCTCATGTTTGTGTCTGGCCTGCTTTAATTTCATTAAGCACTGTTAAAAATTCTTGTCCTGCCAGGCTGCCACACTTTTAACTCTGTATGAGGCTTCTAGGAAGGAAAATAAACCTATGTGCAAACTTTCACATTCATGGGCTTCTTCTATTGTTTAATTTACTTCCATCCAAGCTAGAAGTAGACTGATAGATCAGTTAACAATATGACAACAGAGATTTTTATATAGATTACAATTTGCATGAGAGCAAAACATGGCACAGCCTGGGCACTGGTGCAAAGCAGCAGAGCAGAGACATAAATCACATCCTTATATTGTGGAGAAATCACTCTGCTGCTGCCTTCAGTGTGCATGAGATGCAGGTTTGAATCTCCAGCTGTGTTCTCCACTCCAGCTTTTGAACATAAAGTGTAGAAAATGAACAAGTTTTGACTCTTAAGCAGCATGCTGACAAATATTTTGAGAAAATGTGGAAAGAATGAGTGTAACATAATCCTTTCTCTACGGGGAACAATCAAAATTACTGATAAAGCAATTTCAATTCATGACTGGCTTCTATAGCATTCTTAGGGCATCTCTTTGCATCACAGTCTACACCTGAGTAGCTACAGATCCATTGCAATGTTACACTCTTACCTCAGTATGTCTGAGTACTAAAGGTATGATTGCAAGCCAGTAGCATGGACTGCAAAGGACTCAGGAGACAGTGGCTGTGCTACATTTCCTTTAAAATGTGCTCTTTTGATTTGGTGTGTTTATATCTTGGTGTTTTGGATATCTCCAATCAAGTGACATAGAAATCAGAAGATAGATTATTTATTTTATTCAATTATAAATCCATTTAACTTACACTAAATTTGCCCCAGTTTTCAGCTGGCTATAGTACAAGAACAGTGAAAGTGACTAGATAGGTCTACTACTACCGTAAAAAAAGAAAACTGAAGCCTTTCTTCATCTGAATCTTATCAAAGTCTGTCATTTGGTGACTTGAATTTCATGAAAATTGTCTCAATAGGCAACATATAGAAGTGCCCTCAAGCCTTGGATCTAAGGGTATCACTGCACTCATATATACATCCATCAGAAGTAATTTGGGCTGGACAAAATCATAGACTTCGAAGGACAGTAAAAGCAATATAATAAGTACTCCTCCTTTTTAACTCTATAGCATGTGTTTTATTCAGGTTGCACTCTAACAAGCCTGATGATTAATGATACCCTCCATTAATATAAATTAATATCATCTACCACTTCCTTCTAGCTTTTATGTTGTTCTTTTTTCCCCAAGAAACTTTGCTGTTCACTGGAAATATACATATGGAACAAATGATAGCTATTCTCTGTGGCAGAAACATGAAGAGAATTTGAGTATATTTGAGGCTAGATTGATTTCCCAAAATCAATCAGATTTTGGGAATATAAACAGAATTTTCCTGTTTATAGGAATAAACAGGAAAAATCCCAGAATATAAACAGAATTTTCCTGTATTTAATGAACGCTGCATTTGTAGCACCAGAAAAAGGGGAAAAATGCATCATGTCACCATTTACCATAGTGATACAGCTGCTGTGTTTAGCCTGAATGATCAGGGTTTGAAAACTTACGCAGCAAAGCTGAAGAAAGATAATATGCTGGTACCCCTAAAGAATATATATGAATTATTGGAGAAATGGAGACCACAAGAATGACAAACTGGATTAAACCAAATACCCAACAGTTCATCTCCAACAATGGCTGGCAACAGATGCCAATAAAAAGGAGTAAAATAGGTCAAGCATACAATGACACTTTCTCAGCCTCCAGTAATCTGTGGCTTTCAGATTTCCTGAGCCAGAAGTGTCATTTTGAGGTGGTATTTGGGGCCAGACTATTAAGAGTGTGGGGGAAGCCAAAAGTCTTTAAAATGGAATGTTTGTACTGAGCCCACTGTAAATTTCTAAGATACTACTGTAATTCAGTTTTCTTGTAGATTGTTTACTCAAAAAAAGCTACTGGGGTCTGTAATATCCAGTGCTAATTGGGGGTGATGGGGTGGGGAGCTGTTAAAACAATGCAGAAGCATTGAATGTTTTCTCTAAAGTCTGCACAGTAGCTATGAAACGTCTATGATATAGCTGACAATAGCTCAAGAAAAAGCAAGAAAAAGATAATCCCATACAAGTTAGTTACTATTCATGTGCACTGATGTACCTACTCTCGTGGGCTATTAAGAATTAGAAAAAGCAATGAAAAAAATCCTGAAGTCATGGATTTCCTAGTTTTAGAACACTGAGAACCAGAAAGCAATTAACAGGGGAAAAAAAAAAAAACCCAAGCAAACCCACAAACAACAAAAAAAACCCAAAACTCACCAAGGAGTAAAAGGAACATAAAATCACAAGACAGAGTGCTGTCATGTAACAGCTTACACTGCCATGTAACCCTTTTCCCCAGATTCTACTTCCCCTCACACTCTATTTCCCTCCTGAAGTTGTATTCCGTGTTACAACTCGATCACTGCAAACTGCCCCAAGGGGGGATGTGATCTCAACTTAGAATCAGCTTCTTGGAGTAGACACATTATCCCCTACCAAGGGGTACTTGGGAACATTAATAGAGGGGTGGAGTTTCAGGTTCACTCTACACGCAAGATGAAAAAAGAAATCATAACAACATTAATGTTAATCAGTAGGGCTTAGTAGGAAACATCTCATCGATAGGAACTGTCCTGTTGAGATTACAAAGATGGCTGACAGTTATCTATGAGTACATACTTTGATCTAGCAGTTCATCACATTCTGATTAATAAATTGGCTCTATTAAAAAAAATAAATCAATATCGTTTATATTCAGTGGATGAAAACTGGCTGATAGCAAAGCTAATTGTTAACCGGTAATCGTCTTCTAATAGGAATGTTTTTAGTCGGATGCTACCATGATCTACTCTTGGCTCCACACTACTCAATATTGTTGTCAATGATCTGAAAGAAAATATCATTGCTGGTAAGATCCGTAGATTACACAAAATCAGTGAAGTGGTAAAATAAGATAAGGACAAGTCAGTTCTACAGAGTAATCAAGTTCACTTGCAAGATGAGACCATCTGAGCATCATGCCTTTTAAAACAACAAAATTTAAGGACAAGCATCTGTGAAAATGGAATTTAGGTCAAAGTTACAGGAAGGGGGAATGGTATTTGAGAAAGTGCTGTTTCTGAAGTGATAAATAGTTGATGTTCCAAACATGAGCTCCCGGTATGATGGAATATGTGAAAAACCAAGCAGTAGTCATAATCAGAAATACAAAATAATACTGAGAGTAAGCACAAACTGTTTATTCCACTGTATATACCCATTAATAATGTTAATAAAATAGTAACGAAAATCTGTGGTCTGCAAAAGAGGATGTTTACAAATTGGAAATGTTCAATGAAGAGCTACCTGAGGCTTGAGAAACCTGGCTTTTTCTAGGATCCTAGTGCTCAGCCCTGTTAATGTACATAGGAAAGGTTATGAGTTGGTTTGATCACTCTGTATGTCAGGGAAAGGTTTCTGACTAGCAAACAATGACAAAACATCTTCCACTGGTTATGAAAATGAAACTAGACAAATTTAGACTAATAATAAGTGATTTTTAACAATGAAAGCAATCAATTGGTAGAAGAATTTATTTTGCGACATGGTGGAGCCTCTGCTACTTGAAGGCCCTACATTTTGTAAAAGATATTCTTCAATCCACCAAAGTTTGTAGATGCATTGGAATGCATACTTACATTCTTTGTTATATGTCATGAAGGATGTCAGAATAGATGCTCACAAAAATCTGTACATGAAGGATCTAAGATGTTGCTATAGATGGAAAAAGAGAGAGAAAAAAGATGCATAAAATGAAACAAGAAAGCAAGCAAGACGGTAAAAAGAAAAGTACTTTTCCTGATATAACTTGAAGAAAGATTGCCATGTTAACACTGATGAGGTACATCCAGGATAACCATTTAAACATTTCTAAACTTTTAAAACATTAGTATTCATCTCTGCAGTGCTAAGCAAAGCTAACAGCAGAGGGATTGTTTTTAAGCACATCCTGGCCACAGAAGGAGAGAAGGAGACATATTTGCTGGAAAATGCATTGCTGTAAAGCTTTGGACAAGCTTTGCTGCTATGGAAGAAAGAGAAAATGAATGTCCCACAGTCACCAGTGGCTGATGACCCTCAGCCAGCAGTGCAAGTGAAAAGCAACAGTGGCACAGATCAGAGCACAAGGGCAATGAATCACGTGCAGGACTGATTCTACACAGCACATTACGGTGGGGTTGGATAAACATTTTACACAGTAAGTACAGCATTTACTCTTTGGCACACTTTATCCAATACGCACTGACCTCATCCAAGCAAGAGGACACGTGCATGGGTGCTGAGGTGGCCCCCACAACAGGTGTAGAAATGCCCACCTGTAAAAGACCAGCTGCTTCTGATGATCGGGTCTTCTCAACCCGTGGACAGTCATCAGGCCAATGCGGCACCATCACAAAGAGGCAAGTGAGAGGTTTGTGTATCTGATGCTTTTCTCAACTTCTGTATTGTTGCTGCGTTTCTGATTCCAGCTTGTGAAAACATGTAAATACGTTCATATGCCACAGACAGATTAAATCATTATCTTGTTCTGGGAATGTTATTTTGTTTCCTTTTGTTTTTTAAATCAGAGTATCATGCCCAGAAATAGGCAATCTAATGAGCTCTAGTGTTTTGTTTTTCCATTATTACCTCCAAGTCAAGAAGACCATTTTCTGAAAGCTTACTAGTCTCAACTGAAAACGTGGAATTTCACATAATAGTCTACAAGATTATTCCAGTATGGATTATCTTTGATGATATTTATTTAACATACCCAATACAGGTCAAAAGCTCATAATGAGAAAATGACCTGACTCCAAGTCATATTCTGGGCAGCAGAACATTGCATACTTCAGGCTGCATTGTGGATTTGCATAAACTTTCCCTGAAAGCCATGTATCGATCAATCGATGTTTTCAGCAGCTGCTAATTAGCACTGTTCCAGACTGGACTGCATTATTACTCGGTACTGCAGCACAATTCAGTACAGCCTGTTTATGCGAAAGAAGTGTGTTCTAAATAGAAGTGCAGATGCTGCCTGGTGCAAATTTTCAAAGTATTTGAACATCAGCATAGCCATGACAAATAAAGCCAGGTGAAGATCTGTCCTGTTTATAGTTGCAATATATAAAGGTCAAGGAGGACCATGAGTCTTAGAGAAACCAGTTTGCTCATAACTGGACAAATACTTCTCAAGGCAGGTGTTTTAGACAGACAGTAAAACTCTCTGAGCATGACCCCACCTCCCAATGCAATAATAAGTTTGAGAATACTGCCCCAACTTCTGGCTCGGTATATCCCGAGGTGACTGGTACATCCTACCTTGCTAGAGTATGTAAAGCTTTTTAAACCTGCTAATGACTATTAGTGTCATAATCTGGAGGGCAAGAACTTTCTGCCAGACACTCAGATAAATCTGTCTTTATTTTCAGGACCGAGAAAAGTCTCTTTCGTTAACAGCATCCTCCTGGAGGTTTTCAGCCCAGCAGGAGTATGCATTCAGCACCCAGAAAGGGAGTGGCTGCCGTGACTGTGAGCCTGCAACACAACTCACAGGTCTCCCAGCAGAGCAATTGCCAATACGTGGTTGTCCCTTGGTGCCTGAGTAAATGCACATTAACCCTTTTAAATGGTGAATTTACTCCATTTTGCTGTGTTCAACTTTTATTTCAGAGATACATAAAGGCCACCACTAGCAAGAGTCTTTATAGATGGAGGAAGAGAAAACATCCCTGTTCCATCACATAATTTCTATATGTCACTACTGAGACTTTCTATGTGGTCTCTCTTTTTAGCAAAAACCTGTCTTGGGTATCCCACTGGTACCTCTTGCAACACAATGTGAAAAACAGTGTCTGCCTCTATAATGTAATAAAATTGACCTATAGCCCAGTCTGTTTCTGCTAGCTGAAGGTTATTTTGCTTTGACATATCCTTGCAGTGTCCTCCTCTTTAATTAATAATGTTGCTGCCATGTATTATGAAAGTCACTCTTTTGCACATGCTGTTATCTTTCCAAATTAGGCATTTTATAAGTCCTTAAAGTTTCAGCCTTAAGAAATGCATAGAGTATTTTCAATCAAAAGTCCAATCTATTTACATGCACAAGAGCTGAAAGATTTTTCATGCAAGTGGTCGTACTCTTAGGCTTTTATTATTTCTGCTTGAGCAGAAAGCAATAAATATGTCTTGAGACAAGGGAGAAAGTTAATAAAAAAACTGTCCTTTCCTCTTTGTGCTAGACCCTGTTTTAAAACCAGCTTGTCTTTTGAGAACAAATTAATTGGATTATCTCTGCTTCAGCCACAAAGGACAACAGTCTGTGTCACAAGCATATTTGTATAATGAACTATCACTGCACTTATATACTGATCCTGAAATCTTATACAAGTATTATTATTAGCATTAACATTACAATTCAGTTTGTGGGACACAAATAAGAAGAGAGACACATGTTCTAACCTTACCTACACAAATTTAAAAAAGTCCCTGCACCAGTGAACTAATGATTGAAATAAAAAAGACCTGTATGGTGAATGATGGTATAAAAGGGAGACTTACCCTCAACAACCCAGCTAGTCAGAGGGCAGGTCCTCACTGTCAAAAGATATTAAAATAGTGTCCCTGGAGATACTGTCAATAAAAATTTCACTGTAGTTTGAGAAGATGTCAATAAAAGGAATAAAGCTTTTTAAAAAGAAATGTGACTACTTTTCCTAGGTAGAAAGCAGAGAGCATTTTTGAAAAATAAATACAAAATTGTTTTTCTTTTGAAGAGAACACAATAGCCATCTATTTATCCTCCTCCCCTTCACCATGTTAATAACATTTTAAGCTGAAACTATTGCCCAGTCAGTTCTTGCCCAATGTGTTCATTTGTTGTATGTGTAAATGGTTTTACCCATCTCATAACAGTATTTACTCTAAGCTCTATCCTTTTCAAATTTCATTGATCCTCACTCATGTTTTGTAAAAATAATTTTTGTGTTTTTCTAAGTGTTTGTGCAGTACCTCAGTTCAGAATGGGTCTCTGGCTGCTACTATAACAAATAAATGAATAAGAACCAGGACAGTCATACAGGAATCTAACCTATGGAATTGAAAAAGCTGTAGTTTATAAAAAAAAAAAAAGTTTTCTCCTTTTAAATACAGTGCTTTTTTGTTACGTTGTCGCTGGCTATACTAGGGCAAGTATTGATATTGAAAGGCCTATAAATACTTTCCATGGTATTATTATGCTATGTCTTACATGGACCATTTGTCAGAGAACCTTATTTGACATTTTGCTTAAATGTTCAATAACCACAATGCTTAATTAGAAACAATTGGAATTTTTCTTAATTGAAGTCCCAGTAAAGTTGTTAAGAAGGGAATGACTTGTCCCTTAGTGGTCAATGAAAAATGACCTGTGAATCAGACCATAAGGACAAATGTCCTCTTCTAAACATACAGGCCCTCTAGCCATGCCAATCTTTCTGTTGTCTGGGCAGTTGATTCCACAGTTGTTATTACTATCAATTACTGCTATTTTACCTTCTTCCATTACAGCAAGGGCTGAAGCTATTTCTTAAAATAAAACCATAACTTCTCATTCTGGGCGTTGTGCAAACACCCTCCAAGAGGTAACGAGGGTCCCAAGGAGCTTCCTGCCGCAGGCTAAGGAGGAGTGTTTATCACTACTCGGCACATCCTGCAGTTATAGATTTGCAGCTGCTGTTGGATGGGAGGGAGGCTGTTACATTTACACCCAGCATGAGCAACTGTTCACTGAGGGCGCCATGCAATTGTAGAATTCTGCATCCAAAGAAACAGCTCCAGAGACGTTTGGGGTTGGGCCTGGAAGTTGGGGCATTCTTTAAAGAATCTTTCTATGTGGCAATAAACTGTGGTTTCACATACACTTGTTTGCACAGACTCTTTCTTTCTCCTTCTTTCTTCCTATATTGTTTGTGAACAAAGTAATGGGCGATGAATTACTAGTATCTGCAATATAAGCTTTCCCACTTGCTGAAACTAGATACACCTTTCAGTTATGAGAGGCATAAATCCTTATTAACTATTAACTACTGTTATAGGTAGCATAGAATTATTCAAGCAATAAAAGAGTTTATTTTTTCCCTCGGTTAGTTGTAAATGAGTCTAGAGGGAACCCAGGAGTCCTCAGTTAAGCTCATTTCATACCTGCAGCAATAGCTTTAAAACCTAATCCTGGATATGTTTATACATTTTTAATAGAACCCCAATTTTACATACAATATTCTCCAGTGACTTCAGCTGCTGCAGCATCCTTCTGAACAGTTTTTCACATAATAGGCTCAGCAGGTTCAACGTTTGATTATCTTTCCTCCAGTTCAATATCTTCTCTTTTCCCTTCGTTATACACCAACAAGGGGACTATACGCATGTTCACTGTGGAGGATGCCTCGTACGTGAACGTGCAAGCAATGTGGAATCGATGTTCTGGCTGAAACCAGTATCCAAGGAATTTAATTGAATTATTGAAATTCAGGGTTGAACCCCTGGGACATTGATCCTGTATTGTCAGCTTCAAATCCGAGGTGCACTGGCTGTTTGATAATGCATTCATAGGATTTGCAGTAGAAGGGGTGGTGAATCAAAGCCTGTGACAGTACAGCTAACTGACAGAAAACAGAGGAACTGATGCTGAATACATTTAAAAATAAATCAATATAGACTGGCCTGATTGAACAATTCTGGCAACACATTGTGCTGGCATGGCTGCTGACTTACCAATTTAAGAGTAGGCTCAGGATTCATGGTAGCTGGAAAGCTGGATAGGCCTGTCGCTGGGGCGATGCATTTAACTTCCAAGACAGAGAATATTTGCTCATCTGTTTTCCTTGCCAGAGGCTAGAAACTATTGTTGCGGCTGCCAAATGAAACAAAGGGGGATTAAAAGAGAAATGAAACGATAAAATAATACTTGCAAAAAGCTAAAAAAAAAAATCCAAAGAAATGGCTTTCATTTAGATTGACATGAGTGCAAATGCTTTGCTTATTTTCCTCATATATTAAAAGATCATTGAGAATTTGAGGCTGGCATCAATAAAAAAGAAAAAAAAAAAAAAGAAAAAGAGAGAGAAAGGAGTTTAAAAACATTTCTGCAAAATAATGCTCAGCCTTTACTACCTCTCCTGAGTGCTAAGTCATGTCCTTCCTCAAGTGGGACCGATGGAAAAAGGAGACAAAGCAGAGACAGCTGCAGGACCGCTCTGCCCCGTTGCATGTTGTTTCTTCCATTGTTCTCTCTCACCAGCCCACCTGCTTTGTTCAATTTATTGTTGTCTGTTTCCCTTGAAATGGGACCTGAGAACACTTGGCTGAGCTGGATTGAACGGCTGTCACTTTAACTTCTGCAAGAGGAGGGCAGCTTTATAACCTTTCTGCAGTGTTATTCCCTTTGCTGGGAATAGACTATAGACAGTTCTTTCTTCTAGGACCATGATGTGCTGAAGCCCTTAGCCTTCCTTCCTTCCCCAGCATGGCCAGTGTTTATATATTCAAGTCAGCATGAATATCAACAACTCAAAGCCTTCAGGGCTGAGTCCCCCAAGGGACCTGGTACTCTCTACCCCTGTGGAGTCAAGGGGCTCAATCCGGCTAAATCCGTAGTGCGTGTACTTCTCTGTAATCAGACTATGCATGGGCATTAGTGCCTTGCTGTATGTACAGGACCCCTGAGTCCAGTGGGAGACAAGGTCACATGGTCCAGCAGTGCGCTGGATCATCGCCTTACAAAACTGCAGAGCATACATATCTACCTAAGGCCAGGGCTTTGAGGAATAGGGATGAAGTCAATGAGACCAAAGTAGGTGCCTGGCACCTTTCACCTTCTTAAGAGCTCTGTTGAATGGGAGCGGACTGCTGAAACGTGGACATAGTGAGCATCGTTCAGAAGTCCTACAAACTTTGCCACCTAGCTGGCTATGATATTAAGGTAGCCGATCCTTACAGCTTAATTCTAAAATACAGAGTGTGCAACAGAGCAATGGGACACTGGAATTTGTCCCATTACCTCTGGGAGACCCTGAAAAATCTAGACTTCTTCTGCAATGACCTTAACATAGAAGCAACAGTATTCATTATTTCTGCATTTAATAAATAAATCGGGTATCGCCTATCTGGTAGCCCACCCACACCTCTTTTTCTTACATTCTTGCTCCACCTACAAACATATTGTCTTGACATCTGCAATCTAAATTAGGGGTAACGGCCAACATCGGATCAGTGTGTACCCACATTCTCAAAATAGAACAGCTGCTGGAGTTAAGAGTTGCAGAGGTTCTTGCATGATGAATTTCAAGTTAACTCCCAAAGTGATAACGCATGCTTTTTTCTGCCTTGCACTTGATGTCCACTTCTGACTTAATCAAAGGTGTGTGTATAGCTGTGGATGCTGTATAGCAAGACAGAGGGAAAATTACTGTAAAGCCAGAAGGAATCCTTAGCTCTGAGGTCTTCGTGTTGTAAGTCTCAAGCCAAAAGCCAAGTAGTTACCCTCTCTACATTAGGATGTATCATCATGTAATATGAGAGGGGTCTCAGATCAGAGTCCTTCTCTCCGCACTCCTGAAACTCCACATCATGCAGATGCCCCTCTCCACCCATGGATATAGAAGATATCAAAAGTCCACAGTTGTTTTATAACATGAATTGTCCTGTATTTGTTGAGAGGCTAGGGTTGTCACTGCTTTTCAAGTAACACTACAAGCAAGAGGATATTTTAAAATCCACTGACTTTAGTATGTATTCCTAAACAGTTTTCTACATTTTTCATCCTTCTTTGTTTGTTTGCTTGTCTGCTTCATTCTACCCCATTCATATTTTACTTCTGTGAATTCAAAATAACAGATTAATTTATTAGAAAAATGACACTCTGTAAGTGCTGACAGAACAGAAGACAGGAGAAGTGATGTTGAAAATGTTTCAAAATAAATAATCAGTGCTATGTCAGGGGAGACTACTCTGAGCAGTCCTGGCAAAGCGTTTGCTGTGTTGGCATCATTAGTGTTATGCCAATTTAAAAACAGGCATGAATTTTGGTAGTAAGAATGCAGAAAAGTCATCACGGGGTAAAGCATTTAGTTTTCAGGACTCATAGGGCATGTCTATACCAGTGTATAAAATGAGTCAGTGTCCGTTCTCTGGCCATAAGAGGAAGTGGCAAGGCAAAGCTGGTGTCCCCGCAGCTAACTTTTCTTTCTCCGAACGCAATGCTTCATCTGTGCTGCACATTCGGGTCTGCGCCAGGTCATGCCTTGGCCCATGTTCTCAACGAAGCAACGTGTCAGGGAACATGCTAACTATGAAATTAGGTGCATGAGGCAGAGAAAGGACTTTGAGTCCTTCCCTCAGTTCATGTGGTCCTCTCTTATTCTGACCCCGGTAAAGAAACTGAGAAACTCTCTCCAACACAGTCATTCCTGCAATTCTGAGGAAAAAAGAGCTTCAGTTTCAAAGTATTTGCATTTAAAAAAACCAACAACAACCTTCAAGTAATTCCTGTTTTCTCTCTCCACATAGCTCCCTGGAAGGTGGGAGTTGTACTTTTTTTTGTATTAATTTTTATTTAATAACAGCTGTTAATGAACCTCACTCTCTTTTTTTCACTAAGGACAAAAGCTAAAGCTCAGTGAAATCAGTAGAACCACTCCTGAAGACCTTAACAGGAAATGGATCCAACCCTCTTGGTCTTTTGCTCCCCCTGCAGCATTTTTCTTTTTATGTTGGTTCCTCTTTCGCTCTTTCATTATCATCCAATTACTGTCTTCATTAACATAAATCAAATACTAACATATGATCAGTGCATTCAAGTAAAAACAGCAAAACACACACAGATGCTAAAAACTGTGAATTCAGAAAAATGAAACATGTTGAACTGTAAAAGTTACTTTGCTGAGAACTCAGTCACTTTCTATTTAGAAGAAACTTTGCTTTTGGAGAATGCATTAAAACCTTTCCTGCATACTTAGAATATTCTATGGTCTACATGGAACTCATTAATGTAGTCCACATACAGGAATCCTGGGGGGGGTCTCTAATACACCAGAACAGTGCTGTAGATCTTCAGGGGGAAAAAAGCAGTCTGAGAAAATGCTTGGGACTGGGGAAGTGTTATAGCAACACGCTGTCTATTTTCACAAATACAATTTCTTTTTTACACCCCAGGAGGGGAAAGAGAGAAAGAGAAGAAGAAAAAAAATAAATCTTTGCTTTAAGTTGGTTGGTCTCAAATGTTGGTAACTGCAAAGGAAAATGAACTCCCTTTCCTTCCTCTGTGCAGCAACACGGAGGGAAATTACCTAGGAATGCGAATCATTTCTGTACTGCTTTTGCTGAAATGAGAGTGCTACTGCAGGGGAGTCTGTACCAAATAAAGCTATGTGGAATATCCAAAACAAAATTTAAAATGCCCAGGACACATGCCATTGCAGCTCCTGGGACTGTACAGGAATTGCAGTGTTCTCTGCTAACCCTGCTGTATCCACCAGCACTTCATCAGCACTAGGACTAGGTTTTCAGCACTTCTGGATGTCAGGGAGAGCTTTAGCATATTGTGTTGTGAAGCACTTGTGTCTTCAGTGTTCCTAACCAGTTCAGTTGCATGCTCGGAAGAAACCGTCTGGATTTCATTTGCTTAGATATTTTCCAGGTTGGTATTGACAGAAGAAATCAAGTATTGGGCTTGCAGGCAGCTGCCAAAGAGAGAGCTCCAGAGTGCTTCCCAGCTGCCAGACTTCTCTGCACATCCCACCCAGACCCAGACTCCTTGCTAAACTACCCTCCTCCTGCTCCTCAACGCTGTGAGCAAACCTGGACTTACCGGTTAGAAAGGAACAATGGCAAACTCTTCCCAGGTCCCCAGGCAGAAAAATCTTCCCTCTCAAAGAAGTAATACCAGATCATGAAAGTAGTTTAGTGTCAGGGTTGGTGAAGTCAGGGCTGCTCCGCAGGGGAATGGGATCCAGGAAGTTGGGTGGTGGCGAGGCAGGCAGGGGCAGTGTCCTCCCCGGCAAGGGCGCAGTCCTGCGGTGTCCCAGCCAGGCCAGCAAAGCAGGGACATGGATAGACAGTCACATGGGGAGTGATGCCCCTGGGGCCCTGCCAATTAACATAAGTAGCTAGATCAGTATAGATAAATGTCTATATATAGGTATACATTAATACGTATCACTGATATGCACATAGCAAACTAGAGTGGCTATTTTCTACTGAACAATTTCTTTAGATTTTTTTTCCTTTCTTTTGCTGGTTTCAGTTTCATTGTTGCACATTGTTTGCTGGTCCGTACAGTTAAGTGTTACTTTGATTTCAACAGATTAGGTCTATATGCATAAAGACAATGTAGGTCTTTTTAAAATCGGGGTCTTCGTTCTTTTTTGGCTTCATTTTCTCAGCTCCAACATGAGGTCCCTTGCTTTGGGACATTTATGCATCACTGACACCAGCTCTCCTTCATCATAATCAATCACATTATCAAATCCCTTTCACTGAAAACGTTATGCATTGAAACCAATTCAGTTTCTTGCCACCACTACTTCTATTATAAGATTTTTCTAGAACTCTTTTTTCCAATTTCTATGCCACATTTATTATGTCCTATTTATGCCAAAATTGTCCCTTAGTTTTAATGGGCCTTCTTTTTCTTTTCCATTTACTTTTATCATATCTTTATACAAATAGACCAAAAGTATTTTTCATTTTTATTTTGTTATGTTAAAAAAACTGATAAAATTTGGCCACAAAACAGGCTTTCTGTTCCTATAGCAGTACTATTAACTCTTTTCCTCTCTCCGCCTGCTCCATTAGGAGTTTAACTTGTTGAGTTTTTATGACTGGAATTCTAAACTCTATACCAGATAGTGTCTCACCAGTGCAACTTATAATTAATACTTAATGCTTTCGTTTTGTAAAAGTCTCACTGGATACACCTGAGAATTGTATTTCCATTTTTTACTGCTACATGCACCTAGGTGGTGCATAATAATTCTTTGACTGACTAATACCCCTAAGTCTTCCTGTTTCAACCAGTGGGCCTTACGATGATTGCAGAAGTTCTGATTGAAGAAATTCTCATTGCTCCCTATGTTCATTACCTCGCATTTCAAACTAATTAAATCACATACATTGTCCCAGTTCTCAGGCCTATCCATTTCTTTCCATGGGATATTCTGATCATCTACCATATTGTTAATGTCTGTTACAGTTGTATTTCTTGAAAAAATTTATTAATGCATTCCTATTTTTTGTACACAAGATATTGCTATTTTCCATAGCATTGGGTCTGATACTGATTCTTGAGGAATTACAGCCAACAATTCTTTTTTATTTTAGCACAAATTTTTGTAGTTCCCACACTGTGATCTTGTGCTAATCCACCTTTTATTCCAAGTATGTAATAGTTTTCCATGTGCATTGAATCCAAGTAGATTAAGTGCTAAATTAATCTCTTCAGACAAGCTCAGTTACCAAAGTTCAGTCAGACGCATTCCACTTGCTAATTCACGGGCCATTGTACTCCCTTTTTCATTCAACTCCATATATTTAAATATCATTCAAAAGTTGTACTTAAGCTTCATATACAACTAATGTAAGATTACTGGGTTTTATTGGGTCATTTCTAATCCCTTTCTTAGACACACCACGTACAATTCTGCTCTAGCTGTGCATTGTAGCTCTACCAAAAGCTACAGCCACTGCTTCCAGATTCTTCCAGACTTTGTGTGCCATCCTCTCTTCTGAGTGGTCCTCTGGTCCAAGCCCATGAAGCCAAGCCGGTTGTCTCAGCAGGCCACGCTGAGCAGCAAGATTTCCCACAAAAGCAGCCCCAGCGGTGCTGGGCTTTCGAAGGGTGAGCTGTGCGTGAGCAGGTCTTGCTGGTTCAGCGAGGGACCAGGATTTCCAAACAGGCTCAGCCACCCTTATTGCTTTTGACTGAATCTCCTAGGAAACAGCAAACTGAAGCTGCATTATCTTTTCCCTGGAGCCTGCCCTACCTCCAGTCCTACAAGCAGGCAGGCACAAACAGGCAGACACAATAATATAGACCCTTGCGTGCATCGTGGTGCCTGAAGAGATGCTGGGAGCACTGTGTAGGGCGACCCCAGCTAGAGATTCATCCTATAGATGTGGGGTTTGCCTCTGAAGGGGGTGATGTAGCCCTGTGCTGTCAGTACAGACAGGGAAGACAAATGCAGAGCGGAGAATAACTGACGAAAGGCAGGTCCTGAGAGTGAAGCTCTGTAGGAGGTAACACAGCTGTGTGGAAATAGCGTGCGCTGAGTGGAGACTGCAAACTCCAAAGATTTCTTTCCCATCTGCAGAGAAATTAAACCGCTGAAGCTTTTACTTCGCTGTTTGGATAAAACCCATCTTTTCCAAAACAGTTATTGAAAATATGTGACTATTTATTAATGAATGTAGCTTTTCAATTCAGGGATGTCATCTTATCGTGGATGATAGAATGAAATAAACAGAGAAAAGCATTTTAATCATATTTTTGTAGATTACATCAAATCCAAAACATAATTTACATATACCATAAAAAACTAGATAGAATTGATATGATATTATGAACAGGCAATACCATTTTTTAATCTTCATTTTAAAAACACTTGCCTTGCTTATAAACACCAATGCAATTGTCACAGACACAAATCTTTACTCTCTGCCCATGAATAACAACAGGACCAAATGATAATTCTCCAACTCTTTCACTTTCTGTGTGTTCACCCACAATTTCTGAATTTGTTCTAATTACACCTCTGCTCATTAGGTGGTCCATAATCCAAATACTCCTGGTGCCAAACTCACTTCTCTCCTGAGTGAGGGGTATCCATCCCTGTGCCAGGTGAACATTTATGAACTGGGGCAAGAAGGGTGTTCAATAAAATGGAGGGCGTGCTAGGAGCTGTAAAAAACATCCATAATACATAGTCCCTGCCAGAAAATCTTAAAGGCTAAAGCCTTCTTGCTGCAAACAGCTTGGCACTTACGTAGCCTAACTGTCAGAGTATGTCTCTACCCATTCAAGGACCTAGCTCAGTCCATAAAATTATCCATGTGCATAACTGCTGATGGGTTTAGAACAGCAGAGGCAAATGACTTATAAATGGATCTCACAGATGGCAAAACTGTTCGAAGAAGATTCCTCTTCTCCACTGGTGTGAAGTTGACTCTGAGGTACATAACTGCTGAAGCCTGAGAGAGGGCCAGAGGAGCAGTAAGAAAAAAAAGAGGTGGTGGGTATTTAAACCTCACAGCCTGAGCGTGGAGGAGCCGAGCACCACGGCACTTCTGGCAGCATGCGGCACCCACCAGCCAGAGCCTATGCAGTAGATATAGACTCCCAAACTGAAAACATACAGAATTTGGAGGTGTTCAAAGTTAGAGTAGTGGCCTTTATAGTATTGTGTTCCATCTTTTGCATTTAATTTCAGGAGCTGAATACGACTTCCAGAGTGAGTTCTGCTTAAGAAAGGCCATTATGGGATCCTCCAAAACAAGCAATGAATATTGTTCAGAAAGTGAGAACAGTATATATAGAGAGTATATCTGTATATCTACATATATAGTATTCCCTATTAGAGAATAAGGAATGACTGTTCCTAGTTTTGCAATAGTGTACCACAACAATTTTCCTGAAAATACGGTTACCACAAAGAAAAATAACATGAAGATGCACAGAGAATTACAAATGCTTTTGTACCTGATTAGATTTACTATGAATTCCCCAAGGCTCCTCTTTGCTTTCTGGTCTCTTTAGTTTCAAAGATAAACCAATTGAATTGATAATTTAACAATCCACATGATTTTCTTTTCAGAAGAGGTAACCTCACGTGTAGCAAACTGAGGCTTTGTGACATTTTAAAATTATTAATAAATAAAATAAGATTTGGAAAACAGAGAAAGGAATGTCCATGAACTCCTCTTCATTACCATAAACCTTTATGTTAAAAAATAAAAAATAAATTGCAGTGTGCAACACTGGAAATATTTCTGCACTTTCAGTTCAAGTCACAAAATATATATTTCCTCATTTATCCTCACTATCTTAACAAACAAAATCTCAGTAATATGGGGAGAGCATTCATGCATGAGCTGTGCAAACATAGCACAAAACAGCAAGATTTACAATGTTCCAGGCAAGTATTTTGTCAGCTTCTTCAGTTTGCATGTTGTTTAGAGGGTTAGGTGTTTAGATTCTGTGATAATAGGCTCTACACTGAAAAAAAACAAAAACTAAGACAGTATCTAGGTAGCTTGCTGGGAGATAGATAGATAGATAGATAGATAGATAGATAGATAGATAGATAGATAGATAAGGCTTCTGTTTATTTAGGTTTCCAAATACTTTTTTACTTTTCAGGCCTTTGCTGACTGTTCAGCTAAGAGCAGAATTTATCAGCCTTCCCTATTTCCAGTATGCGTCATGTTATAGATTTCTTTTTTTGATAACTAGTAGATCTTTCAAAGAGAGTTCATATCCTTAGACCCTGGCACAAGCATCAACAGTTAACATACTGAATATGACTTCTGGAATATTTTTGGCTTGCTATTGTAAGGGAAGAAAGTGTATTCTTTTTAGTCTGGCATTTCTTTTTCTACAAATGTTGGCAATAGCCAAGTATCCATAGGAGAAAGATTAAAAATAACCAGAAAGCATAAGGGTATGGTTACTCATACATGTCTAAATATGCCTAAATATGATTTTGTTCCTAGACTGAATCTTAAACACTGGTTATTAAGCAGTAATCTAACCTATAATAAATATGCTATAAATACAAGACTTTTTCCTTTTGGAGAGATTATAACAATGCAACAGGCTGTTATGAATAGGTGCTGCTTCACATCGGCACTTTTGGACTGTATCTTCATTGAAAAATGGTGGGTATTTCTGTCAGCAGGATATCTGCTAACTAGAGTAGCCACCCTACTCTCAAATCTACCAGGCAAGATAAGACTCTTGTACCTTTACAGTATTCTTACTGTGAGATAGCTAAATGAGGCCACCCCCTGGCCATGGTTCACCTCCTGATAAAAACTTCAGTGATTTTTGTGCTCAACTTAAATTTTACAGGAACATAACTAAGACATGGCAAGTTATGCCTTCGGTCGGTTTGCTTAAGGCAGCCATTAGGGTGGCGTATAGAGTAACCATGATGTCCTAAGGGCACAAGCAAAGCAATTTTTGTATGGAGGCAATATCTTTTATTACCAACTGATACACTTTAAAAAAAAAACAAACCACCAAACAACAGATAGACTCACAAGCCTGAAGTGACCTGAAGAAAGACTATTGTGCCTGGAAAGCTGTCTGTTTTGTTGGTCTGATAAAAGATATTCTCTCTTCTTAAAAGCTTTGTTAGCTATAAATAGTCCTGTTAGTTCAGGAGTCTTCCCAATCTTTCCAATACAGGCATGGGTATAGAGTGGTGCAGGGTTTCACTTGTACCAAAGGTGCTGCCTTACCTTTTGTCTAATGCTACACAGTGCATCTTGCTGCTAGTCTAGGCAAGATGTTTTTGTAACTCTTCTGGAAATTATTCATATCCAAAAACACAGATCTAACATCTTTCTTCTGATATAAGCTTATGCTAAGCAATGTCTCCACACTTCCCAAAATTACCTGTGCCTGTATCTTTATGTATTCTTTGATCATGTTGAAAGGATGAATCCATTGTGCTTGTTTATTAGCCCCAACAACTGCGTTCAGTACATGGGTGGAAACATCCCCTTCAGCATGTTAATTACAAATTCACACTAGGGGTTCCTTTGTGTTCTGAGAGAATACAGTTCTTTGATTACACAAGACCTAAGTGGCATTTCAGAATATCAGCATTAATAACACATTCCTACACATCCACCAGGTAGAATTAAAATTAAGAAGAAGGGTTATAACTTGTCAAACTAGGTTTCTAATTAATGGAGTTACTTGTGTTACAACAACTACTTGCTCCTTCATAGACTATGCTGTTTTCCTAAATACTGTGGCTCTGATGCCACATGATGAAAATCTCTGGTTTTGAAAATCTACCATTATGAATTTACAGGTGAACATAAGACAATCTATTAAAAATGTTCAAAACCTGTTAGAATAAGCACAAAATGCTGGATTTACTACACAAATATTTTGAATATTTTTCTGCACAATGTTCACAACCATGCATGATTTCAGGTTCTTCTGTAGGTATGATGTAGTAGAAATAACACTCTTCTTGTACAGAATGAATAATCATTTCCATAAAAGCATTTTTTTTCCTTTGTAATTCCATCTTATGGGGACAGAACAGTGAGATGAAACTTTCAAAGCTCCAGTAGTATGATTGTGTTTTGCTTGGAAACTATTCAAAAAAGCACTTCCTTTCATTGTCTTTTGCCCTATTTTATGAGTGAAGGTGGGTAATATAATCCCTCCATGGGTGGGATGGATCTTGCCTAAATTAGGCATCTAAAATTTAGTTGTCTAAGTACAGCCTGCCTTGTGCTTCCCTTAGAGTTAACGGAGAGCAGTAGACACCTTCCGGCTGGTACTCAACCTCAGACAGAAATCTAGCAAAAAACAGATGAATTGCTCTTTGCAGATGTTTGTGTCTCTCTATTAACTATAAAAAGACCTTAGGGTGATGAGCTCAGGCTTTAACTTGCCACCTTCAATATGCATGGCAAACATTCCTTCACAAATCCACGTAATTACTGTCAAATCACTATTTACAATGTGCCTCCCCTGTGAAACCTACAGGGCTTACAGACAATGGACAAGCTGTTAGTGAGCTCAGACTTCTTGTGTGATAATTTGTTTATTTTGTTGTTATCTTATCCCCCCCTTTCTCCCTGGTGGATGCTTTATATACATATGTGTATCTTGCCAAGCCAAAGGCAAAATCCTGGCTCTGTTGAAGATGGCAGGGCCAGGATTTCTTGTCCTTCCTTAACTATCATAAAATGTACAGAACAGTTAGGTCCTAGTCCTTAATAAAATGCATTAACCTCTACATATTATCTCTCATGTCATAGTCCTCCATAAGATGTTAAAAAACAAAAACCTACAAAGGACATATAAATAGACTGATCAAATAAAATATCTGTGACAGTAAGATCAGCTTGTTCTGCTCCGGGGGGGTTGGGGGGGTGGGGGGGGGAACACAAACAAAAAACCACACAAGCCAACACAAAAACCATACAATGTAAAATGATCCTTTCAATGAAAATTGAGTTTTTATGGTTCCTTATTAGAGATTCCCCTTACAACTAATTATATTAAACTTCTACGTTCTCTGCTTTTTCTCATCAGTAATCTCACAATCTCTGTGAAAGTAAATGCTTAGTCAGTGTGTAAATTGAGGACAATTATCATTATGACCACACAGTAATACAAAAATAATTAGACCATTGCTAGCAGCAAAAATATAAATCAAATCAGTTTGTAATAGGAACATTAATAATTTGTTAAAGATACAATCTATTGCACATGAAGACTGGAAAGCAGCTGAGCTGAGCTGCTTTGCTGAAGACAGTGCTTGTTTTGAAATAAAGAGCACAAAGTTCAGTGTGTGTGCATCAGTGATAATCTATGGGTGATTGTGTTCAAGAGAATTTACAACCTATTCCAAATGCGTGAACTCAGTGGAACTGGGAAATTGAATGGCTGAGTGGTATTTATTATGCTACCCTTATCTTTGCCAACATGGAGGGAAAGTCTGGGACAGTTCACTTTGCCTCCAGGCATCCAGTAATGAGCCAACCAGTGGTGCATTAGGAAGTAGTGGGCAAGTGGCATTATCATCAGGTGCATTTTTAGTAGCAGAGTCAAGTAGCACTGGGAGCATTACAAGTAGTGCAGTCGAGTGCTAGAGCATTGGTTATTATAGCACAGAATGTACAATGGCAGGAAAGCTTTGGGAAATATAACAAGCAGAGTTAGGCCTGAAACATCCACTTTAAATACTGCCAAACTTTGAAGAGCAGCAGCTCTAAACTCAGACTTTGCCGTTGGCACCTAGGGATCACTCTAACGGGCAAAACTTGATTCTCAAATTCAAACTCTCTCAAATCCTAGAAAATCCTGGATACATTTCTCATGACAAGTAACACAGTCCAGATTCTTTCAGACCACAAGAGATAGTGCAGCTGAATGCCACAGCTAACTTTTCAAAAAGAAGCCATTTGGCATAATAAGCACAGTAGTCAGGGGGCCAAGGTAATACCAAATGTACAATCTGATAATTATGAAAGAATTGTAAGTGATGTGCAGTATTACTCAAGTCTTTCCAGATAACGATACCTGAAAAGACTTTTGACAATGTCAGGGATCACAGTAAACCTTTAGGCAAAGGGTTCTGTAGGGTGTTGGAAGGTTCTGAATGGGGTGAGGGTCTACTGCCCCATAGTAAATCTGTATGGATCAGGCAGTCAAGACCTGTCCTGAAGGAAATGTATGCTAGTGTGAAAGTTACGGCACAAAGACTACCTCCCAGTCCATGTTTTTCTCCTTACCTTGCACAGATTCTTCTCTTCCCCACATGTTCTCCTCCTGGGACCAACTGACCTAACATACGCAGCAGGTCTGCTCCAGCATTTCACTGGGGTGGGGTAAATTTTGTGAATCAGGAGGTGGGGGAAGAGCTGTGTCCAATGCTAATCTATCTCCTTCTTTAGAGTAGTGAGGAAAGGTACTGGGGTGAGGGGACAAACGCATGGTGAGGTGGCACAGAGCAGAGCTGGTCTGGTCTGGTACTCACAGGATGGAACAAAGCAGGGAATAAATCCGGTATCATGGACTTTGTGACAATATTGACACATTCAGAGCTGGTAGCTACCTCACGTGTTTGGACCTAGGATATTTTTGCACTGTCAGTGTATCATCAACAGAAGCAACAGGTGATTGATATGAAATCTGGACTCTGGTCTTCTTCCAGCTCTGGACGAGCAGTGAAATCACAGTAATGCTGGAAACCATTGACATGTTCTGAATGGGAGACGTGGCAAAGCCTCAGTATCTTTTCCAGCCCTCATTTCTAAGTCCACACAAAACTGTAAACCTTCAGAATGTTTTTGGTTCTGCAGCCCTAACCTATCCAGATTGGATGGCAGTTTAAGGTCAGAGTGAAGGGTAGATGAAACATCTGTATAAAGCTTAAGTCCTCCACAGGGAAGACTGTGAAGACTGTGAAGGGTGCAGTGTCCTCTCTCTGAGGTGGTTACAGCAGGGAGCAGCAGAAAGACTAAACGGGAGTTTGGTCTCTGGAAATACTACTAAAGCATGTGTGGGAAGTGTTTTTCTCCATGTCCTCTGACAATAACAGGTGTCTTGGACTGAGTGTAACTTATACCTGCATTAAGACCCGGCAAACAGGAATGAAGACTGACTGTGCATACAGATAGATCCAGGGCAAGTAACTGAGACCTCTGACTCCATTATTTATTAAGACTTTCCCCTGTGGTTGGTGACAATAAAAGGCTTTAGTGCTGGCATTAGTTATGATAGGCAATGAAAATGTGGCCAGCATCTTCAGTTAGTTGCATGGGGAGATTTGCTGCATCTGATGCAAAAAAGCATATGCTAGCCACACTATCTATGCTCACAGAGCGTGGGAATATTTCTCTGCACATAGCCAAGAAGTGACTCCCACATAAGAAAACCAAAGACAATGAGCAGCTAGGCACTGAAATCTAATTTAAGTGGGAATTAGAGACTGAAATCTGAAAATGCTACCAAATTGGTGCAATTATGTTGAATCAAATCAGAAAAGCAGCTCATAACACATTAATATAATTTACTATAATCGCTGAAGGAATACAAGGAATCCAAAGGATACTTTTTCCTAATGCAATAATATTTTAAATCTGTGGAAAATAATTTCTCTTTTAAAGAAAAAGAAAACCTTCACTCTGGTTGCAACTACTGTATTTCCCACCCTTCTTAATGTTCAATTACTTTCAGCTAAAGAAAAAGTAGAGAAAAAAAAGTATGTAATTGGAGATTGTCTTGGTATTAATGAAAACTTTTGTCTTAGTATGTATTATGTTTCGAGCAAACATCTCTTTTACTCTCTGTACTCTCTTTTAAAGAAAATTTATAAAAAGGGAATTCATAAGAAAGTTTTAGTTAAGTATGCTGCCCTTCTTATGTTTTACTTTTTTATTGGCTTATATAAACACATTTGCTCTGGAAAGAGGATTTCTTCAAGGCTGTTTTAGGGAAGAACCAGTACTTTTGCAGTGCCTGGACTGGTACTAAAATCCAAGCTGTCTGGATCTGTAACCGGTAACAAACTGAGCTGGTCCAGCAACAAACGTGGAAATAAATGCCAAGATAACTTATGTTCTTCTCATATGGAACTATCATTTATGGGCTACGTGTTATTTCTTCTTCAGGTATAGGTCAGAAGTGATAACGTACTGCAGCTCTTGTAAAAGTGATACACAGCAGCAGTGTCTGTGTAGATTCATGTCTAGGCTTGGTGAGTGCATCTGCTCATACATCTTACATCAATTTTTATGAGATATTGTCTCTCCTGGAATTCTGGACATTGTTCCTATTATTCCGTTATTTTCCACATTTATGCTGCCTGTCTACCTGTTTCTGCTGACACCAATCAATTATGACTAGTCCTTTGCTATGCAAAATGGAGATCTTCCTCCTCTGCACTTTGAAGGATGTCACTCAGAACAGAAAGTGGTTGCCATTAGAAATTCAGCATTTTCTAACAAACCCCACGTTCAGAATGAAGTATATAGAGAACCATTACCTTGGACACAGAAATAGCTGGAGTTTATTGAGAGTTTTCTAAATGCCTGACAGAGAGTTTCAAGAGTGCTGAAGCTTTCCAATTTTCCATTAGGAAAATGAATGTCTGAGACGTGAATCACTCCTTAGAAGGGTCTACAGCTTCCACTGATTAAAAAGGGAATGCAGAGGGCCGAGGCTGATAGCAAATTCTGCACGGAAGATGTTTATACTTGGTCAGACGAGGCTTATCTGTAGTGACATGTTTCAGTTTGGGTCAATAAAAACATGTTCTGGGTTAATCTGATCCAAAACAACAAATACATACATACCTAGATTCAGATTCAAATACATTGCTTTGGATAAGACAATAAACAAGTGCAATATTCAATGAGAAGTGAGTGAATAGACTGCTGAAATATATTTCCATACCTTTCTTACATTCCCAGTCATCTTCATATAATACCTATGTGTTCTTTTAAAATCCTTAACTGCATCCCATACCCCCAGTGTTTTCCCATAATAACCCTACCTTTCTCTTTGATTTTTACCCTCTTTCTCCTTACAGTACCTGTAACTGTCTGCAGACTTTTGTCCCTATTTATGGTATGCTCTGAGTTTGGTGATGGGCACCCTCATGGTGAAACAGAGCAGATAACTGTTCACCTGGCAGCAACACGCTCCCTCTGTGGGTCACTGACATACGCCCCCTTTCTCTACATAGTTGCCTATATTCAAGAAACATGTAGGGACTTAATTTGTATTCTTTCTTTTTTTTTTTTTTTTTGTGTGTGCAAAGATCAACATTGCCAAAAAAGTTCAAAAGTTATTGAACTTTTGGGGGAAATGACTGAAAGATGTATGGGTAGACAGACAACGAGCACAGTCACAAAAGATGTGTTTTCTTGAGAAAGTAGGCCAAAAATATTTCAACTTATCACCCCTAAATGAGGTATTTCTCTCTGAGTGATACATACAAAGCTGCATTGTTCTGTGTTCCTGCTGCCTCTCATGAGAGTTTTAGTGTCAGTGTCCTGTTTCTTTTATTGTCTGGGATCCTCCACTAAGCTTTATCCCCCCAGGAGCAGAAGGAATGGAGAAGACACCACTCAAAACAACAGCCAGAGGCCTGTCAGTGAACTGGGAAGTCTAGCCCAGGGGAGGGAATTACACTCTGAATTTTAGGCATGCAAATTAACCCTTCTCAGGAGGAAGTCCAGGGAGACTAGCTTATAGTACTCTACCAAATGTTTTCTGGTACTCCCATCAGTAAAAATAATGTTGAGTTTTCAACTTTGCAATGCACAGTTTGAAATGAAAGAGTTTTGACGAGGGCTAGATAACATGAGAACTTTATGCACGCCCCAATGTGTTAGTGTAAGCAACCATCTCCCGTGATAGGACATACGTCCTCAGTGAAGATATGCACACTTCATTTGAGATTGTTCACATTTTTAATACAAGTTTACTCAGTTTTTACTTTCTGTTTAGCAATATTTTTGAGATTTGTGTCTTTTAATTCCAGAAGACAATCATCAGATTTTCTTTTATTTCTTGCTATTACTTGTGTAGTAAAGAAAGAGGTTGAAGAATGAACCTGGAGAAGGAGAGGAAAGAGCAAGATATCTTCTGCATTTATTAATGGTAACATGCAAACAGTAGAGAACATCTAAGTGTCTGTGTATATGGCTTTTATTTACATGAACCACATGGACCACAGATAGGTGGTAAAAAATCACAGCCAAAACAAAAATGCCACTACATTCTCAGAACATAAAACAATTCATAAACTTCAATTATACCCTTAAATTTCAACATCTTGAGGACTTGGTATGTGTAATTGCTTAGAGAGAAATTTTACATTAACAAAATAGAAATATTTACACTTTTTAAAATAAATGTCTAATCCAAAACCCATTGTAATCCAAGTCAGAGTCTCTTCATTAACTTCAGTGAGATTTGGATCAGACCATTTGAGCACAAGGATGAATAAACAGACTGTCATTTCTCTTACAGTGCAGGGTATGTGAGTTTTTGCTGGGTCTTCCACTGTAAATGCCCTTTTGTGAAACCCTGAGATGTAAATTCAGGGACTAGCATCTTCAGTGCTTTGTTTGATCTCCAGTGCCATGCCATGATTTAAGAAGAGGCCGTTTCTAAAGTGCACTTGCAGCTGACTCAGACAGGCCTTTACAGTATTGATTGCAGGCAATGTTTGCTTTATGTACTGTTCAGTAGAGTAATCCTAGATATATTGAAAGTGGGATCAGGGATCAGCATAAAATGATGTGACATTGTTTAGAAAAAGGATATACCCCTACCAGATCTTTGTAATCACAATGCAGGGAACTTTGATGATGCCATTACTGCATTAATTCACTCTCTATAAGAGTGAAAGTTAAAGGTAGCAACAGGATCATCATTTGTAACAGGAAAAACTTACATTTGGATCATAAGAAGTTTCTTCGGTAAAGATCACCAAGACTTTTCATTGAATTGTTTAGACAGATGTCTTGAGTAGTTCAGAACTATTCCACTGTTCATGTATAATGAGGTCCATAGCATTCCTTATGTATGTAATATCATTAGAAGAAATGGTCTCTTACAGATATATGCAGCATGTTACCTTTACTCACACTATGAAAGATGCCATTTTTAAATCTATCAACACTTGTCACTACCATAGCTGAATACTACACTGTGAGAACCTCAACCTCCAGCATAAATCTGCCCTCCTTCCATCAAAGTCAGGACTCTTTCATACTGGCAATACTTCTGATGCACCTATTTGCACTCAAGTTATTGTAGATAGTATAAATTAACAGCTGCCAATATATGGTGGATTTCTTTTCTTTTCCTCCAAAATTATGTTTAGAGCAAGGACTCTGGGTTAAAAATGAAGGAGTTCAGACAGTCAGAAAAGGTGAATTGTCAGGAGGCAGGGGATCAACAATATGTTTATATAAAACTGATGCCTGCTCTCCCCATCAGAGCTGGAACAGGAACCTCCCAGCGCCTTCATCCAGCGTGTGCAGCCGGGTGCCTACACAACTGATTGGTACCTGGTCCGTGGGTGTGGTGGGATGGCTGCAGCTTCCCGAGATGCACATCCTCTTGTTGTGAGCCTGCCAGCCGAGACAGCAGTAATAGATAGCACTGCTCTGTTAGAGCTATTAAATGAGCTAATATGGTTGGAGAACGTACAGTGGATGTGTATAACATTTACAGAGTTGGTTTTAGTATAAGACTATTCAACTGTTCTAGGATATATAGCTGTTGAACTACAAATATTCCCCACTGTGGACAGAGTTGTGTCAATATACCAATTCATTTGGGAGATTTTAAAATCATTAGGGAAGGTTTGCAATTGATATACCCTCAGGAATCGCTGTGTTTTACCACTGTGATTTACAGCTTGAGGTGCTTTTGCATGGGATAATCCAAATGCTGTTTAAAGCTCAATCACTTGAAATTAACTAACCTGTTAATTCCTGACTGATCTATGCCTAACCCCTTCACACTGCCCAGGATGGTTTGTCTTCAGGATCAAGAAATACAGGCTGAAATCCTATACTCATAGGAACAAAATACTAGTGTGGCTGTTATAAAAAAAAAAAAAAAGGGCAAAAAAAAGTGCCTTAATTACAATGCAGTAAGTTGTGCTGTGAAACCATGGAGCTATACACAGTAAAATACAACTACTTTTTAGTGAATGTGATATCCTTATAATCAAAATTCCAATGTACAAGTGAAAGAATGTATATTTTCTGAGTTCAATTATACTGAAATGATTGATTGTGATACAGTCTGATGTTTGGTTTTCTTTCTGCTTTGTCTCAGTAATTTTTTAACCCAAAGTCTTCCTGTTAAAAAATCTGTACGTGATTTTGATTTTACCGTGCAAATTCCAAAAGTCGTTTAAAAGCCAGGTTATGACTGCATGCATTTTGATTAAGTAGGTCTTACTGTTTAAAGTTTCAACATTCAGGAGAGAGTGCAAACTAGGTACAACAGGCTGCAAATGGTATTTTATGATGGGGGTCTTTGCTCTGCCAGCAGCTCTGGGCTACAGTCCTGCTCCCACACTGATGGAAGGTTTGGGGTGGTTTTCAGCTTCTGATGTCATTCATTCCCCATCTGAACATTGTTGTGCTATTCTTGCCAGGGACAGCCTGATGAGTTCCTGGCATGTTGCCATAAGTGTCCATGATACAGTATGAAAAATTTAACACTTATTCTACATGAAACAGCCACTGCATATAAAAAATGCCACCAGAAACCTGAAGAAGGCCTGCAATCCAAAAACAACCTCTCCCATGTGTGTACACTAACCCCTGGGCCATACCACAGCGATCTTTTCAGTATTTGCTGGCCCATGGGATCTTGTCATCTTTGGCTGCCCAGTAACACAGCTTCAAGAGTGAAGACTGAACTCACTTCAGAGTACCTCATACCCTGGAAATGGGAGGTTTGTGTAGGGTGTAGATGCATGTGTGCCAGGCTCAGTCCTTGTGCTCCAGTCACCCCAACATTTGATAGCTGTAGGGATGTTGGGGTTGTGCCAGCAGCTGCACTTTAGATGCACACAAGCTCTCAGCTCGTCTTTTCCCCGAGTCTCTGAGGAAGAAGAGGAAAAGGCTTGGTTTCAGGATCCTGTCTTGCTGTCTGTACCTGAATGACCTAACCCACCTGCAACACAGCCTTCAGGATCAGAAAATACAGCATGAAATCCTATCCTGACAGGAACTAAGCAACAGTGTGAGTGTGATACCCTATTACTTGTTTTGGGAAAAACAGATATGCACACCCCAGGCTGTTCACTCTGGCAGTAAGCCCCAAACCCCCAGGAAGACAACGAGCTTATCAGTGCCTCAATCACTCTCCCAATTTGCTATGCAGAAACTCTCTCAGAGCTGCTGCCTGACAGCCCCTTCATGGTGCTTCTGTTGTGAGCTCCCACCAGGGACACAGCAACTGTTACAAAAGACCAGAGGTTTGCCTCGATCCTTCCCTTCTCCCAGACTACCCGCTGTACTGTCATAAGGCAGCATAGAGATGCAGAGGTGTCTAGAAATCCCCTGTATCCAAGGAGATACAGGAGATTCCTTGCATCCAAGGGATGCTCCACAGGGGACCCGTAGCCCCACTCACAGGGCAGCAATCCCCTTACACGTTGAGGAATCTGGCCTTTCCCATCAGCTTGCTTGCCAAGTTCCCTTCCATGCTTTGAAAAGATATTTTTTGTTTAAATGGGTAAACAAACAAGTGTATTTGCCATCCCTTCCTCTCTTCAAATGCATGTTGCTTTGGAAAATGGATTTTATTACGAGCTACAGGGTATAATTTTGTGGGATCCCCCATGTTAATCTATTGGCAGCGTATCACTGAAGTGTACTTAAAATTAGGCTCTGCTATGAAATGCCACGTGCTGTTTAAGCACTGCCAGCACACTTAACCACTGTCCTGAACATAAACAAAGCCAATATCTCCCCCAAAGTGATTACAGAAAGGGCATTCAAGAACCAATCACTATATGACCAGTATCACTTTGCTGCAGTCCTGTAGCATGCCAAAAAAGATGTGTGTTATGCACAATAGCTTGGGGGTTTTTTGCCCCACCTTTCTTACTCAGAGATTTATCAACCCCTACAATACCTCTTAGCCAACTGCAAAGGGAGCTACAGATTGAAAGCAAGTCAGTGACTGAATACTGCATTGCCAGTCACACACGCACACACAAGATACAATATCTTAGGACAGTGGTGCAAGATCACACAGACACCTTCTCCCTCCATCCCTTCACTGAATACCACCACTTACAAGAACCACTTATTTCTCTTCTGCATCAAGGCCTCCTCCTCCATTTGCCAGCGGGAGTCAAGAATGCGGCTCCATACCTGACGGGTCTTCTAACCTCCATCATAATTGTTCATGCTGGCCGTTTCTCCTGCTCGTTTTTACATGTCTCTCAGCTGCGACTGCAGCAGCCCCAGCCCCGCTGCTGCTCGGGACCGAATTGTGAGTGGGCTGTGCCACCTAGTGGCTTCTGGGCAAAAACCGCTGCTGCTCGCGAGGGGGGCTCGTGCTATAAATTAAAACCTCCTCTCATAAATATCAACTTGTTAAACTTTGACTTCAGTTCTAAAAGGCAGAAAATTAAAATGTATACTTCTGTCTCAAAAATGCAGTAATTAAACAGAACCCACAGGTGCTATTTTAATGATGCCAGTTCTTCAGACTCATGGGCTAAGCAAATACGGTTTGTTGTTAACTAATTGCATTGTCTTAATTTGCCGATTTAAAAAACTTAAATGTCCTGAACAAATAAAATCATTATCTTGGATTTCTTCACCGTACCTTCTGCCTCGCACCATCTGATGCCCAGCACCGCGGGTTTTGTTGCACGGAGCAGCATTCAGTGAGTTCGGTGAGACTCGGGCAGCCCTCCTGCACCAGACCACAATTTGGTTTGCAAATCCCCTCCCCAGAAAACCAAGACTGCTCACACAATCCTCACTAACGATATCTAATAGTGACTTTAAAAGGCTTGAACTTATCTCCCTGTATTACCTTTTCAACACGTATCTTAATTAACCAGGGAGAAAGCATCGCTCAGACAGTGTCTCTTATTGAACGTAGCTGAGCTAATTTCCCCCCTCACTCTAAGCAAGCAAGCAGGCATCTTCTCTTTCAAGGAAAACACTTCACATCTGTCAGTGACGCTGTGCCCAATGCGAAACTTTCATCTAACTTTCTCCTCTCAAAAATGTAAAGTAAGAAAACAAAATCTATGCATCATTTAAAGATGCCCCAGGACAGCTTTGAATTATGCAATCCACAGTTATGCGAGCTGCTGCTTAAGGGATTCTTTGGCTCTTTCGTGACACTGATCAATCCTCTCTTGGTTTTATTTAAAAGACCCAGCCACTGAAGCATTCAAACCACATTATTCACATCATTCATTCACATGCCTGGAAAACAATGCAAATAAACACATAAGGAAGAATGAAATATATGCTAACCAGCTACACTTTTCACAGGTTGGCCCCTCTGATTAGAAATCATTCTGGGAGGAAATAATGGAAGGATTAAAACCAGCTTTCAGTCTATTTTAAGCCCGGTCCAAGGCATTGCCCTTGTCATTCAAAGGGTCAGTTCCTCAGGTGCAATCAAATTGCATAGGTTGAGGCTGTTGTGCAAAAGGTCTGTCGCTCTGTGAAAGGCATTCCCTCGGCCTGTGTTTGAGCAGTCCACAGGCTATTTTAAATTACACCAGCCTTTAATATCACAAGGGGCCCAGAAAAGAGATCAAGCACCTGTTTAACAGGGCGCGTCAGCCACCACACCATTTCCTCAGTCATATCTCTCTTTACCAGCGAGGCCAGCAGCAGGACTCAGGAGTGGCGTGGAGAGCCTGTACCATTTCTGTGTGATAAAGGCCCACCCAGCCCTCTGGGGGCTAATTATCCGGGTGTGGTTTAAAGCCATCCCTGGAGAATCTGCTCCCAACAATGCTGCGTGTCAAGGCCTGACAGGTCAAGCAATTTTCAAAAGATCACAGCTGGGATATTTGTACAGGAAGATTTCAGAGCCATATTAAATTTCCTGCCCTGAAAATCCTGGTGCTGAATACAGACCTATGTTATTGATTTTGGAGGACTCCAAACTCAAACTCTACAGCCCACCCTCAGTTAGCC
Organism: Pygoscelis adeliae; assembly: GCF_000699105.1. NCBI lineage: Eukaryota > Metazoa > Chordata > Aves > Sphenisciformes > Spheniscidae > Pygoscelis > Pygoscelis adeliae. The sequence continues at coordinate 3,591,536 of NW_008824665.1, read as the reverse complement.
TCCTCCTCCCCTGGGACCAGACATGGAAAATGATTCTGTCAACCTGCTGCCCACCCCTCCCAGAAGCAGCTTTAGCCCTTTGCCTCCCTCCTTTCCCAGCTGCAATCTGACTTTTCCCTAGCACATCTTGCAAGGTTATTTACCACTGTTGGAAGGACAGCAGGGAGCAAATCCTAAGAGGGGGACTGTGTCCTAAAATCCGGATGCAGAATCCCAGCCAGCAAATTTTGACCATCCTGAAAAGACAAGTGCCCTCTCGCAAACATAACCGAGGCAAATACATAGCAACATAGCCTAGAGGTTGCTGCCCTGGACTGGTACTCTGTAGACCTGGATTGCAGCCTTGCTCTGCCTCTGGCTTACTTTGTATGCATTTTCTCCACCCTGCACTCAATTTTACAGTAGCTTCTAGCTCAGGCACTTAGGCATCTGAACTGCCAAATGAGGTTTTGAAAGGTGTGTTTGCATTTGCATATATTTTCCAAGAACATGTCTTTATTTATGCCTCTCTCTAGTAGTAAATTTTAATCCTGCTAACAG